>NC_057718.1:77667144-77689027 GCF_004010195.1 Chiloscyllium plagiosum | reverse complement strand
GACGAGATGTGTTGGAGGGCATCTTTAACCACGTGGGAAGGGAAATTGCGGTCTCTAAAGAAGGAGGCCATCTGGTGTGTTCTGTGGTGGAACTGGTCCTCCTGGGAGCAGACATGGCGGAGGCGGAGGAATTGGGAATACGGGATGGCATTTTTGCAAGAGGTAGGGTGGAATGAGGTGTAATCCAGGTAGCTGTAGGAGTCGGTGGGTTTGTAAAAAAATGTCAGTGTCAAGTCGGTTGTCATTAATGGAGATGGAGAGGTCCAGGAAGGGGAGGGAGGTGTCAGAAATGGTCCAGGTAAATCTAAGATCAGGGTGGAATATGTTGGTGAAGTTGATGAATTGCTCAACCTCCTCGCGGGAGCACGAGGTGGCACCAATGCAGTCATCAATGTAGCGGAGGAAAAGGTGGGGAGTGGTGCCAGTGTAATTACGGAAGATGGACTGCACTACGTAGCCAACAAAGAGACAGGCATAGCTGGGGCCATTACGTGTGCCCATGGCTACCCCTTTGGTCTCGAGGAAGTGGGAGGATTCGAAGGAGAAATTGTTAAGTGTGAGGACCAGTTCTGCCAAACGAATGAGTGTGTCGGTGGAAGGGTACTGTTGGGGACGTCGGGAGAAGAAAAAACGGAGGGCTTGGAGGGCCTGGTCATGGCGGATGGAGATGTAGAGGGATTGGATATCCATGGTGAAGATGAGGCATTCGGGGCTGGGAAATGGAAGTCATGGAGGAGGTGGAGGGCGTGGGTGGTGTCTCGAACGTATGTGGGGAGTTCCTGGACTAGGGGGGATAGGACAGTGTCGAGGTAGGCAGAGACTCTACAATTTCCCAAACAGGAGCAGTCTTTATTCCAAGCTGTTGGCCACTCCACTCAGCTCCAGGCCAGTGCCCACCGTTCCCACTCTGGGCAGCTGCTCACTCCTGCTCCAGGTTACTGGCTGCTCCCACTCTGCTCCGGGTTACTGGCTGCTCACTCCTGCTCCAGGTTACTGGCTGCTCCCAATCTGCTCCGGGTTACCGGCTGCTCCCACTCTGCTCCGGGTTACCGGCTGCTCCCACTCTGCTACGGGTTACCGGCTGATCCCACTCTGCTCCGGGTTACCGGCTGCTCCCCCTGTGCTCCAGGTTACTGGCTGCTCCCACTCTGCTCCGGGTTACCGGCTGCTCCCCCTGTGCTCCAGGTTACCGGCTGATCCCACTCTGCTCCAGGTTACCGGCTGCTCCCTCTGTGCTCCAGGTTACCGGCTGCTCCCACTCTGCTCCGGGTTACCGGCTGCTCCCACTCTTCTCCAGGTTACCGGCTGCTCCCCCTGTGCTCCAGGTTACCGGCTGCTCCCACTCTGCTCTAGGTTACTGGCTGCTCCCACTCTGCTCCGGGTTACCGGCTGCTCCCCTTCTACTCCAGGTTACCGGCTGCTCCCACTCTGCTCCAGGTTACCGGCTGCTCCCCCTCTACTCCGGGTTACGGGCTGCTCCCACTCTGCTCCAGGTTACCGGCTGCTCCCCCTGTGCTCCAGGTTACCGGCTGCTCCCACTCTCATCCGGGTTACCGGCTGCTCCCCCTCTACTCCGGGTTACCGGCTGCTCCCCCTGTGCTCCAGGTTACCGGCTGCTCCCACTCTACTCCGGGTTACCGGCTGCTCCCACTCTACTCCGGGTTACCGGCTGCTCCCCCTGTGCTCCAGGTTACCGGCTGCTCCCACTCTACTCCGGGTTACCAGCTGCTCCCACTCTGCTCCAGGTTACCGGCTGCTCCCACTCTGCTCCGGGTTACCGGCTGCTCCCCCTCTACTCCGGGTTACCGGCTGCTCCCACTCTGCTCCGGGTTACCGGCTGCTCCCCCTGTGCTCCAGGTTACCAGCTGCTCCCACTCTGCTCCAGGTTACCGGCTGCTCCCCCTGTGCTCCAGGTTACCGGCTGCTCCCCCTGTGCTCCAGGTTACCGGCTGCTCCCACTCTACTCCGGATTACCGGCTGCTCCCACTCTGCTCCAGGTTACCGGCTGCTCCCACTCTGCTCCAGGTTACCGGCTGCTCCCCCTCTACTCCGGATTACCGGCTGCTCCCCCTGTGCTCCAGGTTACCGGCTGCTCCCACTCTGCTCCGGGTTACCAGCTGCTCCCACTCTGCTCTATTGGCAGAAGAAGAAAATAACAGAACAAAAAAAAAACACAAGCAAGAGAAAAGGAAGAGGAAAAAAAGAAAAGACATGTCTGGAGCAGACAAGCTGTGGCTGGGACATCCTACCCTGCAGCCATATTGGAATGTGCGATGCTTTCCACTGCTGCTCTGGCCCAGAAGACTCATATAGCTTAAATAATCTTGAATGACATTAATGGTATTTCATATAAAATTTCTCAGCTCAGGTTTCATTTGGTTCTGCTTGAATAAATTTAAATAAGTATTCAATTCATTCGTTCATACGATACCCTCTATATTCCGTATTCCCAATTTAAAACTCCCTCAAGCAAGATGAGGAGTGATTCCACATCATCAAGTCATAGAGTCATATGGCACAGAAACAGACCCTGTGGTCCCAGGTTGTCCATGGTAACCCGATTTTACAAACTAAATTAGTCCCATTTTCCTATATTTGGCCCATGTCCCTCTAAACTTTCCTTTTTATGTATCTGTCTAGCCTGCTGTAGGAAGGATATTATTGAATTGGAAAGGATTCAGGAAAGAATTAAAGAATCTTCTCTGGACTAGATGGTTTGGGTTATAAGGAGAGTCTGGATAGGTTGGGATGTTTTGGTCTGTAGTGTAGGAGGTTGAAGAGTGATCTTATCGAGGTTATAAAATCATGACGGGCATAGATAAGGTTAACAGCAAACATATTCCAGAATAGGTGAGTTCAAAACTAGAGGGCATAATTTTAAGGTGACAGATATCAGAAACGCGAACCATCATCTTATATGCAGTTAAACCATATTTGCGCCTCACTCTGGGAAACAGCTCTGATTCACTTACAGAATGCTTCTAAACATGAATGCTGCACCTTGGTAACCATCATTGTAATGCTGCAGCAAGGACATTGTGCCTGAGCACCAAGCTCATGGATCGTTGTTTGCTCTCATAGTGCTCACCTACCCTTGAGTCAAAAAGAATGGCACTCACAAAGCACAGCTGGCCACGCAGCACCTGAGGAGCAGAGTGGAGAGTGTGATGCTGGAAAAGCACAGCAGGTCAGGCAGCATCCGAGAAGCAATGAATTAACGATTTGGGCATAAACCCTTCATCGGGAATGAGGGGGCTGAGAGAGAAATGGAAAGGGGGTGGGGCTGAGATGAAGGTAGCTAGGAATTTGATAGGTAGATGAAGATGGGGGAGTTGATGGTCTTAGGTTGGAGTGGAGGGTAGAGCAGATGGGTGGGGATGAAAATGGACAAGTAGGACAATTCAGGAGGGTAGTGCCGAATTGGAGGGTTGGATCTGGGATAAGATGGGAGGGAGGGGAGATGAAGAAACTGGTGAAATCAACATTGATCCCATATGGTTGGAGGGGCCCACATGGAAGATGAGGTGTTCTTCCTCTAGGCATCGGGTGGCCAGGATTTGGCGGTGGAGGAGGCCCAGTACTTGCATGCCCTTGGCAGAGTGGAAGGGGGAGTTGAAGTGCTCAGGGCAATGGGTTGATTGGAACATGTGTCCCAGAGACGTTCTCTGAAACGTTTCGCAAGTTGGCATCCTGTCTCCCCAATGTAGAGGAGATGACATCGAGAGCAACGGATGCAGTAGATGACGTTTTTGGATGTGCAGGAAAATCTCTGCCGGATGTGGAAGGATCCTTTGGGGCCTTGGATGGAGGTGAGGGGGGGAGGTGTGGGTGCAGATTTTGCACCTGTTGTGGCAGCAAGGGAGGGTGGTGGGAGTGGAGGGTGGGTTGGTGGGGGGCATGGACCCAACAAGGGTATTGCAGAGGGAATGGTCTCTGTGGAATGCTGAAAAGGGTGGGGAGGGAAATATACCTCTGGTGGTGGGGTCTGACTGTTGGTGGCAGAAATGGCGGAGGATGATGTGATGTATGTGGAGGTTGGTGGGGTGGAAGGTGAGGGCTGGGATGTTCTGTCATTGTTGTGGTTAGAGGGGTGGGGTTAGAGGGCTGGGGTTTGAGGGCAGAGGTGTGGGAAGTGGAGGAGATGCACTGGAGGGCATTGTTGACCACATGGGAGGGGAAATTGCAGTCCTTGAAGAAGGAGGCCATCTGGGATGATCTGAAGTGGAATTGGTCCTCCGGGGAGCAGATGCAGCGGAGGCGGATGAATTGGAAGTAAGGGATAGCTTTTTTTATGGGGTGGGAGGAGTGGGAGGAGGTGTCATCCAGGTAGCTGAGGGAATGAAATGTTGAGTTGGTCACCGAAAATGGAGATGGAGAGGTCCAGGAAGAGGAGGGAGATCCGAGATAGTCCAGGTGGAAGGTATTCGTGAAGTTGATGAATTGTTCAACCTTCTCGTGAGAGCACTAGGTGGCACAGGTTTTACACCTCTTGTGGCAGCAAGGGAGGATGGTGGGAGTGGTGGGTGGGTTGGTGAGGGGCATGGACCTAACAAGGGAATTGCAGAGGGAATGGTCTCTGTGGAATGCTGAAAAGGGAGGGGAGGGAACTATCTGGTGGTGGGGTCTGACTGTAGGTGGCAGAAATGGCAGAGGATGATGTCAAGGAGGAAAGGGTGGGGAATGGTGCTGGTGTAGCTGCGGATGATGGACTGTTCCACGTACCCGACGAAGAGGCAGGGTGCCTATGGCTATTCCTTTGATCTGAAGGAAGTGGGAGGATTCAAAGGAGAAATTGTTGAGGGTGAGCATCAGTTCAGCCAATCGAATGAGTGTGTCGGTGGAAGGGTTCTGGTTGGGTCGGCAGGAGAGGAAGAAATGGAGGGCTTGGAGACCTTCGACCTTCATCATGGTAGATGGATGCGTATAGGGAATGGACGTCTATGATGAAGATGAGGCATTGGGAGCCGGCACACTGAAATTGATGGAAGAGGTGGAGGGAGTGCGTGGTGTTCCAAATGTATGTGGGGAAATCCTGGACCCAGGGTGAAAGACAGTGTCATGGGTATGAGGAGGTAAATTCGGTGGGACTGGAGCAGGTGGAGATGATGGAACAGTCAGGTTTGTGAATTTTGGGTAAGGCGTAGAACTGGGTGGTGCGGGCTTCCCGTACTATGAGGTTGGAGGCTGTGGAAGGGAGATCCCCTGATGTGATGAAGTTGTGTATGATCTGGGAGATGATAGTTTGGTGATGGGAGGTGAGGTCATGGTCAAGAGGGCAGTAGGGAGGAGGTGGCCGCGAGTTGGCACCTGGCTTCAGCAGTGTAGAGGTCTGTGTGCCAAACTGCCTCTGCACTCCACCCCCGTCCACTGGTTTAATGGTGAGGTTAGAGTTGGAGCAGAGGGAGTGGAGGGCTGCGTGTTGTGAGGGTGAGAGGTTGGAGTGGGTGAGAGGGGTAGACAGGTTGAGGTGGTCAATGTCACAGTAGCAATTGGAGATGAAGAGGTCGAGGGCGGGTAACAGACTAGCATGGGGTGTCCAAGTGGATGGAGTATACTGGAGGTGGGAGAAGGGGTCCTCGAAGGGTGGATGGGAGTCCTGTTGGAAAAAGTCAGCACCGAGGCGGAGATGGCGGAAGAAAAATTTGATGTCACGACTCGCGTTGAATTTGCTGATCTGGGGGCGTAGTGGGATGAAGGTGAGACCTTTACTAAGGATTGATCGTTCATTCTCAGTGAGGGGTGGGTCTGAGAGGGGGTAGGGGAGTGCAGTGGTGAGGGGCTGGTAAAAAACCAGCAGGGCTGGGGTCTAGGACCTGGTGTGGGGCTGGAGTTGGAAGTGGGGACAGAGACTGTCTCTGGAGTGGGTGTGGTTATGGGTTCGTGGCTGACGTCACCAATGGAAGTGATGCATACCATGGGGTCGGGTGGGGGGGGAAGCAGAAGCAGTGCATTCAGTGGCACCCACCCTTGAGTCTATCTGGATGGTCACACCATCCTCGCTTTGCACTCCCTTGTCTTGCCTTTTGGCTCTCTGCCTGCTGAGCCAGAGATATCAGGCTCACAGTACTGCTATCTTGCTGTTTAGCACCAACACAAAGCCAGGAAACCTTTCATTTCTCAGCCAGCCTCAGTCAAGTTGAGGGGGAATAGCTCTTGCTCAGGGGTTCCTGAGATAATAATTCAAGAGAAGCCTCTGATACGAATCCAGGGCTTACTTGGAGTAATTGAAGTCAGGAATTTCTGTTCATAAGAAGTGAGGAGCCGAATGGACTCTTTATGCCCAATTTGGTTGTTTTTCTCATGGAACAGCATTCTGCGTTTTCGCTGCTGGCCACAGAAACATCTGTCTGTACCTCGGACTACAGAGTCCCCTGACACAATTGATCTCTTGGAACCTGACGAACCCCTTGTTGCATTAGTGCCAGTCTCAATACTAGAAACTTGGCTGTTCATGCTACATTCCCCTGTGAATCGATCAACCCCTACATTTTCCAAAACAGCATACTTGTTTGAAATGGGGATAGCCACAGAAGACGCCTGCACAAGGTGCCTACCTCTCTTACCTTTCCTGGTGATAACCCATCTATGTGACTGTATCTGCGACTTTTCCCCTTCCTATAACTACCATCCATCACATACTGTTGCTGATGCAAATTCCTCATTGCCTCTAACTGTCTCTCCAACCGATCCATTCGATCTGATAAGATTCGCAACAGCATTTATTGCAGATATAATCCGTAGTAACCCTTAAACTCTTCTTAAACTCCCACATCTGACAAGAAGCGCATATCACTCTACTAAGGCCATTTTTGCTTTTTCACAAACTTGATTGAGATTTTTGAAGAAGTAACAAAGAGGATTGATGAGGGCAGAGCAGTAGATGTGATCTATATGGACTTCAGTAAGGCTTCAGTATATGGACTTTGACAAGGTTCCCCATGGGAGATTGGTTAGCAAGGTTAGGTCTCATGGAATACAGGGAGAACTAGCCATTTGGATACAGAACTGGCTCAAAGGTAGAAGACAGAGGGTGGTGGTGGAGGGTTGTTTTTCAGACTGGAGGCCTGTGACTAGTGGAGTGCCACAAGGATCGGTGCTTGGCCCTCTATTTTTTGTAATTTATATAAATAATTTGGATATGAGCACGGTTAGTGAGTTTGCAGATGACACCAAAATTGGAAACGTAGTGGACAGCAAAGAGGGTTACCTCAGATTACAACAGGATCTTGACCAGGATGTTGTGAAACTTGAAAGGGTTCAGAAAAGATTTACAAGGATGTTGCCAGGGTTGGAGGATTTGAGCTATAAGGAGAGGCTGAACAGGCTGGGGCTGTTTTCCCTGGAGCGTCGGAGGCTGAGGGGTGACCTTGTAGAGGTTTACAAAATTATGAGGGGCATCGATAGGGTAAATAGAGGGCATAGGTTTAGGGTGAAAGGGGAAAGATATAAAAGAGACCTATGGGGCAACTTTTTCACACAGAGGGAGGTACGTGTATGGAATGAGTTGCCAGAGGAAGTAGTGGAGGCTGGTACAAATGCAACATTTAAGAGGCATTTGGATGGGTATTTGAATAGGAAGGGTTTGAAGGGATATGGGCCAGGTGCTGGCAGGTGGGACTAGATTGGGTTGGGATAGTGGTCGGCATGGACGAGTTGGACCGAAGGGTCTGTTTCCATGCTGTACACCTCTATGATCCTATGAATAAGGGCAGGTTTTAGATGAAAACAACCAACATGGCACTGCTATTACTTTTGGTACAGGTGGCCTCAGTGACTGAGTAGGCAACACAGAGGGCATGCAGTATTGGAAGTTTAGAGTAGGTGACAGTGAGTGGGCAAGGTGTTGCAGACAATAGTGAGAGTGGTAGAGCATGAGCCTTGGTGAGGGGTAGGTAGAGTGGCAGAGACAGTGAGTATGAGTGTGAGGTATGGGAGAGAAAGTGGTGGCACCTATGATAGTGGAGTGGAGAAATGGAGAAGAATACTGACCTTCTTCCTACATTGCTGTGCATTCCTCCAGATGGCTGAGACTGCTCTGACAGGGATAGGAACCTTAGACAAGGCTGGCACAGTCTGGAGCTGGAGGAGGAGGAAGTCCTGCCTCTGCACCACCCCAACCAGCAGTAGGGTTTCAATCTCCCCTGTCTGCCATGTCTCGGACAAATGTCAGGAACAGTGCAAGGCAACTCCACACTTAACGGCATTTGTCCAAGTATGCAATGTTCTTTTAAAGATGGTATAGGTGCAAGGGATGCTGGTGAGTGGTGAGTAGTTCAGGGAATGGCAGGTGGTAAGAATAGGTAGAAATCAGACACGAGTTATGCCATTAGGAATGTGATAGGTAATTAACAAGGCACGTTTGCTAAGATACAGCCACTGAGCTCACTAAGCCGGGATGACAAACCTTTCAAATAATTTAATGCAACTTGGACTTAGTCAAAGGAAAATAAGGTTCATCCCATGGTGTATAAAAAGCTTACTCTTGTGGCATAGTGGTATGTTGCTACCTCTGAGTCTGGAGACCTAGGTTCAAGTCCGACCTGCTCCAGAGGTATATACTAACATTGCTGAACAAGTTAATCAGAAAATAACTAAAAATGATGAATTTTGATTAAAGATTGATGGTAATAGAAGCAACATTGACATAAGACAAAACGTTATATTCTGTGACTGATTAAGTTCTGGACTACACTGACTGAGAATGTGATGAAGGCTGTGCAATTGAAGATTTCAAAAGGGAATTGGATTAATACATGATGAAAATTAATTTACAGGGCTTTAGGAAAAGGGTGGACAGCCAGGTTGGTTAGACTGCTCTTGCACAGGACTGTCACAGGCTCAGCAGACAAACTGGCTTCCTTCAGTGCCATCATCATCTATGATTCTAAGATTTTATTCATAAATTGAATGCTCATATGTTCTGCTGTTCACAACCCAGCCAAATTCATTGGGTCCTCTTGTGACACAGTGGGAGTGTCCCTATTCCTGGATAAGGAGTCCTGGTTTCAAGTCCCACCTGTTCCAGGGATGTGTAATAATATCTCTGAACAAATTGATTAGAAAGATAGGTTATTAAAAAAAGAGAACTTGCATCAATCAAACTTTCTGTTGTTTCCAATTTGAAATGTTTTGTCTTCAGGCTGTATATCAGCTATGCAATGCATGTTGTAATTATTGAATTTATACAATTGTATCGAGTGGAACATGCTCAATTGAACAAGTTGAAATGTTCTCCAAAGTTTGGAATATTCAAGTTGAAATGGCCTGTAATGTATTTTTACAGATCTCATACATAAAACATGCTTTTGGACAAATAAAGTAATTAGAACAATGAGCAAAAGGAGCACCCAGAAGCAGAGTGGGCAGTTTTGTATTGATTCTTACTCAGCTACAGGGGAAGGTGCTCGCTGTTTGATGAGCATCTGGCATGTGATTAAGGTATGTTTTGTTCCAGTAGTTTAAAGAATAGAAGGACTGATGGTAAAGTTAATATATATGAGAAAAATAATTGAATAGCTTATTTAAGCAGTTAATTAAAATAGACATTAAGGATGGCAGGACAGATGATATGTCACGGCTACAGCATTTGAGGGAGCTGGATACAAGGGCAATTATGTCTACATAAGCAAATGGAACTAGGGCAGCTTCTGTTCAGAGTTTGTGAGCTGGACGCCAAACTGCAGGCATTGTAACACCTCAGGAAGGGGGGAAATTATCTAAGTATTTTGTACTAGGAGGTGGTCACACCTCTTAAGATATTGTACTTGGTGGTGGTCACACCTCTTAAGATAGGGTCTTTTGATTTGTTTACTGGTCAGGGAAAGGAAAGTGTGACTATGAGCTAAGGGAACCGAGAAGGTTTTGCAATTGTCCAATAGGCTTGAGGCTCTTTCTGATTGGAGGCTGCAGGATGGATGAGCTAACTCACCATCAGGAAGTCATTTGAAAAAGGAGCAAAAAAAATGTAGTATTTATTGGGTATAATATAGTGAGGGGGAATGATACTGTTCTGTGCAGTGTAAGTCCAGAAAGCTACATTGCCGACCTAGTACCAGGGATCAGGACATCTGTTCAGGGCAGGATAGTAACTTGGAGTTTGAGGGAGGAGGATCCAGTTGTCATAGTTAATATAGGTACCAACAACATAGACATGACAAAGAAAGATATTTTGCATAGCTAGTATGAGGAGCTAGGCACTAAATTAGAGAGCAGAACCTCAAGGATAATAATCTTTGAAATTATTGCCTGACCCATGAGCCAATTAGTAGAGGGTACATAAGATTAGTAAAGTAAATACATGGCTCAAACACTGGTATGGCAGAAGTGGGTTCCAGTTCGTGGAGCACTGGATCAGACAATGGAGAAACAGTTGCCATTGGGAGAAGGATTATGAATTAGAGAACACTGATTAAAGATAGATGGCAATAGAAGCAACATTGACATAAGACAAAACGTTATATTCTGTGACTGATTAAGTTCTGGACTATACTGACTGAGAATGTGATGAAGGCTGTGCAATTGAAGATTTCAAAAGGGAATTGGATTAATACGTGATGAAAATTAATTTACAGGGCTTTAGGAAAAGGGTGGACAGCCAGGTTGGTTAGACTGCTCTTGCACAGGACTGTCACAGGTTCAACAGACAAACTGGCTTCCTTCAGTGCCATCATCATCTATGATTCTAAGATTTTATACATAAATTGAATGCTCATGTGTTCTGCTGTTCACAACCCAGCAAAATTTGTGACCAGATTTTTCTCTTGGCAGAGTTTCTAAAATCTATTAGTAACTAACTCTACAAAAGGCAAAGCTTTGACATATTGAGGAAATATAGAACAAAGTGCCAACTGCCCCACTGATTCTCAGGCACATTTCTGGAACACTCATACCCCTTAACCATACTGAAGTATTTTCTGAGTCACTGGTATAAAGTAAAAGTAGGCCTTGGGAGTGAGGTGAGGTGACATCTTTCCAAGTCAGTGGGGAAGAGAGCTAACTGTTGCAGGTTAGTGCTCCCTGACCTTAGCTTCTTGCAATTATATTTAGGGATTCAGACTTAGAACTCAGCACATCTGTTCTGTCACTTGCATAATTTGTTCTCCATGAGAGGATCACTGACCACTGACTCAGTAACAAGAAGCTGTGCTCCGGACATGGTACATTTATTCCCTAAATGTCACCTTATGTATTTCAATACAGTTATTTTAGAAAAAAGAAAGACTTTAAATAACTGGTGTTCATATTAATGAGCAAATACAATTTATATTGCAAAACTTACAAATCATAGAAACAACTTATTCAGCTTAACAACTATATGCTAGAATTAGTTTTCCTCTAAACCCACCTTCCATAATCTTCATTTCACTCTTTAATTGAGTTCTTTTATATTTCTCTTAAACTTTTACCCATCTTCCTTTAATTGTTAAATAAAAACCAAAAGAACTGTGGACGCTGTAAATCAAAAACAGAAGTTGCTGGAAAAATTCAGCAGCTCTAGCAGCATCTGTGAAGAGCAATCAGAGCTAACGTTTGGGGTCCAGTGACCTTGCTCAGAATTGGGAAGTTGAGTCCTAGGGAAGTTGAGTTCTGAGGAAGGGTTACTGGACCCAAATCATAAACTGTGATTTCTCTTCACAGATGCTGCCAGATCTGCTGAGCTTTTCCAGCAACTTCTGTTTTTGTTCCTTTAATTGCACCCACATTGTATGCCTCAACCAAGCTGTGTGAAAGGGGATTGTAACCAGTCCTTCAGCATTTAACTTAAAGGAGCCAAATTAAAGCTCAAAGCCAGAAATGGACCAAGTTTGTAAACCAGGAAAACTGGTATCCCAAAGGATCCTTCCACATCCGGCAGAGGTTTTCTTGCACCCCCACACCCGTCATCTACTGTGTCTGTTGCTCTCCATGTGGTCTCCTCTACATTGTACAGACAGAACGCCAACTTGTGGAATATTTCAGAGAACATATCTGGGTCACACGCACTAAACAACCCCACCACCTGTGGCTGAACACTTCCACTCCCCCTCCCACTCCGTCAAGGACATGCAAGTCCTGGGCCTCTTCCACCGCCAAATTGTAGCCACCCAACCCCCACAGGAAGAACACCTCATCATCTTCCTTGGGACACTCCAACCACACGGGATCAATGTCAATTTCACCAGTTTCCTGGTCTCCCCTTCCCTGACCTTCTCCCAGATCTAACCGTCCAACTCAGCACCGCCCTCTTTAACTGTCCTACCTGTCCATTTTCCTTTCCTCCCCACCGCTCCACCCTCCTCCCTGACCTATCACCTTACACAACACCAGGTTATAGTCTAACAGGTTTAATTGGAAGCACACTAGTGTTCGGAGTGCTGCTCCTTCATCTGTTAGACTATAACCTGATGTTGTGTGATTTTTAACTTTGTACACCCCCGTCCAACACCGGCATCTCCAAATCATTCCTGATGAAGAGCTTATGCTGGAAACGTCAATTCTCCTGATCCTCCAATGCTGTCTGACTGGTTGTCCTTTTCCAGCACCACACTTTTTGAATCTGATCTCCAGCACCTGCAGCTGTCACTTTCTCCTTGTATACCAGGAACCAATGAGAATTTTAATCGAACTTTTAAAAACAAGCTGAGAAACAAAATTAAGTTATTTAGCGGCACAGACATGATGAAGTGACTTTATGAATATAATAGCTAGGAGGTAACTGATGCTATCAGACTACACACTGGTATGTGTCTGTCTAAATTCAAATGACTGTCTCGATCAGTGATCTCCTGTGGCCAAGCTAAAAGTAGCATTTGCAAGTTAATACCAATGGTTCTATTCCATTTGAATTGGCACCCATAGGCCTTGGAAATGCGAATAGCAAAACAACTTCATATGGCAAGACTCATTCACTGGTCACAAGGTATTGATAAACCCAGAATAGTCCCCATCAAAAAACATACTAACATGTTATTGATCTATTCGTGAAAACAGGACATGAAATTGATATTGAATTAAGATGTTATAATCAAATGGGAGTTGGGGGAATGTGTTATTTGTGTGTCAATCATTGTCACAGCGGGGAAGTATCTTGTATGAAAAGAAGCCTGTGATTAGGAAGAAAGGAGCAACTTAAAAGGATTGTTCTGGGCAGAACTGAAAATTTGCACAGATGGGAACATACTTCCCTTTCAAGTGATTATCGGATGGATATGGTTTAGAAATTGATAGAAACGCATTTGTATGAATTGATTTAATTTAAAGCAAGGCAATTACGTTTGTAAGTTATCAGTGGTACAATAAACAGTTAAAAGGATACTCATTGTACTGAGTGAGCGAGTCTTGACTATTTTTACACACCCGGATACAGCACTATCCCTAGGATGGGTGAATCGAGACGTCTGCCCAGAGTCCTAGACTTTGGGGACCCTGAGCTGGATCCATAGGCACCTGAGAGAAGCCAAAGTCTGGAAGCTGGGTTTGGGGGCCTTTGAATAAGTGGAAGTGGTATTTGGGATTTTTGTTATGTCTGGTTTATTTTCAAAGGGGCAAAAGGAGAATAATATGAAGGAGCTTTTTGGCACTTTAGGCCCAAAGGGCACTCATTTGCTGAATGGAAAAAAGACTGAAAAGTCCTGTGGGAGGGGAGCTCTGAGGAAGGGGAGGTCCTGAGGGAGGGAGCTCTGAAGGAGGAGAAGCTTTGTGGGCGGGGAGATCTGTGAGAGGGGGAGCTCTGAGGGAAGGGGAGATCTTAGGAAGTGAAGATCTGAGGGAAGGAAGATCCATAGGAGGGGACTCCTGAGGGAGGGCAGCACTGAGCTCTGAGCAAAGGGTGCTCTGTGGGAGAGGAAATCTGAGGGAGGGGCAGGAACCCTGAAGGACAGGTGCCTCACACAGAGTGATTTGCCCTGATTCCCACCATTTCCATAGGCTTAGCTTTGCCTGGACATGTTCAAGTCAATGATTGGAATTAGAGTATAAAAGAAGAGGTGCAAGTTTATCTATTAAAAATTCCTTCATACCAACCATTGTTGAGCAAAGAAGTACCTCCTTAATTTCCTGTTGGATTTCCTCATCATTATTTACGACCTCTATCTCTGATCTTGTGGTAAATGAAAACATCTTTATTACGCATACTGTATCAAGCCCTTCCATAATGTTGGAGATGCAATTAGGTTACATCTCAGACTTCTTTTTCCAGTCTGTTTCAGCCTAAACTCTAATATTCCTGTCCATCTTTCCTGAAAGTTGCAACTTCATAAGGCATTCTCAAATGTCCTGGAAATTCAGTAACCCCATATTCTTTAGAATTTCTTTTATTTAATTCACTCATGGGATGTGGGCATTACTGGCTAGGCCAGCATTTATTGTCTATACCTAGTTGGCCTTGAGAAGATGGTGGTGAGCTGCCTCCTTGAGCTGTCGCAGTTCATGTACGGTAGGTAAATCTGTAATGCCCTTAGCAAGTGAATACCAGCATTTTGACCTAGTAACAGTGAAGGAACGGCGATATATTTCCAAGTCAGGTTGGTGAGTGGCTTGGAGGGGAACTTGGTGGTGTTTCCAAGCACCTGATTCATCTGTTCTTCTACCTGGAAGAGTTTGTGGATTTCAAGGATGCTTTTTAAGGACCCTGGTGAATTGTTGTATCTTGTAAATACACATGCTGCTGCCGCTATGGTGGAAGAAGTGAATGTTCAGGTGTTAGATGTGACACAAGAACTGCCACGTGGTCAGGCAGTGATGCAAAATGAGAAATTCAAAGGTGAAGAAGAAACTGAAAATACCGTCACAAAATCTCACTTGTGACCATCATCTTAGATACTGATAGTGCACACACGTCTGTAGTTGAGAACTCCAGTGATCTGCTTGATGATATTTCCTGAGTCAGCACAGCTCTTGCTGCCTGCAAGGTGCACTGGAATCATGGTGAAATAACTCCACAGAGGCCATATCCATCACCAAGTCACCCTTTATTTGCAGATGAACAGTCCTTGACATTAGGACAGCCTCATTCAGAGTCAGATGCCAGATTGTCATCATCTCCCCTCTTTATATGTCAGCCAGGGCTTCCTGATTAGATCAGATTAGCAGCAGCTATCAGAAAACTCATATTCTGTGTAGTCTAGCTGGTTGACCTCATTACAATCACTCCACATGGTACAGGCAGCTTGGCAGCTTCACTTGTTGCCCAATAGCCAACCTCTGTGGAACTCAGATAGTGAAATGGTGCAGAATAAAGGCATCAAGTCTGCTGACAGAACTGACCAACATTATGTAGTGAATATGGTCACACAGCAATTGCATTTTTAGGAAGGACATGCCATTTAATATTGCAGTGCATCCCTGCATTTAGGTTTGGCACCCACAGAGCAACTTGTATGCGGTTAGTGGCACCTTGTATCATGGAGAAGTGATTATCCTGATGAATCTCTTTCTTAGAGAGTGTGCAAAGTATTTCCCTCTTCTGTCAAGCAGTGCATCAGTCATGAGTACCTCTCAGATAGAGCAGTAGTGATGAGCACTACATTGTTCTCAGGGTCGATATATATTTTAGATTAGCAGGCAATGCTGACAGTATCTTGCTATGTCTGGGTCTTGCTTGAGAGAAAGTCTCCATTCCACCTATTTGTAACAGTGAACATTGAACTGTGAACTGTCAGAGATATCATCCCTCCAGCGCAGAAGGACCTGATGTGAAAATGTTCATGGCCACCGTCACTCCCACAGCCACTGGCACTGCATCCTTGTCTGCAGGGGACTGGAGGTCTGCCTGCAACAGATGGTAGATTTCAGTGTGCATCTTCTTCATACACTATAGACATGCACACTATTCTTTGCTGAGCTTACCATGAAGAGGATTGCTTTCTGATGACTCTGAATGGATACTGAGAGCCCTTCTTCATGGCCTCTCCTTTTTCTTCTTTGAGTAGCTTTATGTTGCCTTTCTCAATTCCTTGATATACTGCAGTCTCAGTAGGATGGTAACTAGAGCACCTGAGTGGTTTCTTTAGTCGACAGTTTCTCAGCCTGCCTACACATTTTTATCAGCTGATGAACCTGGTTTCTCTCTCTCTTGGATATTTACACTCTTTAATTACAATTGCAGCAAAGGTTTGGAACATCTAGATTCAAAACAGTCTGAGTCTGCTATTCAGCTGCTTTTTACTCAGTAATCTGTAGTCTTAACTATTCTAATGACGCTGGAATCAAATTTCTGTGCTCTCTGGACAGAATCAGTAACTCTCTGGACAGAAACAGGTCAGTAACTCTCTCCTGGATGACTCTTTGTAAGCACCTTTTTGTTTATTTCTCCTCTCAACATGATTTTTTTTTGTCCTTCATTTTCTGTCCTTAGTACTAATTTGAGCTACGCATTTTCTTGTACAGAGCCCAGATCCCTATTTCTCCTTGATAGTCTTTCTCAGATATTATTCCTGGGTGCGGGGAATCACTGGTGATTCCTATTCCCAAGTGGGGAACTAAAAAATAACTTCCTCAAACTTTTTTATTGGTTGTCACTGAAATGCAGAAGAAAAACATATGGTTCTTTGACTCCAAAAGTGCCATCTTGTAGGTTTGATATGTTTTGACTGAAGTAATTGGAGTCTCTAGAACAATAATCTGATGTGGTTTAAATGTGCAGAGAGCGTTTAAACTGAAAAAGAAATCAATAGCTTTCACTTAAAAAAATCCCTAATGAGGGGGCATGGACAAAACATGTGAACACAAAGGGGCTAGAGAATGGATGCATGTACAATGGATGACGAAGGGTAGGGGTGAGAGGTGAGTGAGAACTTGGTATTCATCATTGAAAGTGAGCTAATGTCCCAGTAAATGGAAGTGGACATTGTAGCTTGGCAACTAGCCATTCATCTGCCTCTGTTACTGCCTCCAACATACCTCCAGAGGTAGCAGGCCTTACTCTATTCTGCCCCCACCTCTGTGATATGGTTGATGATATTTTAATGGTGATGGACCTGATGGATTAGGAATTTGACCTTCTTGAGCTTACTGTGTTCTCCACCAGAACTTGAGCCTCAGATATTGTCTCTGGATTCTATCCCAGTCTTAGCCTACCTTTTCAGTGTATCCTAGGGCCTGGAAATTAAGGTCTTTGATGAATCCGTATGCCTTGGAGATCCCAGTGATGAACTGGCAGAGAATAATTTCCATGTGGATGCACGTCTGCTCACCTGTAGATTGCTCTCATTGCTACTTCTAGTCAGTTGAGAATTAGGTAGGAAAGTTTGTATTACATTTAGCACATGTGAAAGGACACTGAAAACAGACAGTAAGGGGGGGGGGTAATTTTGTATTTGGAAAATATGGATTCAAACTATAAAGCACAATTTAACTTAAATGTATATCAAGGTTACTCCCAACATACCTACCAGATGATTTAATTGAAATATCCATTTGAGAGTCATAATGGAGCTTTACTTTGGTTAAACTGTGCTGAAAATGTGTTGCTGGAAAAGAGCAGCAGGTCAAGCAGCATCCAAGGAGCAGGAGAATTGACGTTTCGGGCATAAGCCCTTCTTCAGGAATGAGGAAAGTGTGTCCTGCAGGCTAAGATAAAAGGTAGGGAGGAGGGACTTGGGGGAGGGGCGTTGGAATTGTAATAGGTGGAGGGAGGTTAAGGTGAGGATGATAGGCCGGAGTGGGGTGGGGGGCGGAGAGGTCAGAAAGAAGATTGTTGGTTAGGAAGGCGGTGCTGAGTTCGAGGGATTTGACTGAGACAAGGTGGGGGGAGGGGAAATGAGGAAACTGGAGAAATCTGAGTTCATCCCTTGTGGTTGGAGGGTTCCCAGGCAGAAGATGAGGCGCTCTTCCTCCAACCGTCGTGTTGCCATGGTCTGGCGATGGAGGAGTCCAAGGACCTGAAAGCTTTATGAAAGAGTCATGCAGACTCAATAGGTCAAATGATCTTCCTCTGTGTAATGTTAGTTTATGATCTAATTTTATTGTTTTTTAAATTTTCTACTACCAGTCATATTTCCTAATATCCAAGCGTTTGGAGGTGGCGGAAATGACGGCGGATGATACGCTGTACATGGAGATTGATGGGGTGGTAGGTGAGGACCAGTGGGGTTCTGTCCTGGTGGCGGTTGGAGGGGCGGGGCTCAAGGGCGGAGGAGCGGGAAGTGGAAGAGATGCGGTGGAGGGTATCGTCAACTACGTCAGGCAGGAAATTGCGGTCCTTGAAGAGGGAAGCCATCTGGGTTGTACAGTTTTGGAACTGGTCCTCCTGGGAGCAGATGTGGCGGAGACGAAGGAATTGGGAATATGGGATGGCGTTTTTACAGGGGGCAGGGTGGGAGGAGGTGTAGTCTAGGTAGCTGTGGGAGTCGGTCGGTTTATAGTAAATGTCCGTGTCGATTTGGTCACCCAAGATAGAAATGGAAAGGTCTAGAAAGGGGAGGGCGGAGTCTGAGACGGTCCAGGTGAATTTGAGGTCGGAGTGGAAGGTGTTGGTAAAGTGGATGAACTGTGCAGAAGATGAGGCGCTCTTCCTCCAGCCGTCGTGTTGCAGAAGATGAGGCGCTCTTCCTCCAACCGTCGTGTTGCAGAAGATGAGGCGCTCTTCCTTTGGTTAAACTGTGTCTATTATCACTATTTCAAGCCAGTTATTCCCCCATTTGAAATAAGAGTTAATGACTGTATTAAAATAGTGCAGAGAAGAATTTGACAGAAGCTGTTAACCAATCTACTAGAAATAACAGAAGATATGAAGTTTTTAATTGTCTTGCAAACTCAAGTCATTGAATGCCAGACTACTTAAAAATATGCAATTTCCATGTGAAAATTTGGGGATGACTTTTTTTAAAAATTCATTCTGCAGCTCCACTTTGTTGTCAATCTGCTCCTAAAAATGACCCAAAGATGCACATTTTCAAGGTAGGTGTGTATGCATATGGGGCATTTTCTATTGTTTGGGCTCTTTAGAGTTTGGGTTGCGTTGTCAGCACAATGAAGGAAGTTCCTTGCGTGGATTCTTCTGGTCATGTTTGAAAATTAAATTCGTTGCTGCTGTCTCTCCTTGTTAACCGTTCCATTGATTATGTGGAGCACAGGATGATAAATTTAAGAAGGCAAAACATGATTAGAGCTTAAACTGGATTCAGACAGAGATAAAAATAGAAATGATTCGGGTGAACACACAGCAACAGAAATTGTAGTATATTAGTTGTTGAGGTCTGTGTGCAAATCTAGGTGATTGACGTGTAATAATAGCTGCAGGACTGTCTAGCCTTTTTGATTTGAAAGAAAAATTGCCAGAGATCTGTAGAAAAGCAATCAACATCTAAAAACAGCTGAATTTGCTGCATTTACTGTTCCTGGCTTCAGTCATTAATTCTTTGCTGCAGTTTTCTATTCAACATTGAATGCCCTTTGGGCACAGTTGTTCTTGCTGCATCAATATGGACACTGTTTATTTTAGTTGTAATGTTATTTTGTAGCCTGAGTTAGGCAGCTGTATAGTTTATCAATATTTTTCCTCCTGCTTCAGGTTCTTGCTTTCCCCACTTGCTGTACAAACTCAGTTGACATCAGAAATTCTTTAATTAAAGGGTGTGTAGCAAGGAATTTTGGCTTTAACTACCCAGTGCTGTGCCTGGGTGTTAATTAAATAAGCTTGCAGCTGGTTTTAATAATGCCAGAGCTGTGAAATAAGAGCACAAGCTTGAGTAACGTGACAGTGAACGAGCAAGTTGTCAAGAATGCCTCGGTTGCTACCACCTGGCAATCTGGAAAGATCTCACCATTTGCAAAGGATTTAATCACTGGTGTTGGAATGACCTGGCTCAGAGTGAAAGATTAATCAGACACAGCTGAGAAATTAAAGTGAATTTATATATTCAACCTTAACATCGATCAGTACTCATCACAATTTTACCTGTGATTTTAGGCTAATTTCTCTATCTTCCTTTCCTGTTTCTTTTCCCAGTGATTTCCCCCATGTCAGGAAATACCCATGACTGACAGGGCATTTGCTCTTAGCTTATGCTCATGCCATTCTTAACTTACTTGAAATAAGGAGCCAAGTAGATGGAGGAAGAGTTGAATATGTTTCTCATCATACTAACAAAGGTGGGTGCTCCAAAGTATGTTATATTGCTTATAATTTTAAAGTTAACACTAACTCTCAGCTCCGATATAATTGCTCTTTTTAACTTGCAGCTATGTTCTTTTCTGGTGTTAGTTAACCTTCCCGTTAACATCTCAGTTGAGATGCTGATATTATGGTTGGACAGGCAAGTTGTTATATTACATTTCTAGAATGTTGACAGACGAATAAAATGAAAAGTTATCTTTGAGCCAGTATTTGTTCCTCAATGTATTTACTTTCCGTTTTTGAGCAGATAATGGACTATATTCCCTATCACAGCATGAGGGTATATTAAATAAAAACATAGAGGGTTAAGATTTATGTTTGCTTTTAACTGTTAGTTTTCTCAAATTTTATGGAGTGCTTCTCTTCACAAGGTTCAGTGAGTACTTTTGCCTAATTACCAATCTCACAGAATCATAGAGTTCCCTACAGTGTGGAAGCAGACCATTCAGACCATTGAATACACACTGACCTTCCGAAAAGCATTCCACCTAGATCTAGCCCCCTACCCTATTCCTGTAACCTTGCATTTCCCACAGTTAATCCACCAACCTGGACACGATGGACAATTTAGCATGATCAATCCACCTAACCTGCACATCATTGGACTGTGGGAGGGAACTGGAGTACCCACACAAAACGAATGAAGACATGGGGAGAATGTGCAAACTCTAAACAGTCACCCAAGGGTAGAATCGAACCCCGGGTAGCTGATGCTGAGGCAGCAGTGCTAACCACTGAGCCACCATGCCACCCCATTAACTTGTCTCGCTAACTATCAATCAGTCATGATGACACCACTCTCGTACAATTCTCACCCCATCCTGCCACCTGCCATTCCTGGAGCAACTCATCACTGCTCGATATCCAGGAACTGACTAGCATCCTTGCTGTCAGCACCATCTTTAAAACTTGTTGTGGACCAAGAAGAACACCATCAGTCTGGAACTGCCCTGCGCAGTTGTTGATGTTTATGCTGGACATGGCAGACAAGGGAAAATAAACATCTTGTTTTGTGCATATGGTCTGAGAGATCCTAGTGGATGAGGTGGTGCAAACATGGGATGTCCTCTTCTCACATGACCAGCAGAAAAGGTCACAATGCCTGACCATGCCAGCCTGGTCGAAGGTTACCACCCAGATCAGTGCAGCATCGTTTGTCTGGAGGAATGCACAGCAATATAGGACAAAGGAGAGGTTTATAAAATGATGAAGGGCATGGATAGGATAAA
Organism: Chiloscyllium plagiosum; assembly: GCF_004010195.1. Taxonomy (NCBI): domain Eukaryota; kingdom Metazoa; phylum Chordata; class Chondrichthyes; order Orectolobiformes; family Hemiscylliidae; genus Chiloscyllium; species Chiloscyllium plagiosum. Next base: position 77,667,703 of record NC_057718.1, on the reverse strand, counting down.
TAGACAAAGTCATAGAGTCATAGAGATGTACAGCATGGAAACAGACCCTTCGGTCCAACCCCTCCATGCCGACCAGATATCCCAACCCAATCTAGTTTCACCTGCCAGCACCCAGTCCATATCCCTCCAAACCCTTCCTATTCATATACCCATCCAAATGCCTCTTAAATGTTGCAGTTGTACCAGTCTCCACTTTCCCCTCTCACCGTAAACCTATGCCCTCTAGTTCTGGATTCCCCCACCCCAGGGAAAAGACTTTGTCTATTTACCCTATCGATGCCCCTCATAATTTTGTAAACCTCCATAAGGTCACCCCTCAGCCTCCGAAGCTCCAGGGAAAACAGCCCCAGCCTGTTCAGCCTCTCCCTATACCTCAAATCCTCCAACCCTGGCAACATCCTTGTAAATCTTTTCTGAACCCTTTCAAGTTTGACAACATCTTTCAGATAGGAAGGAGACGAGAATTGAACGCAATATTCCAACAGTGGCCTAACCAATGTCCTGTACAGCCGCAACATGACCTCCCAACTCCTGTACTCAATACTCTGACCAATAAAAG
>NC_057718.1:77657133-77662484 GCF_004010195.1 Chiloscyllium plagiosum | reverse complement strand
ACCCTCTCTGAGACATCCTTGATCCTGGCACGAGGGAAGCAATATACCATTCTGCTTTTTCTCTGCTGGCCACAGAAACGTCTGTCTGTACCTCTGACTACAGAATCCCCTAACACAATTGATCTCTTGGAACCCAACGTACCCCTCGATGCATTAGAGCCAGTCTCAATACCAGAAACTTGGCTGTTCATGCTACGTTCCCCTGAGAATCTATCACTCCCTACACTTTCCAAAACAGCATACCTGTTTGAAATGGGTATATCCACAACAGACTCCTGCACTAGGTGCCTACCTCTCTTACCTTTCCTGGAGTTAACCCATCTATGTGACTGTATTTGCAACTTTTCTCCCTTCCTCTAACTGCCATCCATCACATACTGTTGCTGTTGCAAATTCCTCTTCTAACTGTCTCTCCAACCAATCTATTCAATCTGATAAGATTCGCATCCAACAGCATTTCTGGCAGATATAAAAAGTCTTTTCCCTGTGGTGGGGGAGTTCAGAACTAGAGGGCATAGGTTTAGGGAGAGAAGGGAAAGATATAAAAGGGATCTAAAGGGCAACTTTTTCACTCAAAGGGTGGTATGGAATGAACTGCCAGAGGAAGTGGTGGATGCTGGTACAATTGCAACATTTAAAAGGCATCTGGATGGGTAAATGAATAGGAAGGGTTTGGAGGGATATGGGCCAGGTGCTGGCAGGTGGGACTAGATTGGGTTGGGATATCCGGTCAGTATGGATGAGTTGGACCAAAGGGTCTGTTTCCGTGCTGTACATCTCTATGACTGCTACTAACCATCACTCCAAGACCTCATGTTCGCACTAACCCTGCCACTGTACTCACTTCCCACTAAGGCTCATGTTCTATCTATTGCCTGCAACATTTTCCCTCACTATATGTTGTCACCAACCCTAACCCCTGACAACACTAATCCTACATGCCTTCTGTGCTGCCTACTTATTTACTTGTTCAGGATAAGCGCCCACTGTACTAAAAGTAAGAGCTGCCTCTTTCACAATACGAGGAAAATAGCTCACAATAGGACTGAAAGGGTATAAATGGGTGGTGGGCTGCATGACATTTATTTCCTCACTTGTGAGGAGAGAATCTGGTATCTGGCCACCCAGGCAGCTGAGGGACCATTTCCTAACCATTAGAGCAGCATCTGAAGCCGCCCTCGAGTGACTGTAACAGTACCTCCAGATCGAAGGTCATCTCCCTGAGTTGTCTCCCTGACTTGAGGGCTGCTGTCAATCACAACAAGCTTCCTGCCTTTGTGTCTGAGCTACATTACATGGCAATACAGTAGTACTGTCAGCCTGGCATCTGGCTGAGGGGCAAAGCACAGAATGTTAAGGCAAGGTAAGGCAAAGCAAGGACTCTGTGAGCATCAATGTAGGTTCAAAATGAGTGTGCACTAAGAGAGCAAAAAAACAGGCAGAAGCTGCAGCCTGGCCTTGTCCTTAAGCTCAGTGTATTCCCCTGAGTTCACAATGTCCTTGCCAGCACATTACAATGATGGTTACTGTTGCTGCCTGAGGGATAGCATTGAAGTGCAGTTGCATAATATTTGTAGTTTGGAGATGTGTGATGACTGTTCTTAGAATCTGACACATGTTGGATGCCAATGTCTGTGCATGTTGGCAGCATGATGCTGGTGCCCCTGGAGTTTGCCCTGAGATGTTAGTGCCTAGAGTCCATCATGGAGACTGCCCAGAGAAAGTGGCAAGCTGAATCTGATTTTAATATTGAGAACTCTTAACATCTACTTTGTTTGGCATTTTGGTAAAGTAGGAAACTAAACATTAAATGGGCAATTATGACATTTAACAAGCTATAATCCCTTAATTGGCAACTCACTACTGCCTACCAAGAAACTTGCTTCAGCACTTGAAAGACATAAAAGGTACAAGTTTCTCCCAATGTGGAGGTAGGCTACATCAGACATCTCACAATTCTACCACATTCCATGCTATAGCACAAGTTGTTCAGACCTTTATAAGACTTGGCTCAGAGAATCTGTTGTTGTTACTGTTACTCTCCAAATGTATTGGAGATCCTGTCACCTTGTTTTTGTTTCTGTTTCAAAGCAGTGAGATAACAATGTGTCTACGAACGGTTTCTTTGCCATGCTTGTGAAATATTACATTCTAGAAACAGACTCTCCAGCTGTTTGAAAAGTATAATAATTGCATAAAAATGTAAAGGGAGCTTATAACAGCGTGCTTATAAATTGCTAGGGATTAATTATGAGGATTTTTGGTGCTAATTATTTTTCATTACCATAGGTGACAATTACAAAGGCATTATTGAGATAGAATTATGAAAGCCAGCTATTTCAAGCAATTCAAGCAGCTTTTTAGACCTTAAGATCACCTGCCATTAATCCTAATTCCAATACTATTTAAAAGTTCAGTTATTGAAGCAAGCCTTGCTGGCTAATTGAGTTGGAAGAAATTACATAGGTCAGGTTATTTTCTCAAATTAAAAAAAGATGGAATTAAGAATAATTTAATGCATAAATAGCAATAAATTTAATGAAGTCTGGTTTCAATTTTAGGATTTACCCAGTCTGTCTAAACTCCTCCGTACACATATCTTATTTGGAAAAGATAATCTCTACATATTTCTATATTTACTTTCAGAATTGTGGGCGGCACGGTGGCACAGTGGTTAGCACTGCTGCCTCACAGCGCCTGAGACCTGGGTTCAATTCCTGGGTTCAAGACCTGGGAATGTGCAAACTCTGTGTGGAGTTTGCACATTCTCCCCGTGTCTGCGTGGGTTTCCTCCGGATGCTCCGGTTTCCTCCCACATTCCAAAAATGTGCATGTTAGGTGAATTGGCCATGCTAAATTGCCCATAGTGTTAGGTATATTAGTCAGAGGGGAAATGGGTCTGGGTGGGTTGCGCTTCGGCGGGTCGGTGTGGACTTGTTGGGCCGAAGGACCTGTTTCCACACTGTAGGGAATCTAATCTAATCTAAATTGCATATTAAACGCAAATAACACCTAAGCCAACAACCACAGTTTTAATTTTTCTATTTGCATGGGCTCAATTAATGCATACCACCGCTGTACAACTAAACATAATATAAATTATAGTTAATATTGCTGTTTGTTATTGGACTTTAATCTCAGCAATGTTGACAGATCCATTAATTTTCTAATTCATCTTTCAATTGTACTGAATAGAATTATTTATTTTATAGCTCTGCTGCTTTGCAGTATTTTTTTTATTACACCAATCACTGGGTATAGTGAGCAATTATATGGACATTAATGTGCCTGGTATAAGTGGTAGGTACTGTATCAATGAATTTGATACTCATTTGATTGCATTTAAGTGACTGGATTTGGGTGACGATTATCCTGTTGTGATTATTATTTTTGCCAGTTTTTGTTTTATTTTATTTTCTTAATTTTTGGCATCACTTTTCTTCAGCTGGTAAATTTTGTATGAAATGTTATCTGCAATAACCCACTATAATTGGCAGTCAGACATTTGCTTGTGATGCTAATTTAGGCCGAAGCATTGACATTTAACTAAAGGAGTTTCCAGTGTGACATTGAGAATGATCATAAAAAAAATTACGCAGGGAGGAAAAGCTTTTAAAAGATTAATAAATAAACATGTTGAAACTATTATCCTGATCTTATCTTTAAATGGCAATTGAGAGAGCAGAGTTTGAGGAAAGCTACAAACCATCCAGACCTCATCCAAGTGAGATCTTTGCTCCTTTTTTTATAGTTTGAGCTGCCAACCAAAACCAGAGGGCAGTGACAGGTATTTGGTGGGTGGGCGCGCTAACCCAGGTTGCAGGATGGTTCTGCTCGAAGAGTGAAGAATAAAATGACTGGCTTCTGTTGAGTGGGCAGTATTTTTATTGGACCCTTTAAGTTGCAGGAAGTAGTCATTTATTGTGTGAAACTTGAATATTGCTAAAAGATGTGTTTTGTTGAAGTTTTTTGTTTTACATTTATCAAGACAATTCACAAGAATGAACAAAATAAAGGAAAACTGCATTTGTATGAATGAGAGGAGAATGCTGATTGATTGGTAAATGGACTTTGGTTATAGAGGCAATGCCACTGGGTATGCATCAGTTAATGGTAATTAAGTGTCAGTAATCATTCACTAGTGCATTCTTCATGACAACATCTCTGCCGATCAGAGTTCATGTGCCATCCAATAAACACTAACCTTTCATACAATATAGATGTTAGTTTGTTACTGGTTTCTTATAAATTTTCCTGATGAGTGCAAGACCAAGCTCTTTGACAAAATGCATCATTTGTGCTAGAAAGCATATAAGAGAAAATTTTGCTTCATCTAAATGTAGCTAAGCTATTAAAATCATTCCTAAAACTGTTTATTTTACTTAGGACCTAGTATGAGTCATTCGTCCTTTACAAATTCTCAGATCATAAGCTTATGTCCTATAAAAAGAAGCTAGCACCTACTTCAAGTGCAAATAACTGAAATTTCTACTTAGTTCTGTGTATAATTAAGATTCTAAAATTGTATGAGGAGTGAGAAGCATTCTCTGTTAGTACATGTATTAAGTCTGCAACCAAATCTAAAAATACTGGAAATACTCAGCAGGTATACCAGCATCTGCCAAGAGTAAAACAGCGACTGTGTTTGAGAGTCTGGAGGTGGAGGAGGTGTGCTAATCCAACTCCGCTCCCCTCAAACTAACCGGCTGTGATTGGGCTATCTTCCCCTACAATTAGCCTCTAACTCCATAATCTGCCAACTTCATAACAACCAATCTCCGCCCCTAAAAGCCCATATGATTAAATACCCTCCCAAATCTCCAGGACAACTCCTTATTCTCTTCCATTTTTCCTTGATGAATCTCTCCCTCCCCTCTGATTGCAGGTATTCCAGTTGAAGCCAGCCTCTCAACCTTGCTCATTGGAGCATGGACAGAAACTTACAAATTCAGTAAGACCTCGACATTCCTCGCATTTCCATATTTCTCATCTGCTCAGCGATATAATAATATTCTCCTCTGTGAAAAAAATGCTCTGACTTCCCTCTTCACATTAATCCTCAGTTTTAAGTTCCTCTGGTTCCCAAATTGTAAAAAAGCAGAATCCAACTTTCACCACCTGAGGTTTACCTGACAACAACGGCAAGATAAAGGCAATTCTAAACTTAATGGCAGTTTTGTTTTGTTGGGCTGAATCTTAGGTTTGTTTTTGGCTAAGCATAAGTTGCATCAAGTATTTTGGAGAGATTTTCACTGTGAAGCCCAGCAAAATTTCTGACTTTAGCTTAACAATTCATATGTTGTGGTTCTGTTCACCGAGCTGGGAATTTGTGTTGCAGATGTTTCATCCCC
>NC_057718.1:77644916-77657045 GCF_004010195.1 Chiloscyllium plagiosum | reverse complement strand
TGAGTGCCATGCCTCTAGGAATTTCCTGGCTGTTCTCTGTTTGGCTTGTCCTATAATAGTAGTGTTGTCCCAGTCGAACTCATGTTGCTTGTCATCTGCGTGTGTGGCTAAACGACATGACCAGCTATCCTTAGTAGCCACACACACAGATGACAAGCAACATGAGTTCGACTGGGACAACACCACTATTATAGGACAAGCCAAACAGAGAACAGCCAGGGAATTCCTAGAGGCATGGCACTCATCCACAGATTCTATCAACAAACACATCGACCTGGACCCAGTACATCGGCCATTGCAGCAGACAGCTGGAACTGACAACCGGAAGCGGCAGAGCCAAACCACTATAAATGCCGGAGGAAACATCACAGAAGCGCTTCACAGGAGGCTCCCAAGCACTGAGGATGTCACCTAGACAGGGGACGAAACATTTGCAACACAAATTCCCTGCTCGGCGATCAGAACCACAACAACAAGCACCTGAGCTCACAAACTTTCATTAACAAATCATATGTTATTTGCCCAGCCCCATGGCACCTCTCAGGTCCTATTCTAACCCATCTTACATTGCATCATTGCTGGAACAGTTTGCCAGTCAGCAGATATCTGCCGAAAGACTAACATTCTTGGTATAAGCACTATATTTGAAACATTACTGTGCACCCAAATGAGCACTGGCATTCTGAAATTGCCCTGCTCAGCTAAGGAAGTTCTCAGAAGATGTCAGAAGATACACCATGATTCTCTGACAGGGACAGAGAGGCCCTGGCCAAGTGGATGCAGGGAAGGAGGTTGACCTCTTCCTGGAGTGCCAGCAGAGGAGGTCACAATACCAACCACTGGCAGCCTGGTCTGAGGTGCCACTCAGGTCAGTGCCATCTCCATAGACTGCAGGAATGGGCAGCAATGCTGTAAGAAGGTCAATTCCCTTCTCCATTTTTCCAGGGTAAGTGTGACACTCTTCTTGCTGCTTACTCACACTCTATCTCTGCGACTGCACCTACCTCCCTATAAAGCTCCTGCTCTACCACTGTCACTATTGCAACATCTTCCCTCATTCAATCTCATCACCACCACACCACAACCTCTCACACCACTAACCCTGCACCGCCCATGTCCTCACTGCCCCTCGGATGCCTCACCACTTTTCGCCCACCTGCATCAGGACTAATAGCTGTACCATGCACTTTCATTTGACTCAATTCCTCCGTCTCTCTCATTCTAAGTGAAGAAAGCCCATAACAGAGCAGAGAGATCCATAAGGTGGAGGGATATGCAATACAAGTCTCCTCAGCCCCTGTTCGCAGAGAATCCTGACTCTCACAGGGCAAGACTGAGACTGCTCCTGCGGAACTGGTGAAGTATTTATGCTCTGTCAACCAAGTGAGTCCCACTCTTCAGTCCACTGCAACTCTCAAGGTAATCTCTCTGTCAGTGTCATTCATTGCACAACACTTCTAACCACTGGCTGTGATGTCTTCTCTTTCTTTTGCCTTGCAGGCTCTGCCAGCATGTCCACTATCGTTACTATGAAATGGTCAGCTCCCCCATAACCAGCTCCTTGACCTTGTGATGATACTATGGTCTTAAGAGGTGCATTTTGTACTGTTTTTGTTTATGAAAATCTGTTTTGATAAAGGTGCTGAAGGTTTACACCCGAAATGTCGACTTCTTTACCTCCTGATGCTGCCTGGTTTGCTGTGTTCTCCCATCCTCCTGCCAAGCCGATAAAGTAAATGATTTGTCAGTGTCATAGTAAAAGGGAAATGAGAGGAAATCAAATCAAAACAGGGTGGCACGGTGGCCTCACAGCACCAGGAACCTGGGTTCAATTCCAATGTCTGTGTGGAGTTTTCACGTTCTCCCTGTGTCTGTGTGGGTTTGTTCTGGTTTCCTCCCACAGTCCAAAGATGTGCAGGTCAAGTGAATTGGCCATACTAAATTGCCCATAGCATTCAGGATCAGGGGGTAAATGTAGGGGAATGGGTATGGGTGGGTTACCTTTCAAAGGGATGGCGTGGACTTGTTGGGCCAAATGGCCTGTTTCCACACTGTTGTGATTCTAAGAATTCTAAACAGCTTATGAGGTTTTGGGTTTTTTTATTGGAACAATAGCAACAGCCTGAATGGGTGGGGTCAAGCTTCCACAGAACCAGATTCTGTAGTTTTGGTTTTCAGTAGCAGTTGCTGGGATTTTGAAGTGGGATGTGGCAGCTCTTAGTTCTCTCTTACAGTTAAAACCTGGGGTTATCTTCCTGCTGTTAGAATTGCATGTAAGACAATCTATTTCACTGAATTTGCTTTTGCTAAGGGTATGTTGATGGCATGTTACTATATTGAAACAGTTAATTAACTATATTTAATATACATATATTTTGTTAAGCATTTTGATAGAGTTACAGTTAAACCAATTACTTTCTTTTTTTATTTTGTCTGTATTTAATTATAGTGTATGAATAAAGTGTGTTTTGTTTCAAGGCTCATAGTTTGACCAATTGAATTGCATTCAGAACATAACATTTACCTTTAAAACACTTACCTTTAAAATAAGAAGAAGGGCGTGAGCGGAAGAGGTACAGTTAGTAAGTTTGCAGATGACACCAAAATTGGAGGTGTAGTGGACAGCAAAGAGAGTTACCTCAGATTACAACAGGATCTTGACCAGATGGGCCAATGGGCTGAGAAGTGGCAGATGGAGTTTAATTCAGATAAATGCGAGGTGCTGCATTTTGGGAAAGCAAATCTTAGCAGGACTTTGACACTTAATAGTAAGGTCCTGGGGAGAGTTGCTGTACAAAGAGACCTTGGAGTGCAGGTTCATAGCTCCTTGAAAGTGGAGTTTCAGGTAGATAGGATAATGAAGAAGGCATTTGGTATGCTTTCCTTTATTGGTCAGAGTATTGAGTACAGGAGTTGGGAGGTCATGTTGTGTCTGTACAGGACATTGGTTAGGCCACTGTTGGAATATTGTATGCAATTCTGGTATCCTTCCTATCGGAAAGGTGTTGTGAAACTTGAAAGGGTTCAGAAAAGATTTACAAGGATGTTGCCAGGGTTGGAGGATCTAAGCTACAGGGAGAGGCTGAACAGGCTAGAGCTGAGGGGTGACCTTATAGAGGTTTACAAAATTATGAGGGGCATGGATAGGATGAATAGGCAAATGGGTATATGAATAGGAAGGGTTTGAAGGGATATGGGCCAGGTGCTGGCAGGTGGGACTAGATTGGGTTGGGATATCTGGTCGGCATGGATGGGTTGGACCGAAGGGTCTGTTTCCATGCTGTACATCTCTGACTCTATGACTCTAAGTTAGAGTTTAGACAATCTTAATATATTTTGAGGAGATTTGGTCTGATCCATAACAACCTCAAAAGATGAGAGAATGGAAGTCTCAGAGGAAACAAGTGGCAAGCTGCCTCTAGCATGCCCACCATTCCAGATACTGATGTCTTAGTGGGAATGCTTTGGGAAGTGTTTGAGGAGAGTCTAGTAAGCAACTCTCTGTGATAGTTCCATAAGTGGCCAAGGAAGCTATGTCCCAGACTGTTGGCACTCAGAGGACTGCCAGAGCTCAGCCGCAGGCAGGAAAGGACCTGGTGGTTATGGCACAGGGAGAAACAGCAGCAACAGATAGGTTGGACTCAATAGTTCTTTATCGAAGCTGCAGCTGTGCAGTCAACCATATGACCATCTAGCTGCTTCTACGGACAGGTTGTTGCCTGCCATGGGGAGCCAGTTGCCTCAGAGCCTCCTGGAGAAATACACAAATCTGCATTCTATTGGTCCTCAGAACTGAAAGCATGGTGACAGAGGCATGGGGAATCTGGCGCGCACATCAAGTGCCCCACCCTCACAAGGAGACAGGGTAGAGACAAGCAGCACTCAACTGGAGGAGGAACCACAGACAAGCACTTGAGACACCTCTATTCAAGACATTCTAGAGGGGGCCAAGACTTCCATCTCCATCCTGCCTGCCTTCTCCAATCTTTGGAAGCTGAGGTGGGTCCACTTTCCCTAGGGTTGCTCTATAAAACTTTAAGGGCCAAGGGACATCATGTCAGAGCAGGCTCCCATCACCCCATTTATTCAATGTTCCCCTTGAAGACAGATTGCTCTAGACTGTGGATGAACTGTCTTGCACGATCACCTTCCCGTCAGTGGTCCCAATCATCTCTTTTCTTCTAGACAGACCAGTGAGGTTCCATGTGCAGCAGTGACGTCAGGAATTGGAAGACAATGTTGTGAACAGTGTCTGCATGCCAATCACAGAACTTGGATCCTTGGAAAGGATGTATGCTCAGAGAAAACGTTACTCCCCATTCATGCTGAATCATAAACCCCCTCGCATATATTGCCCCATATACAATTTTCATCTCCCTTCCCTCTTACCTGCAGCCCCCAACCCTGAAGAATAGATTGCTAAGTCTTTTTCTCTTCTCATTCATCTTTTCCCTTAGTTTCTGTGGATGAATATTATGGGCTCACTATGGCTCATCAGTTTATCTAAACAGCCCCAGGTGAGAAGTGCCTGAACCTCTGACTGCTGGTTGTAAATCTCCCTGCTGTTATCCCTTTCCTCCCGGATTGGCCGCCATGCAGCCACAGGACTTAACATGAGCCCCTTGCCAAGAATGCCATGACGCAATGGCCAATCCACTGGAGCCAAATGGAAGGCTGCATTGGACTCACTGTGTTGGGACCCCCGACTGACAGGTGCCTCTATGGACTTTGGACTACTCCCCTAAGACTTGAGCCATGACTACCTGCTTGCTGCACATGCAGTGAGTCTGTCACATAAACAGCTGAGACGTAATGGATTTGTTGAAACACTCTGCCCACACAGCAAGATATGCTCTGCTTAGACTGAAGTCTGCTGACCAGCAAGTTAGGCAGCCTGCATGTGTAACTGTGCTAATTGAGACAACAAGGCAGAGATGTTGTTCGGTGGAATTTGAATTCAATAAAATAATCTGAAGTTAAGGGTCTAACAATGACCGTTGATTGTTGGAAAATCCCATCTGGTTTACTAATGTCCTTCAGGGAAGGAAACCCTGATCTGATCTAGCCTACGTGTGACTCCAGACCCACAGCAAAGTGGGTTCATTCTTAATAGGGTGATAAGAGATGGGCAGTAAATGCTGGCCTAACCAGAGGTGGCCACATCCCGTGAATGAATTTTAAAGGAAACTTCGTTGAATTCCATGTTGTGATTTTTTCATGTTGATCTTATTTAGTTTGTTTAGCAGGACAGGAAAATGAATCTAACTGAGGCAAATTGTGCTCCTATTAAAGTTTTAACAAACGATAATACCCATTATTGGCAACTTGCTGATGCTGTAAGAGATATTCATCTCATCACTCAGCAAAAGCGTAAAAGGTGGAACTAAATGCTCCTAATAGGCCTCGTCAGATTTCTCATCTGATTCTGCCACAAATCTTGCCATATTCCACATCACTCAGACTCCTTCAAGATTTTACTCTTTATTTTGTCCTGTCAGAACAAGTTAATGTTTGCTCAAACACTAGTGCCCTTCCTAACGCCTTCATTATTATTGCCTGTTAATCCGTTTGTATTGCTCAAGTATTGAGTGCTAACTTCTTCTGGAACATTAATGGGTGAGATAAATGTGAAAGGATTCCCCAAGACAGTAACAGATAGCTAAGGTACCTTGTAGTAAGAGGTCATATTGTAAAGGGTCCCCTGCAAGTTGAGCTTGTGAGAATTGTTCCAAACACATGTTGCAAGTATAGAATTTAGAGAGCTATTGACCCACTATTAATGGCCCTAACCACTCCATGAAAGAAACAAGGGCAATCAGCATAAGAGGTTCCATAGGAATCTGAGAAAAGCTTTAATGAACAACATTACCATTTCTCTACCTGTAGCTGTGGTGGCTGCCTTTGATAATCTCCATCTCCATAACAATTGTATGCAATGTCTTCTCCGGTAGATGATTGTGATATTCATTTAAGAGCTATGTTGCTTTAAGGGCTGGATATGCTAATAAACCAAGGACGAGGGTGAAAACACATGACCTACTGCCATCTGTAGTGCAGCAGAAGCATGTTAGAGGCAGGTTGCTCTGTAACTGCAAGCTGTAGTTTGAACTGTGAAATAAACCTGTACGACTTGTTCAAGTAAAATGAATTCATATTACTTAACCTGTGTACTGACCCATAAGACAAGAAATAAAACAAATATGATCCAACCCAATCTGTGGATTAACAACCATGTGGATTGTTAGTGTCTCTATAATTTATTCGAGATTGGAGTTGTGCTGACAATAGCGTTGGGAAGCAGGACACTAAAAAGACTAGTTCTGTCTCACAGCAGCAGTTATTCACTCAGTCAATAATCAAGTATTGATTGTTGCCGTAGAGTAGGAAAGAAATGCAAAGCCACAGGAGTTATAAGGAATAAAGGTGGACACCATTTACTTGGCAAAACTAGATTGAGCCTACAAGTAATACTGGGAGTGGCTTTAGGCTGTAATATTAGGTGAACCAATTCTCCCTTAAAGCAAATGATAACTTTAATAGATGGTAAAGCCATCCTTTCAGTACTGGATTTAAAAATCAGCTCATATTGCCTAGCTTTTTAGCTTGGGCAACACACCAGTTAGTGTGTGATGGTTGCCAACAGTGATCAGTCAAGGAGATGGGCACATTGTTGTCAAAACTATAGCATGTTTCAGTAGCTTACATAATAAACACACTGAATGTGCTTCAATCATGAGGCATTTTCCCAGAATGTAAGTGGAGTAGTTCACACGCAAGTCAGGAGGTCTTGCCATTGTCAGTTAAGGGTAATGTCCAATCTCAGTAATAAACTCATAGAATCCCTACAGTGTGGAAGCAGGTCATTTGGCCCATCAAGTCCACATCAACCCTCCAAAGAACATCCCACTCAGACCCATCCACGTAACCCTGCATTTCCATGGCTAATCTACCTAGACTGCACATTATGGGCAATCTATCATGACCAATCTGCCCAACCTGTACATCGTTGGACTGCGGGAGGAAACCAGAGTATCTGGAAGAAAGCCATGCAGACAGGGGGAGAATGTGCAACTCCACACAGACAGTTGCCTGTGGGTGGTACTGAACCGGATCCTTGAGACCGTGAGGCAGCAGTGCTAACCACTGAGCCACCATGCTACCCTAGGAGTCTGTCTGTTCAGGGTGTAGGACACGGTCCATCGGCTGCTCACAACCATCATGATCAGGGGGTCTGTGTCATACAGACCAGAGTCAGTCAAGGAGCTGCACAGAGATCAATATGGGGTCTGGTCCCCATCCCCATCAGTCAGGGGGTGAGCCACAGTCAATCCGGGGAGGCTGTTCAATAAAAGCCAAGGGGCTTACTGTGGGCCACTGCTGCAGTGGGTGAGTTGGGGAAATCAGTTGTGGGGATTAGAGACAGTAAACTGGGATGTAAAGGTGACAATTATTGTGAAGGGCAGAAGACAATGTATAAGAGTGGGAGAGAGAAGAGCATTGGAAGGTAGGTTTTACTGTTGGCTGGGGGAAAGGACCACCAACAGTTATTGCCAATATTTGCTTTGAATGGTGCATCATAGTCAAAAACAGAAATTACTGGAAAAGCTCAGCAGATCTGACAGCATCAGTGGAGAGAAATCAGTTTAATGTTTCGAGTCCATTGACTCTCCGAATCAATCTGTATCTGCATAGGTAAACTGAAGGCTTTAGGTTTGGGGTAAAGTGGGAAGATTAAGACTTAAATGAAAGACTTTGAATGAAAATATGCAGAAGCTCTGAACTAATGGGGTTGACAGAGAATACAATACAGAAAGGAAAGTTAAAGTTTTGAGATGGGGGTGATTAATAGATTAAGCGAACAAGGAAGGGTTTGGAGAGATATGGGCCTGGTGCTGGCAGGTGGGACTAGATTGGGTTGGGATATCTGGTCGGCATGGATGGGTTGGACTGAAGGGTCTGTTTCCATGCTGTACATCTCTATGACTCTATGTATGTGACTCACTCTGCAAACACTACTTGCGTTACTTTCCATCCCCATTTGAATTAAGGACATGTATTGGAAATGAAAAATGTCTACACTATACCCAGTGGAGTAAGTATTTTTTTCCTGTCTAAGGAGAGAGTGATATAAGACCCTTCGAGGGAAAAATTGCTTTAATCAAGCACCTATATAGTACAGGTTAAGCACATCTGTGATCACTGAATTCTGCAACTGAATAGCAATGAGCAACCATGTTGAAAATAAATCAAGGCCATGAGCAATCCAACTATGTGGCGCATTAGAAATAGATCTCAATCATCTCTGTCATGCAGAAGTAATCACAGGCGACCTATAAAGTTTCACCTTGCTGAACTCAATCCAGGGTTTCATGAGCGGCATAAGGGGGTAGAGCCACTCAGATTAAGATTACTTACAGTGTGGAAACAGGCCCTTCAGCCCAACAAGTCCACACCGACCCGCCGAAGCGCAACCCACCCATACCCCTACATTTACCCCTTTTAGCCTAACACTACGGGCAATTTAGCATGGCCAATTCACCTAACCCGCACATCTTTGTGACTGTGGGAGGAAACCGGAGCACCCGGAGGAAACCCACGCAGACACGGGGAGAATGTGCAAACTCCACACAGTCAGTCGCCTGAGGCGGGAATTGAACCCGGGTCTCTGGCGCTGTGAAGGCAGCAGTGCTAACCACTGCACCACCATGCCGCCCACTCCTACTCATCTTGAACTGTAAGCATTCATCACCGTGCTCTTCTATGCAATGCTGTCTTTCTTGGATTATGTGAGGGTGGGGATGGGTGGATAAAGTTTCAATAATCCTATCACATTTGCAATTTCCTACTGCCTGCACTGCATACATCAGGGTAAGGTCCGCTATGTCAAAGATCTATGTACAGGGTATCCCATGAGCGTCCTTGTTGGGCTCCTCCATATCCCACTTGATCAAAGACTATTATAAACTGTCAATTGTATATGATGCAAGTTCTGACTACTCGTATTACTAAATACTTGTTTCATTTCTGATATTTCACACAGAGGTCCATTGGAATTGTGACCAATGGATCCAGCTACAGCAAGGGCCATCATTGCTGCAGACACTGTACAATGAAGATGCTGAGAAATGGAGCAGAAAGAAGTATATTAGCAAGCCCAGGACTAGCAGCCTCTCCCAGTGGCTACTCAGCAGCCTTCAAATGAAGAAATCATAGGAGAGGATCCCATCAGGATACAGTAGGTGGGTTAAGGAGGCTCAGAGTTTATCATCTTCAGTGTCATTTCCTGTAGTTGGAAGCAGGCCATCAGGTCCACACTGACCCTCTGAAGAAGATCCCACCCAGATCCACCTATTCCTGTAACTCTGCATTTCGCATGGTTAATCCACCTAGCCTGCACATCCCTGGGCAATTTGGGCAATTTAGCGTGGCCAATCCACCTAACCTGCACACTTGTGTGACTGTGAGAGGAAACTGAAGTACCTGGAGGAAACCTGCACAGACATGGGGGAGAATGTTCAAATTCCACACAGACAGTTGCCCAAGGCTGGAATCAAGCCCTGGTGCTGTGAGGCAGCAGTGCTAACTGCTGAGCCATGGTGTTGCCCTGAGCAAAGCAGTTTGAGGATGCCCTGGGGGCCACAGTCTCAGAACTATGCTGCAGGAGTGGGGGAACATTTGAACTGAAGGGGTGGCTGGTCATGCTATCTGTCCTGGTGACCGTCAAGGTGACAGCTGGTGAGGGGGTCTGGGGTTGGGGGTGGATGTGGAGAACATGGCGGTGGTTTCTTTCAGTACATTCCAGAATCTGCCCTATTATCCTTGCATGTTTTGCTCTGCACAATTGATGCAGACAGTGAAGAGAGGAGATGGAAGCTGGAAAACTGGGAGAATAGCAGAAACCTTCTTCCGAGGAAGATGAGGACATTGAGCAGGAGGAACATCATCTTCTCCATGTCAGAGTGTTGCAGTATCAAGCACTACAAACCAGACAGGACTTAGCTGACACTCACTTCCAATAGATGCAAGCTGGGTGAGGTCATCATTTATTGACACAAAATTTATTGTTGCTCAAAAGCAAGTTGCCCTCGTTTGTTCCTAGAAGTAAATGCAGCTTTTTAAATTTGTTGTCTCTTTGCTTTACCTGTTGTTTAATAAAGACTAGAAGTAACAACTATTGAAGGCTCCACAACATGTGATGCTCCCAAAACAAACTAAAACAGAAAGTGATGGAGAAACCCAGCAGGTCTGGCAGAATCTGTAGACAGAAAAACAAGTCAATGTTTCCAGTCTGGTGACCATTCCTCAGAACTTAAAGCAGCTGGCAAATGGTATTGATGCAGAAGACAGGGTGGGGTTTTGGGAGAGTGTGGTGAAGAAGTGAGATGAATATATGGAGACAGACAAAGGGATGGTTGATAGTAAGCCAGGGAGGATGAGAAGCTGAATAAGTATTAAGGGGATCTGTGAACAGTTGAAAATGGGTTGGCTGTGCTGGGGCACCCCATACCAGACAATACCTTGGGTGAGTAATGATCATGGAGAAGGTTGTTCACAACCTGGGGGGAGGATTAGCTATTGTTCTTCTAGCTTTTGTTGAGCTTTGTTGGAGCACTGCAGCAGACCTGAACCAACAATGTTAATATTGGAACACAGTGGCGTGGTGAGGCTCAGGGTCATTTTTACCAGTAGGGTGGAGGTGTGCTGCAAAGCAATCACCAGGTTTGCAATTCGGCTCCCCAGTGAGAAGTAGATCATATTATGAGCAGCAAATACAGTAGACTAACTGAATGAGATATAGGGAAATCATTGCTTCACCTGGAATTTGTATTTGAGGCTTTGGATAATGAGGAGGTAAATGGGCAAGTGTTACATCTTCGGTGGTTGCAAGCAAAGGAGCTAAAGGGATGTGAGAAGGCATTGGGAGTGGAGAAGGAGTGGACCAGGGTGTCCTGAAGAGAATGGTTCCAGGGAATGCTGACAAGGAAGGAGAGGAGAATACATGTCTGGTGGTGGCATCTGGCTGGAGGTGATGGAAATGGCAACTTGTGTTTCTTTGGGTGCCGAGGCTAGTGGTGGGGAAACTGAGGACTAGAGGGATCCTGTTGTTGCGGTGAGAGGGAAGGGAAGGATTAAGGGCAGAAATGTGGGAAAGGGGTCAGAAACAGCTGAGTGCCCTGTCAGTCATGGAAGTGGGGGATCCTTGACTGAGTAAAAGGGTGGACATCTCTGAGAAATGGCATCCACTGAGAAAAAACTGCATCGTCAAAACAGATATGATGAAGGTGGAGAAACTGGGAGAATGAAATGGAGTCTTTAGAGGAAGCAGGATGTGAGGATGTATAGTCCAGGTAACTGTGGGAGTCAGTGGATCTCAGTGGCCAGCCTATCCCCAGAAATGGAAATGTGTCAAGCTAGGAACAGGGTAAGCTCTGTGGGACAGAAATAGTCTGAAACAATTAGTCTACCTGGGCAGTTCTGTTTATGGATTTTGGGAAGAAGGTAGAAGTGGGCTATATGTGTTTGGGATCTGAGTTGTGGGAAGCTGTGACGGGAGATCCCCGGATGAGGTTAGTCACAGTCATAGAAACAATAGCTTGATATTCGATGGTTTGGAGAAGACGGGAGGAGGTGTCAGAGAACTGGTATTCAGCCTCCACAAGCTAGAGGTCAGTACAACAGACAACAACAGCATCACTTTTGTCAGCAGGTTTGATTACAAAGTCAATAGACAATAAGTGTAGGAGTAGGCCATTCTGCCCTTCGAACCTGCACCACCATTCAATCTGATCATGGCTGATCATCCTTAATCAGCATCCTGTTCCTGCCTTATCTCCATAACCCTTGATTCCACTATCCTTGAGAGCTCTATCCAACTCTTTCTTAAATGAATCCAGAGACTGGGCCTCCACTGCCCTCTGGGGAAGAGCATTCCACACAGCCACCACTCTCTGGGTGAAGAAGCTTCTCCTCATCTCTGTCCTAAATGGTCTACCCCGTATTTTTAAGCTGTGTCCTCAGGTTCGGTACTCACCCATCAGCGGAAACATGTTTCCTGCCTCCAGAGTGTCCAATCCTTTAATAAGCTTAAATGTCTCAATCAGATCCCCTCTCAGTCTTCGAAACTCAAGG
>NC_057718.1:77613768-77642266 GCF_004010195.1 Chiloscyllium plagiosum | reverse complement strand
CCTGTCCATTTGAAGCCACGTCTCAGTTATCCCCACAATATCAGATCTGCCAGCTTCCACAAGAGCCTCAAGCTCATCCATCTTATTTCTAATGCTTCGTGTATTCATATATAGTATTTTTAATTTGTTACTGCCCTCACCCTTCCCATCAACTCCTATTTCACTCAACCTTACAGCATGATCCCTTTTTGAGTTTTCTGCTTCATTGATACAGTTGTCTTTCTTGACTTCCCTTGTTCTAACTTTCCCTTCAATTTCCTTCTTAAACATCCAGTTTGTCCCCTCCCCCTCTGCTACTTAGTTTAAACATAGCTGTGTTGCAGTAGCAAACCTGCCTGCCAGAATGCTGGTCCCCAACCTATTAAGGTGCAAACCGTCTCTCATGTATAATTTATGCTTACCACAAAACATACCCCAGTGATCCAAGAACTTAAATCCTTGCTTCCTGCACCAGTTCCCCAGCCACACGTTCAAGTCCCTGTTTCTGGCCTCACCAGTCCGAGGAACTGGAAGCAAACCGGAGATAACCACCTTGGACATCCTGCTTTTCAGCCTTCTTCCTAGTTCTCCGAAATTCCGCTGTAGTATGTTCCTCCTCTTCTTCCCGACATCATTTGTGCCGACATGTACCACCACCTCTGGCTCTTCACCTTCGTCCTTGAGGATTTCCTGCTCTCTGTCCGTGATGTCTTTCACCCTGGCACCAGGAAGGCAACACACCATCCTTAAGTCCCACCTGCTGCCACAAAAACCCCGGTCAGTTCCTCTCACTATGGAGTCCCCTATTACCACGGCTCTGTGCGATGTCCGACTCTTCTGCTCTGTCTCCACACCAACTTTTGATTGACAGACCTCGCTGCCTCGCGGACTGCCAGTGTCATCTGTCTCTACTGTTTCCAAAAGATTCAACTTGTTCCTGACAGGTACTTCCCCCGGGGTCTCTTGCACCTGTCCCTCTCTGCCCTTACTCATCGTCTGCTCTCTTCTGCTCTCTTCTGGTATGGTCGGTGAAATAACCTACCACGGCTCTGTGCGATGTCCGACTCTTCCGCTCTGTCTCCACGCCAACTTTTGATTGACAGACCTGGCTGCCTCGCGGACTGGCAGTGTCATCTGTCTCTACTGTTTCCAAAAGATTCAACTTGTTCCTGACAGGTACTTCCCTCGGGGTCTCTTGCACCTGTCTCCTCTCTGCCTTCCTCATCGCCTGCTCTCTTCTGCTCTCTTCTGGTATGATTGATGTAATAACCTCGCCAGAAGGTTATTACATCTTGGCCAGAAAGATCTCGTCCTCTCGGATAAGCCTAAGGTCCTTGAGTGCTACATATGCTCTGTCAGTAGCTGAACGTGCACACACTTTCCACACTTATATGAGCCAGACACACCAGAGTCGTTGACCTCCCACATCAAGCACGCAGCACACTGAACCAGCTTGGCAGTCATGTCTTCACCCTCTTCAACTGTGGCGTAATCACTTCACTCAACCTCCTTGTCAAAGCCTCACTCGTCAATCCACAGGAACTTCCTTGGACCCTCTTTTTGGGGCAAGTCTGTGGACTTTTAATTTAGGTTAGAAGAGGAGAGTGGCAAGGAGGCCCTACTTTGTAGGACCTGGGGTCTAGAACACACCCACTCAAATAACAATCACTTACCTTCCCGACCGGCTTTGCGCTTCGACTTCACTTCCGCCCAGCACAGTCAGGGTTGGATTCTAGAGCACATGGCACAAGAAGTTCAGAGCGTGATAGGTTCGAGAGGAGAGCAGAGAAATTAAGGTGACTAAAGTCACGTCAACAGTTCTCAATGGACAGGTAAAACACCAGAGGGAGGGGTCCAGGTGAAGGGAGAGTGTTGGAAGCAGCTGAAGAGGTCTGTGGGACAAGGAGAGGACTCCTGGCCATAGAGATGGCTCAGAGGTCAACGTGATGGACGAAGAGCTCAAAGTCATGTCATACCTGAAATTCATTGAGGTGGAGACACAAAAAAATAAATTAAATCTTGTGCTGAGTAGAGATCATTCAGCATGACAGATCAGAAGGTCAGAAGGTATGGTAAATGTCTGACAAGTTTTGGAAATCAGAGGAAGGAGTGCAATGAGAGGGAAAGGGAGGGGAGGAAGGTTTCAGAGGGCTGCGGGTATCTCTGAGTTGTTGCAGATTTCACAAGTAAGCGTAGTACATTTTTGATTAAGTTGACAAAGTAGTTCTTCAAGCACAATGCCAGAGATCAACAGCAGCATTGAGATAGATTCTGCAGTAACATCCAGAGGTCTAATTTATGACTACATAATGTCAGTTAAATATTGACAGTGTCATCTGAACTACAAACCCCTGCTCTTTCACTGCTAAATAAGTAGTAATTCATGCATTTAGATGTGATGTGTGGAAGGAAAGATTATAGTTATTGCCTGTATTTTTTTTAAAATAGTATTTACTTAAAGGGATGCTTCAGTACAGAAACAGCATGGCCTGTGTATAGGGACAGTGACAAATTATGATTAATTCATGCTTGTTACATATACCTTTATTTAAAACAAAGTTCAAATTGGCATCAGTAGAACTTCCTATGTAGTCTCCCAACTGAGTTTAGACAACCCAAGGACAGGTTAAGCAAATTTATCTGTAAATTATGTTAAAAGTGATCAATGTGAGTTTTTATTCTTGAAAGTACAGTCACACCTCTGAGACCTTGAACAATAAATTACCTCTTCGAACATAAATTTGGATGCAGCAAGTTTAGACAAACCTCAAAAATTTCTGTGATTTTGGATCTTGAAGCTCAAACATGTGAAACAGAAAGAAATTTCACAACAGGCTTCTGCCTCTCTGTGTGATAAGAGTACCCTTATTTAAACCCATTTGAGTAGCTGCTGGAGCTGAAGAAATGAATGGTATGCAAAGTATTTCTGCTTCTTCATTAGGGTGCTGAACACTTGCAGATATTTTTAGGTGGTGCCAGCACTCAGCTAAAGTTTCTAGTCTTTGCTGTAGGAAGCTGATAGCACATAACAAGTTAAAATAATTAGATATGTAAGCTGTACCTTAATAGCACTTGATCTCATTCTGCAAGGCTTCAAGATAACTCTGTGCAGCTGGTCTAGTTCAGTAATAATTCCCTGCAGAAACAAACATCATCTTATTAGTGCACTCTCAGACATTCCCAATTCACCCAAATTTCATTGTCTGTGCGATAGATGTTCGCTTCTTAAACTGCAATTACAGATGCAGACCATAATAACAAGATGTGCTGACTCCTTTGCTGTAGTCAGACGCATGAAAGCTAATATATACAGGGAGGCGGGGAGATTGTGGGAGTTCAGCAGCCATGTGGAAATTTAGTGAAGCCTGCAATGCAGATGTCTTGACTCTTTGATAGCATTGTCTTGCTGCAAATTCTTCATCCATTTCCCGGCCGGATTGAATTAGGTTTATTTTCATGTATTCACATGAGTACAGTAAAAAGTTTACAAGTCGCCACTTATGATTCAATCTTAGGTACAGAAGTACCTAGGCACAGAATCTTAGGTACAACACAGAAAAACAAGAGAAACAAAGTTAAAAAGTTAAACATTACAGTTCTTCTTACTTCAATGTAGAAAAACAAAGAAACACAGTTAACAGTTCAACACACAGTCCATAAAGCTCCTGGCCAATGTGGACTCATGCTCCTCACAAAGGCTCGACCTCGGGCTTAATGTCACCACTGCTGGCACCCTGGGCTCCCACTCTCGCTGTTGGCTGTCCCAGGCCGCCTGTTCCCACTCTCGCTGTTGGCTGTCCCGGTCCGCCTGCTCCCACTCTCGCTGTTAGCTGTCCCGGTCCGCCTGTTCCCACTCTCGCTGTTGGCTGTCCCAGGCCGCCTGATCCCACTCTCGCTGTTAGCTGTCCCGGGCTGCCTGCTCCCACTCTCGCTGTTGGCTGTCCCGGGGCGCCTGTTCCCACTCTCGCTGTTGGCTGTCCCGGGCCGTCTGCTCCCACTCTTGCTGTTGGCTGTCCCGGTCCGCCTGTTCCCACTCTCGCTGTTGGCTGTCCAGGGTTGCCTGTTCCCACTCTCGCTGTTGGCTGTCCCAGGCCGCCTGCTCCCACTCTCGCTGTTGGCTGTCCCAGGCTGCCTGTTCCCGCTCTCGCTGTTGGCTGTCCCAAGCTGCCTGTTCCCACTCTCGCTGTTGGCTGTCCAGGGTTGCCTGCTCCCACTCTCGCTGTTGGCTGTCCAGGGTTGCCTGCTCCCACTCTCGCTGTTGGCTGTCCTGGGTTGCCTGCTCCCACTCTCACTGTTGGCTGTCCAGGGTTGCCTGTTCCCACTCTCGCTGTTGGCTGTCCCAGGCTGCCTGCTCCCACTCTCGCTGTTGGCTGTCCTGGGTTGCCTGCTCCCACTCTCGCTGTTGGCTGTCCAGGGTTGCCTGTTCCCACTCTCGCTGTTGGCTGTCCCAGGCCGCCTGCTCCCACTCTCGCTGTTGGCTGTCCAGGGCTGCCTGCTCCCACACTCCCACTCTGGTACTACTCCGGACCTTGAAGAAGCCACGATGCCACCAACCACCAGAGCTCTGCCTTCAGCTGCTGTTGTTGTTGCTGCTGTCTCCATGACCAAGTTCCCTCCAGAAAATAAGTTGAGAAAGCAAAAACTACTAAAGTAAAGAAAAACAGATGTTGAACAAGCTGACATCCTGACCATCTGCTGGGTGTAAAAACTAGTGGCAGGAGGCCACGACAGGTTCCCCCGGAGATATTCCTGAGAGTGGAGGCAAGCCTCAAAGTCTCCTTAGATACTGAGTCCTGAAGAAGGGTTACACCTGAAACGTTGACTTCTGCACCTCCTGATGCTGCCTGGCCTGCTGTGTTCTTCCAGCCTCCACCCTGTCTACTTTAGATTTCATCATCTGCAGTTTTTTTGTCTCTAACCTTAGATATTGCAGCATATAACAGAAGGGAATCCACATCTTAGATGAGGTAACTGGAAGAGAGAAGGGAAGAGAAATTGATGGTGGGGGCTGGACCTAGTGAATGTGATGGATGAGAAATTGCTGTAATCAGCAGAGGAGCAGTCAAAGGGCTCCTCAAGGGTCTCTGGTAAGCATTTCTACTCCTGCTGACCTTCACACAAATGTGGCGTGACTCACCTCAATCTTGTGAGAATCTTGTGCCGTCTTTTACACAAGTGGTGTGGCAAGATTCTTGCTGGGGAGCAGTGAGTTGCTAATTAATAGTCATTATTAATTTTTAAACACTGTGCAAACAGCCCTATTCACCTCATTAATACTCAGTACTAAACTCACCAAACAAGCTCAATGTTGGGACAACTCAACAAGGAAACCAAAGTTGGATTCAGCCCACTGCTTTCTCTGATCAACACTGGGTTCCACCATCTCAGGGCACACTCCATGGGCACTGGTCACATGCACTCCATGTCCGTGGACATTGGTGTCTGACATGTGCCAGCCTTTAAGAACTCTCATAGCATATCTCCTATCCACTTACAGCGCCTTTCTGCACTTTAGTGCTTCACCTTGAGCTGAACTACGAACTATCATTATAATGCTGCTACATGGAGATTGTGCATTTAGGGATATGCTGTCAGTTCATGGATTGGGTCAGGCTGCATCTCTGGGCTGTTCACTTACTCTTATAGCACTCACTCACTCTGAGACTACCTGGATACTGACAGCATCTATGCCTTTTTGAACTTTGTCCCCTCAGCCATTGATACCAGACAAATTATTGTTGTCTTGTCATGCTGTTTAGCACAGGTACGAAGCCAAGAAAATTGTCATAGTTACCAGCAGGCCTCTGCAAGTCAAAGGATGTAGCTATTATTAAGGGATGCCTGGCATTGTAATTCACTAGACCAGGCCCTGCTCAGAGTGGGCAGAATTAGGATCCTCCATTCATAAAGAGCTGAAAAACAAGTAGCCCACCAACTGCCTTCACTTTTCCTACTCTACTGTGGGCGGTTTCCTGCTGGAATGAGAGACATGCAGTTATTACAGCAAATGAAAGTGTGTGGCATAGCTAACACTGTTTGTGCAGCTGAGAACATGTCCTAAGTGAATCGGTGGGCTGCCTTCTTAAACTGCTGCAGTCTATGTGCTGTAGGTAGACCCACAATGCTGCTTAGGAGGGAGTTCCAGAATATTGACTCAGTGACAGCGAAGGAACAGAGATATATTTCCAAGTCAGGATGATAAGTGGCTTGGAGGGCAACATGGTGGTGTTCCCATGTATCTGCTGCCCTTGTCCTTTTAGATGGAGATTGTCATCGGCTTGGAGAGTTCTAAGAACCCTCTTTGAGCGCATCTTGGTGATATTACACGATGATGTTTCTGAATGTCTTCAGGACTGAAGAAGTGTCATACTGGACTCAAAGCGCTAACTCTGTTTTTCTCTCTCCACAAATGTTGCCAGAGCTGCTGAGTTTCTCCAACATTCTTTGTGATTGTCTTGGCCATGCTATAATTGAACATGGACTGCTTCAGTTTCTGATGAGTAGCGAATGGTGCTGAATATTGTGTAATCATTAATGAACCTTCCCAATTTTGACCTTATGATGGAAGGAAGGTCATTGATGAAGCAGCTGAAGATGGTTGGGCCAAGGACACTACCTTGAGAACTCCTGTAGAGAATTCCTGGTAATGCATGGTAGATGCCATTCTTGACGCTGTACAGGAACAGTTTGGCTAGGGGCCATTATCATTAGCCACTCCTTCAGATCACTTGGGAGTGATTTGAATTAGCTGAAGACTGGTATTTGTGATACTGAGGACGTGCAACTACTTTACCTCATCACAGCTACATGGGTTGTTGATTCATGATAGCTTTTTCCTGTTCAATTTAGGTCCACAACCTCCTCTGATATATAATTATGAGCTTAAACTTGTTCCTTGCAGACCTTTTTTGCACACATCGTATTAGCTCCAAGGTGGTGGCCATTTTATGCTGCTGATGGGGAGAAAAGAGGGAGAATATAATTCATGGGTATAAACTCCACCAAGTCACAGGACGGGATGGGATATTAGGGGCTGAGATGAAGCTCAAAAATATTGAAAAAGCAGGCATCAAGGGTATTCAAGTGTGTTCTTTGCAAGACAGCTTACCCTTAACAGTAGACTTCTGAAGAAGAGACATACTGGACTCCAAATATTGAGACTGGGGCAAATGTGAAGGAAAATTGTGCATGCTTTTCTTTGCCCCACTGCTGTACTTTAAGCTCGGAACAGTAATTTTCTGTGACTGCTGATACGAGGCTTGCCCACATCAATTCTAAAAGCTGATGCAGAGCAGCAAGAACCACTTGAGAATTTTATTTTTCCTCTCTCTTGTCTTTATTTCTGTGTTAAAGTGTAAATGAAAATTTTGCATGCTTGGTGGACTGTGGATGTGTTCCTTCAGTTTTTTTCCACTTTCAAGTCCCTGACTGTCTCACAAACATCTTGTGGAGAGTTAATATTGCGACTGTGTAATACATAGGGTGTGAATGGGAACTGCTGCAGCTACCTAATTGCAGGATGAAAAGGCATGCAGGTTTATTTGAAATACTGGCAGTGAGAAACAAGTGAACATGAAATGTCTGCATGTAAAAGAAAACATCTGTATTATACCGAAATAAAAACAAAAGAACTCCAGCTGTTATATTTTTCAATGCACTGAAACCATGCATGTCCCATCAGAAAAGGTCCTTCTAGTATCATGGTTCTCCATTGTGACTATTTCTCCTAGGCTTTGCACTTGCTGTTTTATTCAGATTTTGAACCCTGGAGACCCTAGGGCACTGCAGCAGGTGTCCCACTATCTTAATTCGTTAAGTTGTGATTCCAATTTTTGGTAGGTTGCTGTTTGTGCAATTATGGTATCATTCAAGAAATGTGAATATTACAAATATGTGACTGTAGATATCATAAGGTATGCAATCTCTTTTGCTTGCAGTTCACAGTCCAGTTATTGTTCAGTAACTAATGGCTAATTCATATACTGATAGTAGGAACCTTGCAGATTAGATTTGCCGAGGGCAATACCTGATGCAAGTTATTATGGAAAATGCAGACAGGTGTGATTCACTGGATGTGTAATACTGGATAGTGGAGCAATTAAAGCCTTTCTAATAAGGGGGAATAATTTATTTATATGCAATATGCAAATAAAAACAAATTAATTGAACATTTCCATTAAAGTTATGAAGATTTCACAATATGTAAATTTTCCTTTCAAAAAATTTATTTTGTTTAAGTATGATAAAAATGGTATCCTAAAGTATCATTTTCTTTCTATCCCTTCCTGTAAAGTTTCCTGTCACTGTTTCTTAGCTGGCAATTTAGAGTGCAAGCATATGACCTGCTACTTGCCAAAAATATGCTGAGCCAGCTGTTGGTAGGAAAGAGAGGCTGCGAGTTGCTTACACTAGACAGATTAGATATCTAATTTAAACTGATAGATCTTACCACATGGAATGAGGTAAGAGGTGACTTAATTGAGACATAAAAGATAATCAAATCCCTTAATAATCAACAACCTACCTATCTCTGTCTTAAAGACATTCAAATAACTTAAATAACTGAATAGCCTCAGCTGTATATCCCTCCACTTGTAATCTAGCCCTCTTGAAATGAATGACAACATTGCATTTGTTTTCCTAACTCCCAACTGAACCTGCAAATTACCTTAATAAACTCCTGAATGAGGACTTTTAAATCCTTTGTGGCTCAGATTTCTGAAGCCTTTACCCATTTTGAAAATAGTTTATGCCTCTCTTCTCCCTACCAAAGTACACACTTTCCCACATTGTACTCCACCTGTTATTACTTTGTCCACCTTCTCCCATCCTGTCCAAGTCCTTCTGCAGCCTCCCTGACTCCTCATCGCTACCTCCACCTATCCTTGTGTCATCTGCAAACTTAGCAACAAAGCCCTCAGTTCGTGAATAGTTGTGGTCCCAATATTGTTCCCTACTGAACTGTGAAAGTTGCTGACTGCCATCCTGATAATGGCCCCTTTATCCCTAAACTCTGCGAATCATCCAATCCTCTATCCATTCCCAGTACATTGGCCCTAAAACCATGGGCTCTTATCTTATTTAACAGCCTCACCTGTGGCACCTTGTCAAAGATTTTCCATAAATCCAAATAGATCACATCCACTGACAATCCTTTGTCAAACTTGCACATTACCTCCTCAAAAAATTGTAACAGATTTGTCAGGCACAATCTCCCCTTGAGGAAACTGTGCTGACTCAGCTCTATTTTACCATGCACTTCCAAGTACTTGTCAATCTCATTCTTAATAATGGACTGTAAAATTTTACAAACAATCAAAGTCAGGCATACCTGCCTGTAATTTCCTTTCTTCTACCTCCTTCTCTTTGTAAACAGGAGTGTTACATTAGCCATTTTCTAGTCCTCTGGGACCCTCCCTGACTCTAGCGATTCATGAAAGATCACCATCAATGCTTCCACAATCACCTCTTTAAGATCCCTGCAGTGTATCCATCCAGTCCATAAGGTCCATCTTCAGACGTTTTAGTTCACCCAGCAACTTCTACTCAGTGATGACCATTACACTTACCTCTGCCCCTGATTCTCTTGAAGTACTGCTTTGTTACTGATGCCTTCCACTGATGCAAACTACCTATTCAGTTCTTCTGCCATTTCTTTGTTTCCCATTACTACTTCACTAATCTCATTTTCAGCAGTCCAATATCCACTCTTGCCTCTCTATTATCTTGTAGATATCTAAAAATAACTCATGCAATCTTCTTTTATATTACTAGCTAGTTTACCCTTATATTTCATCTGCTCCCCTGAAACTGCTTTTTTAAAGTAAATAAAGATCAAATGATGGAAGTTGAATATCAATTGTCTATTTTTACCATCAAAGATACTAGATCTTGAACACTGGTGAGAGTAATGACTAAATAAAAGAAAGAACTACGGATGCTGGAAATCTGAAACAAGAACAGAAGTTGCTGGAGGAACTCAGCAGGACTGGGAGCACTTTGGAGAACATAGAACATAGAACATAGAAGAATACAACGCAGTACAGGCCCTTTGGCCCTCGATGTTGCGCCGATCCAAGCCCACCTAACCTACACTAGCCCACTATCCTCCATATGCTTATCCAATGCCTGCTTAAATGCCCATAATGAGGAAGAGTCCACCACTGCTACTGGCAGGGCATTCCACGAACTCACGACTCGCTGAGTAAAGAACCTACCCCTAACATCTGTCCTATACCTACCCCCCCTTAATTTAAAGCTATGCCCCCTTGTAATAGCTGACTCCATACGTGGAAAAAGATTCTCACTGTCGATTCTCACAGGGTCACTGGACTCGATAAATAAATTCTGCTTTCTATCCAAGAGTAATGGTTCTTTTGGTATAGTAAATTGCGAAAAGGCACATTGTGTGACAAGATCAACAAAGACAGAAGACAATCTTTTTTTTCAGATGATCACATCATTTAGTGTTTGGCTGAGTTCCAAGAATAATGAATGCTCTCAGCTCAACGGGCAATGTTGCCAGCTTATGTGGGATTGATACTTTTCTTTGATATTTTTGTTATCTGATCTTAGTTTAAAAGGTATTTTCAAAGTGTGTGCTTATTTACACAGAACAATTAGATAACCTTTTTTTCTTGATACTATGAATGGTTGTAGCTGATAGTTTTAAAGATAATGTTAAATTATGTTTTTTTGCTTGCCAACTCCAGGCCAGTGATCCTTCAGGTTTCAGAATAGGCCCACTGCCAGGACTATTGCAAAAGGTTTGAAATTTCAATTCCTGCAATAGAGTTAGCAAACGTAGGATTGCTCATGTGGGCTCACCATCTACATTGTATTCTGCACTATTAGAAATTGCCGGTGGGGATCCCAGAATCAGGTCTCCCTGTATTTACAGGCTTCCTGGCTTGGCCCAACTCCAAAATATTCCAGGCCATAATTTTACATCATTACAACATTGTTAGTGGAAGAATGATTGAAAGAAAGTGAATAGAAGCTGGAACACTGGATAGAATATACTTGTAGAAGAATCATCTGCAATTATATAATGTATTATAAAACCTCTAAATTTTATCTCTCCCATCACACCATCACTATCTTCCTCATGCTTGCATAAATGAATCAAGCTTTTGGAAAAATCTCACAATTATTTGTCATTGGGTTATCTTAAATAATACAACTATCACTTTCTGTTTAAAAGGGCCACAACACACTGCAGTACACCAGAACTGCAAACAGAGGAAGAAGAACACCTCTACAATGTATTCGCCAAAAACAGATACCCCCTCAATTTCATCAAAAGATGCCTAAGGGAAAGACAATGGAATGAGGACATACCACAACCCAAAGGACTAGCCACGTTACCATACATCAAGAACATTTCTGAACTGACAGCCAGATTACTGCGACCACTAGGACTCATAACAGCACACAAACCAACAGCCACTCTCAGACAACAACTCACCAGGACAAAGGACCCGATACCCAGCATGAGCAAAACCAATGTAGTGTACAAAATCCATGCAAGGACTGCACAAAACACGACATAGGACAAACAGGAAGACAGCTAACGATCCGTATCCATGAACACCAACTAGTCACGAAACGGCACGACCAGCTATACTTAGTAGCCACACATGCAGATGACAAGCAACATGAGTTTGACTGGGACAGCACTACTATTATAGGACAAGCCAAACAGAGAACAGCCAGGGAATTCCAAGAGGCATGGCACTCATCCACAGATTCTATCAACAAAGACATCGACCTGGACCCAATACACTGCAACGGACAGCTGGAACTGACAACCGGAAGCGGCAAAGTCAAACCACTATAAATGCCGGAGGAAACAACACAGAGGTGCTTCACAGAAGGCTCCCAAGCACTGAGGATGTCACCTAGACAGGGGATGAAACGTCTGCAACACAAATTCCCAGCTCGATGAACAGAACCACACCAACAATCACCCGAGCTACAAAGCTTCTCACAAACTCTCTTACTTACTGTCTCCTTAATAAAAGTCCAAAAGGTTGGGGTATGATTTCATGGGTGCCAAAAATTGGGTGTCTTTCAATGAGTTGAAAAGTGTGGCACTAGGAAAGCACAACAGATCAGGCAGCATCCAAGGAGCAGGAAAGTCAATGCTTCGGGCATAAGCTTTTCGCCAAGACAACATCACAATTGAGGCTGATTTCTCACTCATATTACAACCATCCATAAGTTTTTGCAATAACAATCAATTCTTTTCATTCTTAGCTCTCCAGATAGATGAAAAAATTTGATTTTATCTTAGAGGGAAGTTGATCTATTGCATCTGTAGCTCTCAACACAATAATCATAGGACAAATGCAATCATGTAGAACAAAAATGCATCTGTGCTATCGCACTACTTCAGTAGCAACACCATAACACCTAAAAATATCAGGTGAACAGAATAAGTCTGTCAGCTGTAAAACCTGCTGCTCCCATAGATTATCCACAGTGGATTCCAATGCCTTGCATAAATACTGAATCCCAAAACTTACAGGTAGTTCTTCTATAATAAGTTCTTCTTGTGCAACCCTGCATTATAGAAAAATCACACTCTAGAAACCACACTTAAAGTGTTGGTGGTGTAATCACTTTAGAGCCAACGCATATTTTAAAGGTTTATGCTTTAGAAACAGTGTCCACAATTCATCAATCATGATACAGCGAATTTGCATTAATGAAACACTCATTATAGCAGAACTGTACTTCTAGCTTAAGAGCATTCTTCGATCTGCCTGTCAACCATGGTTTAGTGAAGTGTGAACAAACATTTCCTTATCACTTACGCCACCTCTATCAACCATCTCAGACATAGAGTGTACAATAATGCACTGATTTCTTATTTCCTTTCAGCTATCATTAGAGTCCATTCCAAAAATATTGACAGTTGAAACCATGAATTCACTGGGCTTTTTGATTATCTTAATCTATACCTGTCCTTATTAACACTAGTACTTTTTCACTTTGAATGAGCTTTTTATCTTAGCCACAGCAGCTTTGCTGGGAGCCTTGTCTTGTGGTGTAGCGTTATGAGCCCCTACTTCTGGGTCAAATCCCATCTGTCTCAGAGATGTCCAGCAGGTTGTTTAAAAAAATACTCACCTCCCTCCTAATTGTTAATCTTGTTTGAGGCACAATTGCTTAAAAAGCTTTTTACTAATTTATGTGGTAACAGTGCCAGTCAAAAAAAAAGTGTAGATCCGTGTTTTCATTACAATTGACATAACCTACTTCTATGCTGTCTTAATCTTCTTTTCCCTACTAAAAATAAGCTCAGCAATACAACTTCATAACTATTTGAATTCCCTATTGCATATCAATTCCTTTTTGATCTGCACGGTTGTAGTTTTCTATTCTGCTCACCAATGAATGATGTTATATACATTTTAAGTTAATACATGAAAGATTATGTGCTAATCCAGAGAAATTGCAGACAGCCATGTCAAATTCTGATGTGCCAGGGGAATTGTGCGAAATGAAGAATTCATCAGCAGTTCTAGGGTTAGCTGCTTTGCACAATGTCAGGTATGTCAAAACCATACCACTGGCAGGAGAATAGATTCACGGTGAAGGGGAAAACGAGAGAATTCAAAAGGCTACAGAACAAAGGTGCAATCTCTTGATTTAAAGGGTTTATTTCATCTAACAAGACAAAGACACTATGGCAAAGAGCATTCAAAGTGAATGCAACAACAGGAAGAAGAAAGGCCAGCATCATTTCTTTTCTGAGTGTATCGTTGGCAAATTGCTATCAGAAGGGAAGACAAAGTGGGGAAAGTCATTATTAGCTTATTTCTGAAGAATCCAACGATGTTGCAGCATGGGACTTGTTGAAGGAGTTACTATCACAGAAACAACATTTCCATTCCTTAAAATCTCTCAGCAGCACTGGAAGAATCTTCATGACGTTAAAGGGAAATGAAGGTACTGAATTACCAGATTAGTCTGCAAAGCTTGCTGAGAGGCAATAGATATTCCCTACTTCAACATTCCACAGGCACTGTAACCTGACATCACTTATATATCAACTATATCAACCATTTCAAACCATAATGCTTACAATAACACACAGGTCTTCTTATTTCCTTTCAACTTTTGTCAGAATCAATTCCAAAAATCCTGGCAGGTTGTGATTTCAAGATCCAGTGTTAGTTAGTCAATTATTACAACATAATTTCTCTTGAGGGAAAATACAGCACACAAGGAAGAATAAATCACTTGGGAGGAGAAAAAAAAACAAGTTTCTGCCTGAACTGGACGAGGGTCGAGAGCATTAAGTTCCTAAGAGTGACAATAACCCACAATCTGACTTGGACCACCCATGTAGATATATCGGTCAAGAATGCACAAAGCCTCTTCTCACTCAGGAGGCTAAGGAAATTCGGCATGTCCATAAGGACCTTAACAACTTCTACAGATACACCATAGAAAGCATTCTATCTGGGTGCATCATGGCTTGGTATAGTAACTGCTCTGCCTGGGGCTGTAAAAAATTACAGAAAGTTGTGAACACAGCCCAGATCATTACTTCTCTTTGGTATGGAAAGGCAGCCAACCTCATCAAAGACCCCTCACACCCCAGTGATAATCTCTTCCAACCTCTTCTGTCAGGCAGAAGGTACAAAAACTTAAAAACATGTACCAACGGGTTCATGAACAGCTTCTTTGCCATTCTCAAATTTCAAACCTAAAGTTGATTTTGCTTTTGTACACAGTCCTGTGCAGCTGCAACTTTGTATGTCTCACTGTGTTCAATTAAGCAATGATTTGTATGTCCATGCTCACAGCCATGCGTCGCTACCAACACTCCCTGCAGTCAGCCCTGTCCCAGCTCAGTGCCACACTCTCCCAGACCTGCAAAGGACCTCATCCTGAGAAGGATTCACACACTTGGCAATTGCTTTTTCTCCAGCTTGTCAGTCATCAAGGACCGTTGGTACACCAAATTCTCACATACTTTATTCTAAACCCTGGCTTCCTCAGCCACTCCAGATCCATCCCCCGGCCTCTGGAACCAGTCGGTTGCTACAGCCACCCCTACCACCGCTAATGATGATGTCACTTCTGCCGCCACCACCAAACTGACCGTGGCCAATGCTGATATTACTGCCACGCAATTGCCGCCAGGCCCACCCCTCCATGATCATCTCCAGGACAACTGCCTCCACAATCGCCACCAGGACAACCACCTCTGCGATCACCACCAGGACAACCACCTCCACGATCGCCACCAGGACAACCACCTCCACGATCGCCACCAGGACAACCACCTCCGCGATCACCACCAGGACAACCACCTCCGCGATCAACACCAGGACAACCACCTCCGCGATCACCACCAGGACAACCACCTCTGCGATCACTGCCAGGACAACCACCTCTGCGATCACCACCAGGACAACCACCTCCGCGATCACCACCAGGACAACCACCTCGCGATCACCACCAGGACAACCAACTCTGCGATCACTGCCAGGACAACCACCTCCGCGATCACCACCAGGACAACCACCTCCGCGATCACCACCAGGACAATCACCTCGCAATCACCACCAGGACAACCACCTCCGCGATCACCACCAGGACAATCACCTCGCGATCACCACCAGGACAACCACCTCCGCGATCACCACCAGGACAAGCACCTCCGCGATCACCACTAGGACAACCACCTCGCCATCACTGCCAGGTCAACTAGCTCCGCGATCACCACCAGAACAACCACCTCAGCGATCACCACCAGGACAACTACCTCCGTGATCACCACCAGGACCACTGTCTCCGCAATCACCACCAAAACCACCACCTACGTGATTGCCGCCAGGACCACCGGCTCCATGATCACCGACAGGACCACTGCCGCTGCGATCATCACCAGGACCACCGCCTCTGCAATCACCACCAAAACCACCATCTATGTGATTGCTGCTAGGACCTCTGTCTCTGCGATCATCACCAAGACCACTGTCTCTGCGATTCCCGGCAGGATGACCACCTCCACGATTGCCAGCAGGACAACCACCTCCACGATCACCACTTCCAGAAACACCACTTCCGCAATCACTAGGACCACTGTCTCCGCGATCGTTGCCGAAACCTCTACAACTGAAACCTCCATGAACGCTACCTGCCTACACCACTTCCGCCCCCACTGACGTCACTCACCAGAACACCGTGGACAACCATGCTGCTGAAACCACCACTTCCGCTTTTTGCCACTTCTGCCCCTGTGATTGCCACCAAACATGCCACTTTCACCCCTGCTTATGTCACTTACGAAAGCACTGTCACCATGTTGCCACCGCAGCCACCACCGCTGAAGACACTGTTTCTTCGCATGCCACCTGGAACATCACTTCCTCCCTGCAGGTTCCACTGAACGCATCACTTCTTTCCCTGGGATCACTGCTGTTTACGTCACTTCTTCCAGTGAGGTCATCAATGATCACATGACTCCAGAGACAGTCTCCACCCCCACTTCCAACTCCAACTCTACACGAGGCCCCTGCCCCCAGCCCTGCTGGGTTTTTACCATCCCCCAGACCTCTCCCTCACTGAGGATAAACAATCAGTCCTCAGTAAAAGTCTCACCTTCATCCCACAACACTTCCAGGTCAATAAATTCCATACACGTTTGAAATCGAACGTCCTTCCATTGCCTCTGCCTCCCCGTTTACTTTTTCAATCGTGATTCCCACCCACTCTCTGAGGACCCTTCTCTCACCTCAAACATACTCCATCCTTTTGGACACTCCGTCCTGGTCCTTTATCCACTTCGACCGGTCCACCCCTCTCACCCACTCCAACCTCTCACCCTCACAAAGCGCAGCCCACCACTTCCTCCACTCCCCCCACTCCAACCCAACCACACCATCAAATCAGCGGACAAGCAGGCGCAGTGGTAGTTTGGCACACCAACCACTACAATGCTGAAGCCAGGTGCCAACTTATGGACACCTCCCCCTCCCAGCCCCTCAATCACAACCTCACCTCCCATCGCCATCCATCATCTCCCAGACCATCCACAACCTCATCACCTCAAGGGATCTCCCATTCACAGTCTCCAACCTGATAGTCTGGGAACCCCACACGTCCGGCTCTACCTTTTACCCAAAATTCATAAACTTGACTGCCTTGGTTGACTTATTGTCTCCACCTACTCCTGCCCCACCGAACTTATGTCCTTATGCCTCAACCTTGTCCTGTCCCCCTTGGTCCAGGAAATCCCCACATACATTCGGGACACCCCGCCCCCCACTTCCTCGATGACTTCCATTTCCCCCAATGCTTCAGCTTCACCATCCGCCATGGTGAAGGACTCCAAGCCCTCTGTTTCTTCCTCTCCTGCTGATGCAAATAATACCCCTCCACTGACACACTCATTCGATTGGCGGAACTGGTCTTCACCTTCAACAATTTCTCCATCGAATCCTCCCACTTCCTGCAGACCAAATGTGTAACCATGGGCACCCACATGGGCCTCAGCTATGCCTGCCTTTTTATCAGATATGTGGAACAGTCCATCTGCCGCAGTTGCACAGGCACCTTCCACCACCTCTTCCTCCACTCCATTGATGACTGTATCGGTGCCATCACATACTCCCATAAGGAGATGGAACAGTTCATAAACTTCACTAAAACTTTCCACCCCGACCTGAAGTTCACCTGGACCATCTTGGACACCTCCCTCTCCTTCCTGGACCTCTCCATCTCCATCTATGGCACCCAACTCAAAATGGACATCTCTTTCAAAAGCACGACTCCCACAGCTACCTGGACTACACCTCCTCCCACCCCTGTCCTGTAAAAACATGACCCCTTAATGCCAATTCCTCTGCCTCCACTGTATCTGCTCCCAGGAGGACCAATTCCACTCCAGGACATCCCAGATGGCCTCATATTTCCAGGAATGCAATTTCTTCCTCCCACGTGGTCAATAATGCCCTCCAGCACATCGCTTACAATTCCCACAACTCCACCCTTGAACCCCACCCCTCCAAATGCAATAAAGATAGAACGCTCCTGGTCCTCACCTTCCACCCCAGTAATATCAGGATACAGTGCATTATCGTCCGACATTTCCATCACTTATAATCAGACCCCATCACCAGAGTTATATTTCCTTCCTCACCCCAGTTGCATTCTGCAGAGGCCATTCCCTCTGTGATTCCCTCGTTAGCTCCACGGTCCCCTCCACCGACCTACCCTCCATACTTTGCACCTTCCCCTGCCGTCACAGGAGGTGTAATACCTGCACCAGCACTTGCCCCCTCACCTCTATCAAGGCCCCAAAGGATCTTTTCATATTCGGGAAAGATTTTCCTGCACACTCTCCTAGCTCATCTACTGCGTCCGTTGGTCTCGATGTGGTCTCCTCTACATCAGGGAGACAAAATGCCAAACTCACGGAGCATTTCAGGGAACATCTCTGGAACACAGCACCAAACAATCCCACTGCTCTGTGGTCGACCACTCCAATTCCCCCTCTCACTCCACCAAGGACATACAAATCCTGGGCTCCTCGACTGCCAGATCCAAGCCACCCGACGACTGGATCACCTAGTGCCTTGGGATTCTTCAACCACACGGCATCCACATTAACTCTACTAGTTTCCAAATCTCCCCTCTCCCTGTCTCACCCCAGATCCAGCCCTCCAATTCGGCACCGCCTTCTTGACCTGTCCTATCTGTCCATCTTCCTTCCCACTTACCTGCTCCATCCTCCCCACCAACCCATCACAATCACTTCCCACCTGCATCCACCTATCGCCATCCGAGCTGCCTTCTCTCCAGCCTCCTATTTATCTCTCAGCCCCCTTCCCCCTTTGACATTCCTGATGAAGTATTTCTACCCGAAACATCGAATCTCCTGCTCCTCGGATGCTGCCTGACTGGCTGTGCTTTTCCAGCGCCACATTTTTCGAATCTGTATGCCCTTGTATGTTATCATCTCCCTATACTGCGTGCAAAACAAAATTCTTCACTGCACTTAGGTACGTGACAACAATAAATCGAATCAACTCAAATCAAATCCACCCCAGCACTTACCAATTTAACAGGCTCTAGTGGATAACTTCTAGTCTCTAGATAATACTCCAGGTTAGTACAGTTGATAAGGGGACACTGAGGATTTGGGTTGTTTGGAATTTCAGAAGACTTTCAATAAGATCCCACACAAGAGGTTAGCTTGTAAAATTAAATCAGATAGGATTGGAGTTAGTGCAATGACTTGGATTGAGAACTGAGTGGCAGACAAGAAACAAAGAGTAGGAATATATAGGTCTGTTTCTGAATAGAAGGCAGTGAATAGTGGGTATTGCTTGGACGCAGCTACTCATAATTTATCTGAATAAATTAGAAGAGGGAATAAAAAGTAATAGCTCCACGTTTGCAGATGGCACAAAGCTGGGTGGGAAATGGAGGAGCTCGGATGCAGAGTTGCTTCAGTATGATTTGGAAAAGTTGAGATGAAATATAATGTGGATAAATGTGGAGTTATACACTTCGGTCACAAAAATAGGAAGGCAGATTATGATCTGAACGGTAATAGAATGGGGAAGGGAGAGATACAACCATACCTAAGTGCCGTTATACATTATTTGCAGATTATAAGCATGCAAGTGCACCAGGAGGCGAAGAAGGCAAATGGTATGTTGGCCTTAATTGTGAGAGGATTCAAGTACAGGATCTGGAATCTTTTGCTTGTGTTGAGACACATCTGAACTGCTGTGTGCAGTTTGGTTGTCCTTACCTGAAGATGGACGGCTGGTTATGGATGGAAAAAAAGGTTCAGTAGGCTGATTCCTGGGATGGCAGGACTGATGTATGAAGATAGGCTGTATTCGTCAGGAATAAAGCTGCTATAGTCACACCATACCAGGCTGCATTCTCATTAGAAAGAAATTACTGTTGATGGTTTAACCTGAGGGTCACCATGCCTCAGGCATTGGGAGAGATTGAGAAGAAAAACCCTTCATGGTAGTCTTAGCTGGTGTGGGAATTGAGCCCACACTGTTATCATCACCCTGCGCTGGAAACCAGTCATTCAGCTAACTGGCCAACTCCTGCTCCTAAGTTTGATGTTTCTTAACCACTTTAACACATACCTGCCTCAACATTCCCATACCTCATACAGCCCAATATTCTCCTACTCTAACACTCAACCTCTCCAAAACCCATATACTTCTTCATCCAACAATTGCTATCCTATTGTTCACACTTCACATACTCATCATTAACCCTGCTTATCATTTACTGAACCCTCCCACCATAGCATTTAACAGCTCAGGTATCATGGCCTGGGGTTTTTTGAGTCTAGTTGAACAGCAATCCTATTTTGGAATTCACACAGCCACTCTTACATCTGACAACTTTAGATCTGTCCAGGAAAGGGATACAGACATTCAGCCAATGTACAGCATTTCAGTTTCTGTTGGTTGCATTGCAGGGCTTGTCAGTTTAAGCCATGGGTCCCATTCACTGAATTTCCTATAGCTCCCTCAGGTAAGGCTGAACTGTAAAAGTTCCAAGCAGTAGTGACAAAATACAATTGGGTTCAGGAGAATGATGGGGAATGATGGGCCTGTACGGTGGGGAGAATGGGAAATGTTGGCCTCTGAGTTCTGAAATTGGTGGACCGGGCAGGCCATTGGTTTTGAAATCAAAGAGATTCATAAATTGGGGTTCTGGCAATGGAAACTAGCCACGGAAATTGAGGGTTAAAAATGGGAAGGATGATGTATGAAATCAAGAATTCTAAAATTAAGAAGCCGGGATTGTGAAGCAAATCATAGAATCCCAATAGTGTGGAAGTAGGCCATTTGGCCTATTGAGTCTATACTGTCCCCTCTGGAGAGCATCCCATCCAGACCTACTTCCCCTTATTTTATCCCTGTATTTCCCATGGTCAATCCAGCTAACCTGCACATCTTTGGACAGTGGGAGGAGACTAGAGTATCCAGAAGAAACCCATACAGACACAGGGAGAATGTGCAAACTCTACATAGACAGTTGCCCAAGGCTGGAATCAAACCCAGGACCCTGATGCTGCGAGGGAACCTTGCTAACCACTGAGCCACCATGTCACCCCAGCAATAGACTCTGAAACTGAGAGCTCTGAAGAGGGGTAGTCTGGTTACTAAAATAATAGTGGAATTCTCTGAAACTGGTGCACCCACCATTGCTGGGGTTCCAAAATCCAGTTGCTGTCTGAGATGGGAAGAGGGTCTCCAAAAACGAAGGAAGAGCTAAAAGACAAAGCTTCTCAACTCCGTGTTGGCCCTCAAATTGGGGTCAGAAGTCAACACTTTGTGTGATCAGGTACCGCTTCCGCCTTTCCTGGAAGCAGAATGCATTGGCAGATAAAGATGTTTCAAATATTTCACTCCAACCTTTCCAAATTTACAATGAGAAAAATGCCTTTGCAGCCAGGTCATCACTGCTTTGAGTAGGGAGTGGGGTTTCTCTTCCCACACAGTGGCCTGCAGGTGCTGCGAGACCCAGTCAGACAGACAGAGTCTGTAGGCTTAAGACCATAAGACACAGGAGCAGAAATTACGCCATTTGGCCCATTGAATCTGCTCAACCATTCAATCATGGTTGATAAGTTTCTCAACCCCATTGTCCCACTTTCTCCCCATAAACCTTGATCCCTTTGATACTCAAGAGCCTATCTATCTCAGTCTTAAATATACTTAATGACCTGGCCTCCATAGCCTTCTGTGGCAGTGAATTCCATAGATTAACCACTCTCTGGCTGAAGACGTTTCTCCCTATCTCAGTTCTAAAAGACCTTCCCTTTACTCTAAGGCTGTGCCCTCGGGTCCTAGTCTCTCCTACTAATGAAACATCTTCCCAACATCTACTCTGTCCAGGCCATTCAGTATTCTGTAGATCCCCTCCTCATCCTTCTAAACTTAATCAAGTGTAAACTCAGAGTCATAGAACATAGAACATAGAACATAGAAGAATACAACGCAGTACAGGCCCTTTAGCCCTCGATGTTGCGCCGATCCAAGCCCACCTAACCTACACTAGCCCACTATCCTCCATATGCCTATCCAATGACCACTTAAATGCCCATAAAGAGGGAGAGTCCACCACTGCTACTGGCAGGGCATTCCATGAACTCACGACTCGCTGAGTAAAGAACCTACCCCTAACATCTGTCCTATACCTACCACCCCTTAATTTAAAGCTATGCCCCCTTGCAATAGCTGACTCCATACGTGGAAAAAGATTCTCACTGTCGACCCTATCTAAACCCCTAATCATCTTATACACCTCTATCAAGTCACCCCTAAACCTTCTTTTCTCCAATGAAAACAACCCCAAGTGCCTCAGCCTTTCCTCATACGATCTTTCTACCATACCAGGCAACATCCTGGTAAACCTCCTCTGCACCCATTCCAGTGCCTCCACATCCTTCCTATAGTATGGCGACCAAAACTGCACACAATACTCCAGATGCGGCCGCACCAGAGTCTTATACAACTCAAACGTTCCTCATTTGTTAAGCTTTGCATTCTTGGGACGATTCTCGTGAATCTCCTATGAACACGCTCCAGGGCCAGTACATCCTTTCTGAGATATGGGTCCCAAAACTGCATCCAATAATTCAAATGTGGTCCCAAGTCTCCTTGCACTTCAGACTTCTGACATTTTTCCCCATTTAGGAAATAGTCCGTGCCTCTATTCTTCCTATCAAAGAGTTTGACCTCACACTTTCCCACGTAGTACTCCATTTGCCATTTCTTTGCCCATTCTCTTAACCTGTTCAAATCCTTCTGCAACCTCCTGGCCTCCTCAATGCTACCTATCCCTCTACCTACCTTGGTGTCATCTGCAAACTTAGCCAGAATGCCCTCAGTCCCTTCATCTAGATTGTTAATGTATAAAGTGAAAAGTTGTGGTCCCAACACTGAGCCTTGCGGAACACCACTTGTCACTGGCTGCCATCCCGAGAAGGACCCTTTTATTCCACTCTCTGCTTTGTCCTAGACATCCAAGCTTCGATCCATGCTAGCACCTTGCCTCTAACACCATGGGCTCTCATCTCACTCAGTAGCCTCTGGTGCGGCACCTTGTCAAGGTAGATAACATCCATTGGCTCTCTTTGGTCTAACCTGCTTGTGACTTTCTCAAAGAATTCTAGCAGATTTATCAGGCATGATCTCCCCTTGATGAAACCATGCTGACTTTGCCCTATTTTACCAGACACTTCCAAGTATTCAGATATCTCATCATTCACAGTGGATTCCAGGATCATACACACAACCAAGATTAGGTGAATTGGTCTGTAATTTTCCATCTTTTGCCTTACTCCCTTTTTAAACAGGAGTGTCACGTTAACGATTTTCCAGTCCTCCAGGAACCTTCCTGATTCTAGAGATTCCTGAAGGAACACCACTAATGTCTCCACTATCTCTTTAGCTATCACCCTTAGAACTGTAAGGTGTAGTCCATCTGGTCCAGGCTATTTATCCAACTTCAGGCCATTCAGCTTTTCTAGCACCTTCTCCTTGGTGATGGCCACCATATTCAGGTCTGTCCCCTCACTCACTTGAAGTTTTAGGATATTACTCATGTCTTCCACTGTGAAGACTGAGGCAAAGTAACTATTCAGTTCCTCAGACATTTGTCCCTCACTACTATCTCTCCAGCATCATTTTCCAGCAGCCCAGTGTCTACTTTTGCATCTCTTCTGCCCTTTATATATCTAAAGATACTCTTACAGTTTCTTTAGATATATAAACTCTTACCCTTTATATTACTGGCTAGCTTACCCTCATATTTAATCTTCTTCCTCATTTTTTGTGGCTCTGTTTTGGTGTTTGTATGCTTTCCAATCCTATGGTTTCCCATTGCCCTCTGCCACATTATGTGCTTTCTCTTTTGCTTTTACACTATCCCTGACTTTCCTAGTCAGCCATGGTTGCCTCATCCCCCCGTACCATGCTTCTTTTTCGTTGGGATGAATCTCTGCTGAGTCTCCTGAATTACTCCCAGAAACTTCTGCCATTGCTGTTCCACTGTCTTTCCTGCTAGGCTCCTCTCCCAGTCAATTCTATCCAGCTCCTCCCTCATGCCTCTGTAATTGCCTTTATTCAGCTGTAATACCCGTTACTTCTGATTCTATATTCTCCCTCTCAAATTGCAGAGTAAATTCAATCATATTATGATCACTGCCTCCTAAGGGTTCCTTCACCTTAAGCTCCCTTATCAAGTCTTCTCATTGCACAACACTAAATCCAGAATTGCCTGTTCCCTACTGGGCTCCACCACAAGCTGCTCCAAAAAGCCATCTCATAGACATTCCACAAATTCCTTTTCTTGCAATCCATTACCAGCTGATTTTCCCAGTCCACCTGCATATTGAAATCCCCCATGATCACTGTGATTTTCCCCTTCCCACACATCTTTTCTATCTCTTGGTATATCTTGTACCCAGCTCCTGACTAGCATTTGAAGGCAAGTACATAACTCCAACTATGGTTTTTTTTATCTTTGCGGTTCCTCAATTCTACCCACACAGATTCTACACCATCTGACCCTACTTCGGTTCTTACTATTGACTTAATTTCATTTCTTACTCATAAGGCAACGCATCTGCTCACTTGCATAACTTTTCAACAGGATGCAAATCCTTGAATATTCAGTTCCCAATCCTGATCCCCTTGGATTTCTGTCTCTGTCTTGCCCACCATGTCACACCTGCTAATTTCAATCTGCACCAGCTCATTTATCTTATTCCTTATACTGCGTGCATTCAGATATAACACCTTCAGTCCTGTATTAACCATCCCTTTTCTCATTGTCATTCGCTTGTCCAGTGCGCTTCAAGTTTATTGCTAACTCTTACCAAACACTCTGTCCTATTTATGTCTGTGCTGGAGATTTTAATAACCTCTCCTGAGTTCTGTGCTCTTACTCCTCCTTTAATTCAGGTTTTCTAATTTCCCCTATAACTGAACCCAGTCCTATTTATGTCTGTGCTGGAGATTTTAATAACCTCTCCTGAGTTCTGTGCTCTTACCTCCTCCTTTAATTCAGGTTTTCTAATTTCCCCTATAACTGAACCCATCCCCCTGTCCCATTTAGTTTAAAGTCCTGTCCACAGCTCTACTTATGCCATTTGCTAGGAGTCTGGACCCAGCACAGTTCAGAGTGCTTAGAGTCATAGAATCATACAGCATGGAAACAGACCCTTTGGTCCAATTTGTCCATGCTGACCAGATATCTCAACTCAATCTAGTCCCACCTGCCAGCACCCGGCCCATATCTCTCCAAATCCTTCCTATTCATACATCCATCCAAATACCTTTAAATGTTGCAATTGTACCAGCATCCACCACTTTCTTTGGTAGCTCATTCCATACACATACCACCCTCTGCATGAAAAAGTTGCCTCTCAGGTTCTTTTTATATCTTTCCCCTCTCACCCTAAACCTATGCCTCTAGTTCTAGACTCCTCAACACCAGGGAAAAGACTATGTCTATTTATCCTTTCCATGACCCTCATAATTTTGTAAACCTCTATAAGGTCACCCCTCAGCAACCGACGTTCCAGCCTGTTCAGCCTCTCCCTATAGCTCAAATCCGCCAACCCTGGAAACATCCTTGTAAATCTCTTCTGAACCCTTTCAAGTTTCACAGAATTGCATGCAATATTCCAATGTCGTGTACAGCCGCAATATGACCTCCCAACTCCTGTACTCAAAACTCTGACTTCATTTTCAAGGAGCTATGAACCTGCACTCCAAGGTCTCTACTTGATCTGAGTGCTGGCCTCCTTGGTTCACTTGCCACCTCTAGAAATCTGGAGACCATCTGGAAAATCTCAGCCTCCTCCA
Source organism: Chiloscyllium plagiosum (assembly GCF_004010195.1). Taxonomy (NCBI): domain Eukaryota; kingdom Metazoa; phylum Chordata; class Chondrichthyes; order Orectolobiformes; family Hemiscylliidae; genus Chiloscyllium; species Chiloscyllium plagiosum. The sequence goes on along the minus strand of NC_057718.1, from coordinate 77,616,404 downwards.
TTTGACCTAAAGTGGGTGCATCTTAGTTTATTTGGTGACCAGATGCTTGTTGGCAGCTAGGACTGCTACCCCTACCATCTCACTTTTGGAAAAACTGCCCAGGGGTTGGATGGAGCTGGGCAATGGGGTAGCAGTGTTATAATCAACACTTACTTGTCTCCATTTCCAGCACCGGCTGAACTAAAACCTAGCCAAGGATTGTGTCCATCAGTAGTGTTAGAACATAAGAACTAGGAGCATGAGTAGATAATTCAGTCACTCGAGCCTGCTCCATCATTAAATGTGATCATGGCTGATTACATCTTGGCCTTAACTTCATTTTCCTGCCTGCTCCCCATAACATCTTAATCTGGTACTAATCAAAATTCTTTTTATCTTCTTTCTTTGACGAGGGGAGACAACAGCCTAGTGGTATTATCATTTGACTATTGCTCCTGAAACACAGGTAATGCTTTGGGGACTTGGGTTCTAATCCTGCCATGGTGGAATTTGAATTCAATAATTAAAACAAATCTAGGATTAGGAGTCTAATGATAATCATAAAACCAGCTGGTTCACTAACTTCCTTGAGGGAAGGAAATCTACCATCCTTGCCTGGTCTGGCCTACAAACAACTCCAGACCTATAGTAAGGTGGTTGACTATCAACTGCCTCTGGGTAATTAGAGATGCACAATAATACCTTCCTGGCCAGTAATGTCCACACCCCATGTGTGAACAAAACAAACTGTGTCTTGCTGGCCATTATACTCTGCGGCAATGAATGCACAAGAGGCTGGAATCATAGGAACATGGATATTCTGGAGGGTAAAGGCCATTTAAAGATGAGGATTTCAAAAGCAAGAGACTGCTTGACCAGGAAACAATGTAGATCAGCAATACAAGAAAGGAACTTACTGTGAGCTCAGCAGAATTTTGGTAAATATAAGGAGTAGAATGTGGGAGAGTGGGAGTGTCTCGAGATGCTAAAGGCATCAGTGGGTGTTTTAGCAGAGGAGGACCTGAGCTTGGGATCATGTTCTGGAACATTACTCCCTTTCCCCTCCTTTTCCTCCCTTTTCTGTTTTTGCACCATCTCTTTTAGACCCTGCAACCCACGAATCATGTTTTTAATTCAGTTAAATCTCGTTTGAACTGTGATTTTCTTTTGTATCCCAATATCCTTTTAGTGCCCAAACATTGTTTGATTTCAGTCCTGAATATATAAATCAACTTAGCATTCCCAGATTTTGGGGTAGAAACTTCCAAAAGTTTATTGCCTTCAAAGTGAAGAAATTTCTCCTTATTTCAATCTGAAATGGCTAACCCTTCTTTAGAGATTATAATCCGTTGGGATGAATGGTTAAAACCCTCTGGGGATGGAATGGGAGGCAGGAAACCCTTAAGGGAATTTGGGGATGAGATTTAGATTAGTGTGGAAACAGGCCCTTCAGCCCAACAAGTCCACACAGACCCTCAGAAGAGTAACCCACCTGGACCCATTTCCCTCTGACTAATGCACCTAACACAATGGGCAGTTTAGCATGGCCAACTCACCTGACCTGCACATCTTTGGGAGGAAACCGGAGCACCCATGTAGATATGTGGAGAATGTGCAAACTCCACACAGACAGTTGCCCAAGGCTGGAATTGAATCCGGGTCCCTGGCACAGGAGCTTATTACCAGTGGTGGGTAAGTGAAGCATAAGTCTCTCACCCAGAGACTAAGTGGCTAGTTGCAGGCCTCTTTCCAGCCGGCTAGCATTTCATTAATGGGGAGACTACCTGCTGGGTTTCCTGTGGGTACATAGGGTCTCCTTCTAGTCAGAAACCCTGTGACCCATAAAAGGCACATCTTGTAGAAATGATTGCACTTGAAGAGATCTCCCGACTCCAGATTGTGTTTGTGCAGTGTGTCCAGGAAGCTTTTCTAACTCAGTATGTAGATTGTCCAACCAGAGGGGAGGCCATATTGGATTTGGTACTCGGTAACGAACTGGGACAAGTGATGGGCTTGTTAGTGGGTGAGCATTTTGGTGATGGTGACCACAATTCTGTGACTTTCACCTTGGTTATGGAGAGAGATAGGTGTGTGCAACAGAGTAGGTTTTACAATTGGGGGAAGGGTAAATACGATGCTGCAAGACAGGATCTGAGGAGCATAAGTTGGGAGCATAGGCTGTCAGGGAAGGATGTCATTGAAATGTGGAACTTTTTCAAGGAACAGATACGGCCTGTCCTTGATATGCATGTACCAGTCAGGAAGGAAAGAGATGGTCGTGTGAGGGAACCTTGGTTGATGAGGGAGGTTGAATGTCTTGTAAGGAGGAAGAAGGAGGCTTACATAAGGTTGAGGAAACAAGGTTCAGACAGAGCGTTGGAGGGACACAGGATAGCCAGGAGGGAGCTGAAGAAAGGGATTAGGAGAGCTAAGAGAGGGCATGAACAATCTTTGGTAGGTAGGATCAAGGATAACCCCAAGGCCTTTTATGCGTATGTGAGAAACACGAGAATGACGAGAAGGAGGGTAGGTCCGATCAAGGACAGTAGTGGGAGTCTGTGTATTGAGTCGGAAGAGATAGAAGAGATCTTGAATGAGTACTTTTCTTCAGTATTAACGAATGAGAGGGACCGTATTGTTGAAGAGGAGAGTATGAA
>NC_057718.1:77586524-77612114 GCF_004010195.1 Chiloscyllium plagiosum | reverse complement strand
AACAGAGTGTTACAAGGGGACATAAATTTAAGGTGAAGGGTGGAAGGTATAGGGGGGATGTCAGGGGTAGGTTCTTTACCCACAGAGTGGTGGGGGCATGGAATGCGCTGCCTGTGGGAGTGGCAGAGTCAGAATCATTGGTGACCTTTAAGCAGCAATTGGATAGGTACATGGATGGGTGCTTAAGCTCGGACAAATGTTCGGCACAACATCGTGGGCCGAAGGGCCTGTTCTGTGCTGTATTGTTCTATGTTCTATGTTCTATGTTCTAACAAACCTCCACCTCTGCCTTCAACAACAAGTTGTACTGTTTCCGGGGCCTGCTTGCCCCCAGTCCCCAAGGCCTACAAATCTGATTAGAAGGTCAGTTTGTTCCCAACACTGTATGGCAATGCTACTCTAGTGGAATCCTGAGTTTGGGCGGATTGCTCATGCAAGCTACTGGTTTGTTCTATAAAGTTCCTTGTGCTAACATGGCTATCACTGTAGGCCTGCCATGCACATGCATGTGTGTTCCTGACCAGATTAATAAAGCATGTCATATGTGCATAATCTTTGTCACCCAATATCCAGGCTTTGACTTGATGGGGTAGGTCAAGTATAGGTGGTACAGAATATTGGTGCAAAATGAATTAATCATGACTACTGTCAGGATAATGGGCATTCACCTGTATGTTGTCCTGCTTGAGAGACATTGAGGAAGTGGACTCCCTTGCAGTTCACAAGACGCACATTAAAAGCAATGTGCAGACAGTCAATGGAACCCTGCACCGTGGCAAAACTGCAGCTTTTGCAAATCGTTACATTAATTCCAACTGCTTATCTCTGCAACAAGATGGAACTACCCCTCTGTGTATAGAGGGCCTCAGAGATATTTGCTCATATTTTCTGTAGCTGCCTAGAAGGAGCCAATTGAACAAAATCTAAGAGCCATAATCACCTTGACAGTCAAAGAAAATGGCCCTTATCCTGATTTCAGATTGTGAATGTGGCTGCAGCTTCCATTCACACTGCCTATAATGAAGTGAACTCTTCTCTTGTATTGGTTGCTGCTGATGTCCCTTCTCTATCTCCCTCTTGTAGTTGCTTGTCTTGCTTGGTGTGGCCTCTCTTATTCTCCCAGTCATGTTCAATTCCCAGCAGGAGCCAATTAGAGCACTGGGGTCTTGAAGGAACTTATTGCAGAACAAGATTTTAAGTCATTAAAAATATATTTCAAGACAAGCCAGACCACTGTCTGTAGTCCTTAAACTTCATACAAGTATTAGAAACACCAAATACAGACAGTTGCTGTAACAGTTACAACTAAACTGTAAGTAGTTCATGATTGCTTTAAATAACACTGGTGGGGAGGTCTTTAATAATGTTCAACATTGTGTTTGGCACATTCTTGGCTGTGCAATCGAAAATAGCAGTGTTGGTGTCAAATCAGCATTGCACACTGATCTGAAATATAATCTGCTTGCTTTGCATTCTCTTGGCAATTGTTTTGGCATCCATAATCCACTTTTAAGCTGGTTTCTATTTGAAGAGTGCACATATACATTGCACTCCATTTCCAATTGTTAGGTTGACATAAAATGCCTAAATCAGGCACCGTGGTACCTAATTTTTAGATACCATTCCAATCTACTGTGCACTGAAGAAGTCAAGTTTATAAGATGATTGTGCATGATTGATTACATCGTCCTTAGTACAAACATATTTACAGGCATTATCCTGCATTGCTTAGGCCTCCTGAGATAAATATCAATCTATCTTACCGGTTCTGTAATTAGCTTTAAAGTTTACCCTCGATCTCTAATTATATGTCTGCTCCAGCTTGTTATCACAACCTTTGATCTGCTCTTTTGGATCTCCTGGAACAAAGCACCATTTCAACACAATTTTAGTATATAAAGTAAATACAAAAGACGGGGGCCTCTCTCCTGTCTTTAGAGATTTGGAATTTTCTGTCTGTATCACTTATTTTTGCCATTCCCTGGTATTGTCCAATGAGGCTAGTCCTGTGGTCCCAATTTTGCTTAATATAGAGTGCCTAATACTAGCCTCTTTTCATTCTTCACCCATTGATTACCTGCTGATGATCTGTCTTTGTCAAAGTTGTGAGTGGGACAGCTTGTAATCACTGGAAACATAGGCCCAATGAGTTTGATTTCTATCTCTTATGGTGCTGTCTTTGTGCTTTGTCCAAACCAGCCTTTGTAGTTTTGAAAATACGCCCAGTTGATTTTCATATCTTCCTGTGATGTAAGTAGATATGGTGGCTTGTGCTTGCCTCATTTCCATCACATAAGAAGAAGAAACAATTAGCAAAGTTGAAAGACAGCTGTCTCAGCATTAATGCCTAAATAGCTCTGCAATAAATACATGGGACAATTTACATTTGCCATAACTCAAACTGTTGAAAAAAAATGTTAATTATCTTCAACTTATTGAAGCATTAAACATTTTTCAAAGATTAGAATATTAAGAAAAAGCCCTTTGCAACTTCAAAAAATACTCAATAACACCACGAACATGCTGGCCTTAAGGGGAGTTACTTGAGCTAGTGACATTAAAGTGGAGGATTTTCTTGATACCATTCTCCTCACCTAGGAGAAAGTGAGGACTGCAGATGCTGGAGTCAGAGTTGAGAGTGTGGTGCTTGAAAAGCACAGCAGGTCAGGCAGCATCCGAGGAGCAGGAGAATTGACGTTTCAGGCATAGGCCCTTCCTGATGATTACTGCAATGTTCTAAAAAGAAATGCCACATATTTCATTGCCATCATTAGCAGCCACTGTTGGCCAGAAGATCCAGGCCACCATTTTATGAATGCTTAAGCATTCCTTGTGCTAGGTCAGAGTAGTACAAATCCCTGAACAATCAACTCTGTTTTTTTGGAATCTAGCTAATGATAAAAAGCTGACAGCAGTTACTCATGTAATGTTGTTATTCTACAATGCCAAATATGATAACCACAATATGCTGCTTAAAGCTGGAATTCCTGCCACAAAACTCCATGCAGACATCAGATCAACACACCAATGGATAAAATGGAATTTAAAAGATAAATGCCAGAAATGTGTGTGAATCAGGATAGAGTCAAATGCTGACTCCCCTGGGACTGGGCGGGATTGCAAACACGATTAATGTTTTTTCTACGTTATGTTCCCTTTTGAAATTCTTGTCCTGAGGGGAAATGTGTACTTATGCGCTGTTATTCATGAAGACTGTAGTTGTATGAGAAATGAAGCACTTATTGATGTTCAATTTCTTAATCAAATCATTCTGACCTACATAGATCACATAGGGCCAAAGAGGTGCCATGTTATGTTTGAGGGTGAATGTTGCCTTGAAGGATTGTAGTTTGTAATTTATCTGAAGGTAGGGTAGAAAGAGTTATGTCATCAATGATAAAGTTTAACTGTGGCAAACGGATCATAGCAAGTCATTGGTAAGTTGAGCTCATAATCTCCTTGTAGGTACCATTGAGGAGTCTGTTGACTCTCCAACTGGAAAGAAACATATTGCCAAAGTCATTATTGTACAGTTCTGGTCCTGTATGTTCAAGGGAGGAAGTCAAACCATACATGACAAGTCTACATCAGAGAAGGCGGCACTTCATAAGTGCTTGAAGCTGTTATGAGCTATGTTTTTGATCCTTCCCCATATCAGGTTTATAAGTACATGCATAAACACCACACCTCATGCTCATGTGTAGCATCAATCTTCTTGGCAAGCCTCTTATGGGAAAGCTAACTGATGCTGCATGTTCGGCAATGTTGTATTGCCCTGAAGATATAAATCACAGTACATGCTCTATTATTCAATAGTAACTGACCCCTAATAGTTCATCACATTGTCAACTTCACAAGTGAGAGATTCCTTGGTCCCCTTTATTCAGCCAAACTTGAAATATAACAGTGCAATTTGTTCACTGAAAGAGAAAAATAAACAAAATATGAAATGATATATATCCATGTGCATGAGTTTACAAAGTCTCAATACCCTATGTGATTTGCCCTCATAAAGTCTTAATACTTCTCTTATGCCTTGGTGCAATGCTGACATAAGCATCAGATGAGGAGGTAGGCTGCTAAGTATGCAATGACCTTAACAGATATCATCTGGAGGTCTGAGAACTCTGGGTTGCAAACTACCAGAGATATCCTGCATGGGTACAGTGATATACTTCTCAGTGCCACCTGTGGGTGGCTTTAGGATCACCAGTAGAGGCAATGACATGTAACTACAAATCCTGGGAGTACCTGAGAAGAGGTCCAGGATAAGGGGCTAACTCCACTCTTCTCTATGACAACTCCTTGCATCCCTAGGGGAAGGAATACCCAGAAGCAGATCCAGATGCTTTGCTCTTCTTTATATTGCCTTACCTAACCCATGCTGAGAGTGATGGATGGCAAGACTTTGACCAAAAGGGTCATATGACAGACCTACCTTTCCACTGCAGTTGCTTATCTTTCCTGGGTAGAAGCCATGCACATACATGCTGGAACTGTGGCCGAATGCAGACCTTGGATGGACCTCTCCACTGTCTGACACCTCTATCGGAGTTCCATTTAGACTGGCTTGATCGAGGAGAAGTGTCTCCTATTTGTATTGCTAAAGAAGAGCATCTCCTCCTGTTTCCAGATGGCCTGGGCAAGAATGTCTTGGTAGAAGTAGCTGAGCCATGCTATTATACTTTGTATCCAGTCAAAAATAACACTACAGGTACACCGGATTATATAACTTTTAATTTGTGGCTTTGTCCACTCCAGTCCAACACTGGCATCTCCACTTTGTATCCAGCCATGGATGAACGGGGTAAGATGATGGGGGGATCCAAGAAAATGCTTTGGTTGAGGAGAAGTGTTACTTTCTGGAAGCTGTCAACAAGAATGAAGATAAAAAATCACACAACACCGGGTTATAGTCCAACAGGTTTATTTGGAAGCACTAGCTTTTGGAGTACTGCTCCTTCATCAGGTAGTTTGATTTTTTCTCTTTGTCCACCCCAATCCAACACTGGCTCCTCCACACCAGGAATGAAGGGCTCTGGGCTGAATTATATAAAAATCGGCAATTTCTGGAAGTTTCATAGATAGCATCTCTCCTTGAGCTCAAGTGAATTCTCACACAATTCATTAATTATATAATTCACTATTATATATGAGCTGTGCTTCCCCAGTGCCACGTGCATGCTAATGAGCACTCCACAGCAGCAGAAAGAATTTGTGCTACTAGCACTATATTTAGGCCCAGCTGTGCGCCAGTGCAAACACTGCCCACCAGGACATGCCCTTCACAGTACACATAGTGGGAGGGAAACAAAAATAAAATAAGCTCATAGGCTATATAGGTGGCATGGGCTACACTTTGTTGGAAATTAGATCTCACAATTGTATATGTATGCCTTTGACATCATCACCTGTTTGTCATTGTAATTGCAGATGCAAGAATGAAACTACAGAGATCACTCTTCCTTAATGTTAAAACCCTGTCTGAAGGAGGGTTATTCTTTCCCTAACACCCAGCATAGCATAACATCTTGCTGATGTTCAATGTGAGAGTATAATATGTAGTTAAACCCTCAAGCAGTTGTTAACATTAACTGTTATTAAACAGAAAAAGCAAAGAAAAGATGAACAAAAATGTTACATTTGCTCCTCGAAATAAACTTGGGCTGCTTTTCTTTCAAACAAATTTGCAGCCAATGAATGTTGACCTCACCCAACTCACATCTATTGGAAGCAAGTGCCAATGAAACCCTGGAAAAGCGCAGCAGGTCAGGCAGCATCAAAGGAACAGGAGAATCGACGTTACGGTGCTGAGTCTGAGGGTTGGGACTGAGAAAAGGTGAGGGGAGAAGAAATGAGAAAGCTGGAGAAATCTGCAATCATCCCTTGTGGTTGGAGGGTTCCTAGGTGGAAGATGAGGCGCCTGGAGGAAGAGCGCCTCACCTTATCTCAGTCCCAACCCTCAGACTCAGCACTGCCTTCTTGACCTGCAATCTTCTTCCCAACCTCTCCTCCCCCACCCCCTCTCTGGCCTATCACCCTCACCTTCACCTCCTTCCACCTATCGTATTCCCAACTCCCCTCCCCCAAGTCCCTCCTCCCTACCTTTTATCTTAGCCTGCTTGGCACACCCTCCTCATTCCTGAAGAAGAGCTTATGCCCGAAACGTCGATTCTCCTGTCCCTGTGATGCTGCCTGACCTGCTGCACTTTTCCAGCAACACATTTTTAAGCTCTGATCGCCAGCATCTGCAGTCCTCACCTTCTCCTAGCCAATGAAATCCTGTCTGGCTTGTTCTGCCTGATAGCATAGCACTCTATCATGCTTAAGATCACATTCTTCCTCCTCAACATCCTTATCTTCATCCTTGGAAGACTGCTTCAGTCTCTGTGACATCTCCTTTTTGCCTGCTACAGTTATACAGAGCATAGCATGATAGGATTGCAACGCAAACTCTGTCTAAAGTATACTGCAAAGGCACCCCGTCAGATTAATCCAGGCTTGAAATGTCATCTTCAGCAGACCTATCATCTGCTCCAGCATGACTCTTGTGGAATAATGCGTTGCCTCGTATTTCAGCTTCAGTCAGTGGTTTGCATAACAGTCATTAACCAAGGCCTTTGAAATGAAGTAGGAGCCTGAGAATTCTCGAGGGTGAAAGGCGCCCTGGCAGGTTCTAGGTTACCTGGCACAGAACTCTAAGATGCAGTCGCGATCACAGATGATTGTACAGTGAATGGAACCTTTTAGTGTTAATGAAGTAGGCTGCTTTATGATATAGTTCTATCAACACATGTGTACAGTTTGTACTGCCCTGGCCCTTTGGGAAAATCCAACTATGTTTTCCAAGCTGGAAAACAGTATGGGCTGCAGCGTTGACCTTATTATGGGGAAATGAGATGAAGCAGTTTAATACATTTGTGGGTTGGGGATTGAGTGACTCCGTACAGGACTCCAGTGGATCCTTGCAAGTAGCAAGTTGCACAAAACTTTATTGCAGCTGTAACCTCGACAGCCACCAGGGTGACCACCCACTCTTCATGTCGCAGGTCCTGCTCCAATAGCTGATCCAGTTCTGAGATGGTGGTCTGTGACATGTTCAGTCTCTGCTGGCATTGCGCCTCACTCATCTGGAAGAAATGCATCGAAGACAATAGGATCTGTGTCTAAAACCTTCTCATCCTGCAGGGGCCTCCAGCTGTGACCGTTTCATGTGCAGGCTGTTTGGCAGCTGGTGGAGGTTACTGCTGGTCCCGGACTTGCTAACATCGCTGTTCCTCCTCAATTTCTCTGCGCCTTCATTGCAACACAGCAATAACAGTCTTAATCTTTGTTATAGCTACATCCATTAATCATATTTCCAGTGAATCAATGATGGAAATATCAGAAACAGAACAGGTCCTGAGTAATGTGAGCACTCAGCTTTATCATCACATATCATTGACGGTTTAGCAGAGTCCACAATACGGCTGGACATGGATGACTCCAACAAGCATTGTTACTAAGTTTGCAGATGACACAGAGATTGGTGGAAGGAGATAAAGTGTTGAGGAAATGAGAAGGGAATGGACAGGCTAAAAGAATTGGCAAGTGGCAGATGGAATACAATATGGCATAGTGTAAGGTTTGGTAGGAAGAATAGAGTGCAGACTAGTTTCTAAATGGGGAAAGGCTTCAGAAATCTGAAGATCAAAGGGATTAGGAGTCAAAGTTCAGGATTCTCTTCAGATTAACATACAGGTTCAGTTGACAGTTATGAGGACAAGTGAAATTTTAGTATTCATTTCAAGATGGTTAGATTACAAGAGGAGAGATATATTGTTCGAGCTGAATAAGGCTATGATCAGACTGAATTTGGAATTTTGTGTGCAGGTTTGGGCCCCATATCAAAGGAAGGATGTGCTGGCATTGGAGAGTGTCTAGAGAAGGTTTACAAGAATGTTGAATGAAGAGCTTGTTATATGAGGCATAGTTGTGGATTCTGGGTCTGTACTTGATGGAGTTTTGACGGATGAAAGTTACAGAATTCTGAGAGGCCTGGATAGAGTGTCCATTAGTAGGAGAGACTACTACCCAAAGGCACAGCCTCAGAGTGAAAGAAAGACTCTTTAGAACTGAGATGAGAGGGAATTTCTTCAGCCAGAGGGTTGTTAATCTGTGGAACTCATAGCCACAGAAGGCTGTAAAGGCAGAGATAGATAGGTTCTTGAGTAGTAAGGCACTGAAGGCAGGAGAATGGGGTTGAGAAACATATCATAGAAAGGGGCTACTCAGTCCATCAAGTCTACATCGATCTTCCAAAGAGCATCCCACCCAGACCAACTATTCCCACTCATCCTGTCCCCAGAACCCTAATGCACCTAGCTTGCATACTATGGGGCAATTTTTAACAGTGGTCAATCCTCCTAATCAGTACATCTTTGGACCATGGGAGGAAATCAGAGCACCTGGTGAAAGCCCTTGCAGACATGGGAAGACTGAGTAAATTGCACACAGTCACCCCAGGCTGGAATCGAACCTGGCAACAATGTTAACCACTGAGTCACTGTGCTGTCTGTGATCAGTCATGATCAAATGCCAGAGCAGACCTGATTGGCCAAAAGGTCCACTTCTGCTCCTACATCTGTGGTCTAAGACTTCAAATAGACTTGCTGCTAATTCCCAGACTGATTGAATTGAACCTGCAGTCTTACCATTAGCGACTCCCTGGACTGTAATGATAGGACCCCTTGGCCCTGACTCCTCCAAGCAATTGATTGCCTTTATCCAACCCCCAGCTGAGATCAGATGCTGCTCTTCACTGACTGTGGTGGGATACCCAGACTGACAACAGTCCCCCTTGACCTGACTAAGGACTACTTCCCTTAGACTTTGACACATGCCATTTTGTTGAGGCACATTTAGCATGTTTGCCACATAAGCTACTGACACAAGCTGCAGGTTGACATTGATATAGCGTGGTGCTATACAGCAACACGTCCACCCCCTTAACTGATGACTGCTGACTATCATGAAAAGCTATCCAGTTTTATGTCTGTACTTAAGGGCAAAGCAATATAGAAGTACTGGGAGTCTGTAAGTTTTGAATGTGGTTTTGATAAAGGGCAAGGCAAGACTGCGATGCAGTAAGTATCCAAGTTAGTGCAAAGCTAAGACAGGAAGCTACACCCTGAGGTGCACCCTGTACCGATGAATGAGATGGGTGCCTGTCCCTGAGTGCAAAGTGGCCTGGCAGCAGGATAGAAATGAACTGCTTCATCTCATTTCCCTGTCGGGTGTATTCCAAAGTGCAGTTTTGAAGTAGTGAACTATATTCTAAAGAGAGTTGGAGATGAGTCATGATGATATGGAGATGCTGGTGTTGATGTCAGCCTTTGTGGGTGAAGGATGCACATGGTCACAGCCCATGGAGCATGTCTTGAGATGTTGAAGATGGAGGCTCAGAGGGACAAACAGCAAGCTGAGGCTTCAAGGTACCTGCTCTGGCATTCATTTCAGAAATTGGCACTGTCTGGTTATAAATGAGATGAGATTAGGTAATAATGAAATGTTAATTCATGCAAATAGGCTTCTTGCTGCTCACTAACAAGGTTCTCATCACACTGTTAATATCTTGGTGGAAAATTGGACATTGCTTTCTCACTGTCAATAATCAAATTTTTCCACTCTTTCCATATTTTCCTGCTGACTCATATTTGCCCATGTAGTTCAGAGACTAGGAAGACTTTGCTCTTTGAATCTAAAATAAAGTTTAACACAAGTGAAGGAGCTGGCTGCAGGCTCCCTTTTGGTCCTCCCTGCCTGCAAAGACAGGATCCTTCACGGGCCTGACCTGGAATTGAGTCAGTTCATAGTTGAGGTGGATACTTCCTGCCTACCCTGATCACGTAATTACACATGTAAAGTATGCCTGCCACAGGCAGCAATGATTTGCATCAAAATTGTATGCATTACAGCTCCTGACACATCAGCAGAAGTGACATCCACTTCCAGTCCCAGCATTGAAAGCAATGTTCTTCTGATTAAAATTCACTTGTACATATTAGGAACCTACTCACCAAATTAATTGGTGTAACTATGCAACCTGGCTTCAAGCATCATTATAGCCTTTGTCCAAGCAAGAGGTTTGATGAGAATGACTATCTTTGATTTCAAGACAGCATTTGATTGCATATAGCATCAAGCAGCCCCAATAAATTGTAATCAATGGCAATTCATCCCTAGAAGAAACTGAAGTAGTTGTGGCTGTTGGAGGCTAATCATCTAATCCCAGGAATCCACTTTAGTGGCTTCTTAGAGCAGTGTATTCACCCTAATGAGTTTCTTCATCAATCATATATCATAAGACCATAAGGCAGGATCTTCATTGACGATAACAGAATCTTCAATTTGTGAATCAACTATTTGTAACTCCTCAAATAATGAAGCAGCTCATGTCCGCAAAAAGCAAGACCTGTACATTATCCAACTCGGGTTGATAAGTAGGAGAAAGTGAGGACTGCAGATGCTGGAGAAGTCAGAGTCAAAAAGGGTGGTGCTGGAAAAGCACAGCAGGTCAGGCAGCATCTGAGGAGCAGGAGAGTCGACATTTTGGCATAAGGTATCAGTATATTTTCAATGCTCAAACTCTAGACAATGACCATTTCTGAGAAGAGAAAGTCTAACCACCTTTTCTTGCCTTTCAGTAGTATTGACATTATTGAATCACCTACCTTCAGTATCCTCATGTTCGCCATTGTCTAGAAATGTAACCGAACTAACGACAAAATACGAAGGTTATAAGAGCAGCTCAGAGTCTGGGAATTCTGCAGCAATTGGTTCATCCCACAAAGACTTTCACTCACTTCAAAACTCAAATGAGGAGTGCCAAGGAACATTCTCAACTTGACTGGATAAATAACACTAGATTAGCTTAACACCATCAAGGTCAAAGCAGCTCACTTGATTGCAACTGGCCATTAACTTAATCATTTATTCCCTACTCCTATAGTGTGCGCAAGACTACCACATCAATTCACTAAGGCTTAATTAACAGCATGCCCCAAACCTATGACTCTCCTCAGTCTCCGCACAGAACAATAACAAGAACAGGTGCACAGGAACAATATCACATTCAGGTTCTCTTCACAGACACATATTATCCTACTTGAAAATATATTGTTACTTTTATATCAGCACTAGAAAACTCCCTTGCAACTTGGGAACAGCTTCGCCACAGATTCTGCAACAATTCAAGCAGGGGGTTGAACACTGCCTTGTCTCTGGCAACTGAAGACAGTTGATTAATGCCAGATTGCCTGTGATGCCCACATCCCATGAATAAACCCTTTAAATTTAAAAATCTTTTAAAATCTGGACTTGTCTCATTCAAAGTCCAAGTTTGAAATCTTTGCATGAAAATTTGTAGGACTGGCAAATTCTTTGAGTGAGTGGCATGTTAAAAATCCTGGATATTTCATTCTAACATCTTGCACTGCGAATCCTCCATTAAAATTACAATCAAGCAAAACCATTAGGAATCTTAATGAAGATCTTACTAGTGATCATTAAATTTCAAAAACCACGACTATTAGAAATAAGTCTCATTCTTATTAAGTGCAAACTAAAGAAAATTCTGACAAGGTTTTCTGTAATTCTCTTGCAAGATTTTTTTGTAGGCTGCAAAGTCTGTAGCAAATCACTTTTGCCAGTTTTGGGCCACTGCTGGCTATAGGTATGTTTCATTTATATTATTCTAAGCTACTGCAGAGCTTTCCAAAATAACTTCCATTGGTGTTATAATACTGGGCACATAATTTCCATTCAATTAAAACAGCTCATCTGTCGGTGCGTTAATATTGGGGATTGCCCAGTCCCGATGACAACTTATACTGTTGCCAATATGTAAACAGGCAGGAATGATTCTGCCCCAGAATCCAACACTGATAACAGCATGGAGCTGAAACAGGTGGAGGAAAAGCATTACAAAGCAGCAACTTTAAGGCAATGGTTTGTTGATAAACCCTCAGATGGTGTTGTCAATAAATATTTCTACAAGTACGGTCCTCTTTCTTCTCTCTCTTCTTTGTCTCTCATATATATTTGTTCTGTCCCACCCCATTTCTCTCTCTGTTTGTCTGCCACTCTTTCAGTGTTTACCTTTCTCTGTCTCACAATGATCTTGACTGCAGCTCTATTCTTCCTGCTCCACCTGTCCGTTGTCTCTTTCCCCCTTGATGTGTATTTATCACAGAAGTAAAGAAGGGAAATATACTGAAACAGAGGAAGAGAAGAATCTGAAATGAGAAAAGAGAACTTTAGAGAAGGAGACAATGATTTTCACTTCAAGTGCATTCTATATTTTTTCTCCTGTCCTCTCTCTGCTTAATCATTTCTTTTTCATCTTTGTTCTAATTTCTTTCTTACTCCTTTCAGATAGACATTTGCTGCACTACTAAGCACTAACTAATCCTTACTGATTCGTTGTCACATAACACACTAAGTTTAAAATCCTTATCCTTGTATAGACTCTACCACTGCATTATCCCACACTGCTTGCCACAGCCTCCACCTTTGATCATTCTTGCATTTTCAGAGTATAGCTTTTTCCAATATCCTGTCTTTATGTTCACTATGACTGCTGCTGGGACCTTTAGTTTACTCTTTGGTGTGCACTGAACGCCCTGAAAAAGGGCTTATGACTGAAATGTTGATTCTCCTGCTCCTCGGATGCTGCTTGACCTGCTGTGCTTTTCCAGCACCACACTCCCAACACAGAACTCCCATGCCATACCTCTCCACTTTTCCAATTTGTGCTCCATCTTTGAAAGCTTTCTCAAAAACAATCTTATCATTTACATTTTCAACAGCCCCCAGGCCAGAGTCCATTAACTATCAACTTCATCCTGTAAAATACGAGCAATGTTTTCTCTATTAATGCAAACTTTGTATATTGTTAATAAATGCAATTAGTTATGCTCAAAGCAAAGAGAATATTGAGTCAATTTTTGAATACAGCTTCAAACTACAAATTTTCATCAATAAGCAGATATATTTAAGATACTGGCTTACAGTAGGCAACTATGAATATTAACCCCTCCATTTACACTGTGTCAGGGTCATGAAAATTGTGGAGTCCAATATGGAAAATGCAATCCCAAACTGTCCTGAATTCATCCACCTCTGTTATCATGAAGTGCCCGAATATCCTTGTATAGAGAGCATGGATATTTAATCAACATATTTACATTGGGCTTCCACATTTTATTGATTGAAAATCCATTGATGTTGCATGGTTTCCCAGTGTTGGGAAATTGGTCAGTGAAAACCAGGCAAGAGCTGCCACATTCGCATTGTTTAACATTCCTTTTGAGTTAGCAGGAGTAGCAATGCTCCTTCAGGAATCTCAAGGATGCCTTTGCTATCACCAGTCCTGTTTGCTCACCTCTCTCTAGTCCTCCTGAATGCAAGACTTTGTACTGTTCCAATAGCCATGCTCTTACATCCCTGATTATTGGTAAGTATTTGTGGATTTGGCTATCTTGGATAATAGAATTCTCAAGTTATTTTAGGGAGAGACAGCAGTGAAGTGCTAATATCTTTAGTGTAATAATTGTGAGATCTGGACTAATGCTCTAGGCACAAGAGTTCAAATCTAATTTCAATTAGTGAAATCTAAAATAAACTTGAAAATCAATCTCATGGTAACCATGAAGCTACCACTGATTGTCATTAAATCCTACTAGGTTCACCAATGTCCCTTAGGAAAGGAAATCTGCCTTCCTTCCCAGATCTGGCCATCATCTGACTCCAGGTTCACAGCACGGTGATTGATTCTTAACTGTTCTCTGAAATTACATAGTAAAACCACTCAGTTCATGGACACTTAGAGATAACCTTTCCAGCAATCCTGTGAAATAAAGCTTGAAAAATCTTAGAGATCAGGATTTTGCAGATCTTATTAGTTCCTGTATGAATCTATGTGTTTAATGTGAGCATTGTGACAGAGTAAAAAATGCAACATGTATAGTTAATTAAAATTGGATGCATATTTTCTAGGATAATTGAAGTTACTTCGGATACAGGAAGTACAGATAAAATGGTAAGTATTCCCAAAGGAAATCAGGAATTCTGAGTAGTTAGATTTATTTCCTGCACTAATGTATACTCAGAAAATGTCCTTTTTAATTATGAGTGTTTATATGAACATCCCTGTTGTTAGATATAAAACAAATGGGAAATGTGTTAATTTTTCCAGGAACGTGTTTTGCATTAAGTCTGCAAATGCCTCAGTTACGCAGAGGGTCTCATAGCAAGAAAAGTCACAGGGTAATTAAACATGTTGTTTACTGCATTTACTGTTGGGTAGTGAAAGTCTTCCTGATAACAACCCAGATCTTCATTGGTAAGCACACTAATGTTGTGTATAGTGGCTTGCAATTAAAGATGACACAAAGCAATTGAAGCAAAAATTGCTTCCCTTACATGAACTAACAAACAAAAAGAACACCAGCGTTTGTGAGGTGGTGAGCTGGGAGTGGGTAGACCTCAGAAGCATTAAGAATGCAGAGACACTGCTGAATTTAATTGCAAGATTTAATTGGATATCTTTTCTGGCACTGCAGCTGGCTAAATTGAGGGCTGCCTGCTGGACAGGATTGCCAGTGGTGAAAGGTTTAGTATAAAAATTGGGAGGGAGTGATCACGGGAAAGGGAGTTGATTGTAGCTGGTGGGGGGAGATCGAGTGGGGAGGGACTGGGCCTGAAAGACAGAAGATTTTAACCTGAATATTTGCTTGATAAGCTGACTCAAAGGGGTCTCTAAGGTCCTGGGAAGCCATTCACAACGTCTTAGATGCTAAAGCAGTCTGTATTGAAATACAGCAAGATCTGGAAAGATATCCAGTTTTGGGCTGACAAGCTGTAAGTAACATTCAACAACACAAGTGCTAGATCATGTCTATCTCTAACATGAAATAATCTAATCATTGTCCTTTGACATTCAATGTTATGAGCAGAGCTGAATTCCACACTATCAACATCCTGGGGTGACCATTGCCAGAAACTGAACTGGAACTGTCAGAATTGAGGACAAGTAACTCACCTCCTGACTCCACAATGCCTTTTTGTCATCTGCAAGGCACACATCAGGAGTGTGATGGAATACTGCCCCCACCCCCCGTCCCAACGTTACTATGATTTGTGCAGCTTCAACAACACTCAAGAAGCTTGACACCATCCAGGATGAAGCAGTCTACTTGACTGACACCATATCAATGTAAAAATTAATTTCTTCCACCACTGATGCATGGAACCTATGACCAATAGTATCTAGGAGGACAACAACAGCAGATACTTGTGAATACCAGCAACTGCAACCCCCTTTTCAAACCTCTCATCATCCTGATTTGGAAACATGTTGCTTGTCCATCACTGTCTCCAAGTCAAAATCCTGAAACTCCGTCCCGAATTTCAAATGGAGTACAATGGTTCAAGAAGGCAGCTTACCACCATCTTCAAGAGCAGTTAAAAAGAAGCAATAAATGCTGCCTAGCTGGCAATACTTACACAACCCCTGACTGAATTAAAAAGTCAGGGCCATGGTGAAGTCCTGAGATGTTTAGAAATTATTTGGAAAAAAGCTCCAGAACAGAAATATATGGAGGTGTCAGAGGGGAAGACATCCTACAAGGCTGTTAAAGACATGCATGTAGGCACCCCATGTTTTGCAATAGTGGGCTGTTAAGTGGCAAATACATTTGCACCATCCAAGCAGCACTTCAGGCCTATCTCCAACAAGGGAGAGTCTAACCATCATCCCTTTGATGTTGAACAGCATCACTATTTTTGAATCTCATATTGTTAATATCCAAAAGGAGTTACCAATGACCAGCCATATGAATAGCTAACATGGGCAGACAGTAAGTTTACACCCAAAGTACAAGTTCATACTACCTTTGGCTCAAAGGAACTATATTTGGTTTTTGAATGTGCTGCTAAATACTGTCAATATTATTAGTCATTACTTTTAGTGAGCTCTTGTTCCTAGTTTTTCTGTACTTATGTTCAGTAAGGATATCTGCACTGAAATCTGGCATCTTCGGAGTCAGGCAAGGATCATATTACCAGTGGCTGTGAAGGAGACCATAACAATTAATACATATGTGTCTAATTCCTTTTTCGGTTGGAGTTGGAGATATTTACAATGTAATACAGTTTGTCATCCATTGTTGCATAGAGGTCACCAAGGCTCGTACTTCAAAGAGAGCCAAATACAAATCATTTTTTCTTGCCAGAGACAAGGCAGTGGAGCTACAGTATTACAGAATGCCTGACCATGCATAGTGCTATCAGCTGTGTGCATATTGCTTCACTGGCATTACATGCTGAGAGGAATTACAACTTTTGTATGAACACATTATACTGGCCATTTCCTGGTATTCTGACAGCAGTCTAGATGCCTTAATTTATTAACATTCACTGCCCCATCTGCATTTTAACAATCATGGCAAGCCGAAGAGTTGCTCCTGGATTAAAGGGCTTTCAGCTGATGACATGGCTGATGGGTCTAGTGCAAGACACATGCATGTGTACAGCAAGCACAAACTGAAAGCCACACTGCCTGTTATGATGATGTGTCATAATCCTGGATCACTTATAGATATATTGAACTTTAATTAGAACATGTTCATTTTCACTAAAGGTGACAATGGATATGAATTCAGTTACTCACTGGAGAGATACACCAGAATGTTGTATCTGATGAGGTGATAAGGAAGGTTCAAAGTAATGGATTTAAAAGGGGAAAAATCCACTGTAATCTGAACAGTATTTTCTTGGGACCTATCTCAGATTATGAACATGATAGAAGAGAAGAAAGCAGAACAGAATGCCTTCCCTTTTCAAGAATACACAAGAACATAGCTTAAGATCAGTTCAACCCCAGTCTGTATGTGCTTGGGGAAGAAAGGGAGCTGTGGTGCTTGTGTGTGCCAGTGGACTAATGTGTTCATGTGTATTGGCTTGGGTTCATAGGACTGGTGTGTTGTGAAGGTCACAGTTAAAAAACCATCCAATAGCCAGCCTTGCATCTCAGTCAAAAGGAAACAGGACAAAAGAAGGACTCTCTTGCTTTGTGGGCAGCCAGCCAGCCTCCGTCATAAAGGAAATAAGACAAAACAAAGCCAACCAGGCCAAGAATCCTGAAATCAACGGCTTGACTATCAACTTTCCACTTTCTACCCTTAATGAATGTCTGAAACATTGATCTGTATATCCTTTAACTTGTATCCTTCTTGGACTCACTTCTCATTTTTAATCTGTGAATGTGTGTTGCAATATCATTTATTCTTTAGTAACAAATAAACTCACTCCTTTGTTAACTTTGTAAATTGACTCCTTTTAAAACAAAATGGCATTCACAAAGGAGGGATACGTTTTTGGATCAATCTACTTGCAACCATTAAGGGGCTGGGTGAATAAGGTAGGGGAACCAATTCATCCTTTCTCACCCAGAAGCTTAACAATTTTGGATATCTTATCAATAACTGTATGAATTTGGGGTCTGGTCATTACACTGACTCAAAATCTATTTTACAGCAGATCACTGGCACGCTGAAACAATGCTTCTGTAGCCTAGATCATTCTGGAGAAGTCCTTCAGAAATCAGAAAAATGAATTTCAATATTCATGGTGGTCTGCTGCATGCTGCATAACTTCACAGCATGAGGGCCCAGATCCTGTCACCACTAACACAGTGAACCACAGGAACAGGAGAATGAAGAGGAGGAGGAACAGGAAGAAGTGGATGTAGAAACGAGGAGAAAACTTAGTCCTCTCCTGTCTGCTCAGGCTTTCTGTGCAGAAGTCATTGGAGTGATACCAGTAACCAGAACCCACACTGTCTATTCTCCAACAGTCTCACACCTTCCCTTCTCTCTGCCACTATCACTGCATCTGCTTGGCCACAACGCAAAAATAAATATTAGCATCAAATAAATAAAGCTGAAGTTAAGAATTAAGTATTATGTATAAATGCAATTAATGATCCTGTGCATTCCCTCACTGCCTGTCTTCCATTTGCCTTACCGTGTCTAATTCTCTTTCACAATACCATTCCAGCCTGACTGGTGGAAGGCTGTTGACTTTCAGTGGTGAAAACTGCAAATGAGCTTGGAAGATGATATCACCGCAGCCCTGCACATAGAAGGCCCTCCTTCAGAATATACCATGGATCGTTGCCCTGGAGCTGTAGTTCGGCAAACACACTGATCTGTTGGAGGATTTACTGGACAGCTGTGACCTCCTGTGAAAACTTTAATTCACAGCCTTGATGGCAGCAGTCGAAGGTTGTGTCACAGAAAAATAACTTTGCATAATAGCAATCTGGGTTTGAGCTATAGTAGAAACTGCAAGTATGAATGGAGTGGCCACCACATCCATACACAAATGGGTGAGATATGTTTGCACAAATCCCTGTGTCAAGTTAATGTTAGACTCAGAGTTGAGAGTGTGGTGCTGCCTGACTGACTGAGCTTTTCCAACACCACACTCTCACCTCTGATCTCCAGCATCTGCAGTCCTCATTTTCTCCTAATGTCAGACTCATCCAAGCTGTCTGACATTACCTTTAGATTTTTTTCTAAGATTCCCAATGAAACATGCAAATTATTGTGCCTGCACTTCAGAATTCTTCTACAGGTGACCACATCAAATTTCTCGTCTGAATTCTCCATGCTGCAGAACCTGTGTGTGATCTGGTCTTCCAGCAATCTGGTACCTGCACCACCCTTGCCCTGACTGTAGCACATGTGCTGGATTTCACACCATGTGCTGATCCTACATCTAAACTTTCTTTAGGATACAGAGAATCAGTATATAAGCTTTTAAAAGTATTAAATCAAGTAACAATGCTTTGAAATCATCATCGTTGTCTTTCTGGTGTTTTCCCATTGCATGACAATGTTGCACTGTTTGGCTACCTAAAAGGAAGAGACACAAAGGCAATGCTGCAGGATCTGGGGGAAGGTGAAGGAACTGGTTCATGATTTGAAGCTTGTAAATTGTATAATAGTGAGATAGAAGGAGAAAGTGGGTTGTGGGAAGGATAATTGATTATGAGGATACCATCAAAACTTGCCAAAAGATGTCTCAATAATGGCCAGTGCCATCTCCTCCATGACAGTTTTGATAAGTAGACATATCCATCCTTTTTTAGTTGGCTCCTGTACCCTTCGGTTGTGCAAAGCCTTGTTCTGCAAGAAAGAAGTAGATATGTCACTCAGAGTTGTGTAACCTGTTTGTGTGGTGTACTTGTCCTGCCTGACAATGTAGGCAACATGTGAGATGTGGATACAAACATAGAAAATGGGGCAGGAGTAAGCAATTTGGCCCTTGGAGCTTGTTCTGCATTTGATCATAGCTGATTATCCAACTCAGTACCCCTGTTTCCATTTTCTCTCCATATCCCTTGATCCCTTCAGCCTTAAGAACAATATCTAACTCCTTCTTGAAAGTATTCAATGTTTTGGCCTCAGTGACTTTCTGTGGTAGAGAATTCACAGGCTCATCAACTGTTTGAGTGAAGAAATTTCTCCAAACCTCATTCCTAAGTGACCTTCCTGTAATTATAGACTGAGATCCCTGGGTCTAGACTCCCTCGTCATCAATTGATCCTACAAAGTTACTTCTGAAATTTATAACCAAATTATGCTCATTAGGAACCGCACACAACAATGAGATAATGGTCAAAATCTTCCGTTTTAAGTCAGAATCTCTATTGTCAGATAAAATAAAAAGTTACATAGCCTTTACCTGCAACTCTTGTGCAGAGAACAATACAGAGAATATTTATGGAAGCCACACCTCCTTTTTACATCACTAGCTGCTGTTTTCATAAGTAGGCACAGTTTAAGTGTCTAAATAAAGCAAAGTACAGAACTGCAGATGTTGGAGACTGCCAGGTAGTACAGAAAATGTTAGTACAACAGGTCTGGCATCATCAGCGGAGAGAGAAGAGGAGTTCACACCGACCCTCTGAAGAGCAACCCACCCAGACCCATTTCCCTACATTTACCCCTTCACCTAACACAATGGGCAATTTAGCACGGCCAATTCACCTAACCTGCATATTTTTGCACTGTGGGAGGAAACCAGAGCACCCGGAGGAAACCCACGCAGACACGGGGAGAATGTGCAAACTCCACACAGACAGTCGCCACCGTGCCGTCCATTTGTATGTGGTCATTTGTACAGTTACCCAGAAGTTTTGCCAGACACCAGTTTTTAGTTGTCCAGTATGTCCTGATAACTATCCGGGTCTGTTGGAACCCTCAAAAACAATAACTTTAAACTAAAGTTTTTAGAAATTTTGTATGGAGGGTAAGGTCCATTTATCTGGAGACCAGAAGATGTGGGTCAATGTGTAAATAATATATTTTACTGATATAGTTTGAGGAGAAAAGCCAGAGCACCAGGAAGAACTCTCATGCTCTTCTCTTCTGTCTGCCTGGGAGAGCAGGCTTGGTTTCCATCTAATGTCTCATGTAAAAGATAGCATTTCTGCCAGAACAAGACTCTGCATTGATGCATCAGCCTACATCATATGCTGAAGTCTCTGGAATAGTAATTCATCTTATAACCTTCTGATCCAGAGTTCCAAGTAGCTGACAAAATTGACAGTACTGATCTGTAACATTATCTTTGTGGATCTATTTTCTTGGCTATCTGAGAGAATGTTGACTGCAATCATGGTGAAGATAAAGTATTTTGCTGTTTTCTTTTTAAGTAAAGTCCTCTTTGTAATGTTGCCATCTGCGACCATATAAAAATGGTCTCCATGTTAAAGAAATAGTATTTGTGAGGTTTCTGGACTCACAAGGGGCCATAAATAACTCATACAACAGAGGTCAAGGGGTCTCTAAGAGGCTTAGAGTGAGTATTTGCAGCATATGCTGACAAGATGAAAAAATATTCACTGCAGTCAATCTGTCACAGAGGGGTCAATTAGAGGACAAGCTATGTAGTACCATACTGTTATTTTAAAGGGTGTGTGTGCCTCTGTGTGTGTACGCATTGCTGCTGGATCAGGCAGACGAGAACAATGTAGCAACAGCAAGTCTTGTTTCACTGTGGAGCTTTGATGCCACAGTGAGGTTTTTCAGTGTTACTGCAATGAGCACCAACCAGCATTCTCTGGAGGTCAAATGGTTTCTAATCTGCTGTTCAACTGTTGCACATTCTTGGGATGCCATTGTGCTGATCCTGACATCGAATTGCAATGCCTGACTGCACCACACTATTGTAATTAATGAGTTTTATCTCTTTCTGGTGACTGGCTTCATGCATCAAGTTTCTCCAAAATCACTAGCGTCAAGTTTCATTAGCTGGGTGTGTACATAATTTCTGTACTGTTTAAAACATTCTTTTTGGACATTTTAGTGTGAAGCAGGAACTTACTAATTATTAAGAATTTGAACAATGGAGGAATTTATTGCTCTATCAAATCCCAATGCTCTTCTTTAATGCTGCATGAAACAAGATTGTTAGGGTGATTTTGACCCTCTGCACTCCTCTCAACAAATTAATAATACACTGTTAGTCTTACATATAGTATAATATTGCATTTGAAGCTCTTGTGTTTGACTCTGCCATTGATTTCATGTAAGAATCATGTTCAGAGCTACTATTTTCACAAGATATGACAGTCCTATTAAAAATACTTTACCCCAACATTTTGTTAATTATTTTCCATCATTTCCTTTAAGTCACTAAACATGAAAAATAAATCACTACCCACAATGGTGAGCTGTTCCCAATGGTCTGTTCCATAATAATGAAGCATTTGATCTGCACTCTATTCAATGAATTTTGTTGATAAAAAAGACTTCAGGTGAAAATCTATCCAATGTATACATGATATTAAAATAAATTCATTATTGATTAGTTATCTGTAAGACACAAGCTGAGGGTCACAGGTCTATCTGGAGAAAGGGAATAAATGTCATATTTGTTGCTTACTCTGGAACAATCCCCAAGTGACTGCAGTCAGGGCAGCCTCTGTTGAGTTACGTGAGGAATTTTCAGAAATACTTTAGACACTAAAGTGTTTGTGAAGTTGCTAAGATGGGTTTATTAAATTCCAATATGCATTTAACCTGTGTTTAGTATAAGGCGTTAAGACCAACACACAGAAAACCTTCCTGGAGATTTAATAAACAAGTGACTGCACACGCTCATTAAAGGGATTTCACTGCATTTGGTGGCTAGCTTATCCTAACACTCAAATCTAGATGACACTTCCTCAGAGCTGAAGTGTGGGGACAGCATGTATGCTATAGTTTGGATGGGGCAGGTGTGGGTGTAGTGGGTGGAGGATTTCTCCACCAGCACCCTACATCCACTACCCCCATGTCCCTCCCCCAAACTATAGTATAAATGTTGTCCCTCCACACTTCAACTCTGATGAAGAGTTATCTAAATTCAAAACGTTAGTTTGCTCTCTCTCCTTGGATACTGTCTGACCCACTGTTATCTCCAGCATTTGTTGCTTTCAGTACAGATTCCAGCATCTGCAGTAATTTGCTCCTGTCTTATCCTAACATTCTTTCTTAATCGTGATTTTCAGTCTCAGAATAAAAATAATACTAACCATAATACCATTAGAAGTAAGTTTGTTTATTGTCATTTCTGGTGGAGTTGCAAACAGAACTTTTGTAATTTTCTGAGAAACTTTATAAGACTACACAAACACTCAAGTACCATTCTGGCAAGTTCACAGGATTTCACCTTCTAGAAGTCACAGGGAAAAATATATTATTTTCCTTATTATATATAGGCATTGCTGTCATGGCCAGCATGTGTTACCCATTCCTACTCTGCCACAACTGAGTAGTTTGTTAGACTATTTCACAGGGCAGTTAAGAGTCAATTAGATTGTTTTAGGTCTGGAGTCACGTGTATGCCAGACCAAAGAAGGATAGACAGCAGTGAACCACATGAGTTCTTACAGTCAGTCATTATTATTGAAACAAGCTTTCCATTCCAGATTAAGTAAATAATTTAATTAATTGCACTGCTGTGATGGGATTTGAACCTGTGCACCCAGAATTAGCAAGGACTTCTGATTTACTTGGCCTGTAATTTTACCACTATGCGATCAATTCCAGTAAACAAATACACTTGGTCTTGAACAGTTTTTTAGGGTTCTTCTTGGTCTCAAAGTAGAGAGAGGTGGCTATGAAGAACATTTTAAAGGTGTGTAAGGTAGTATCTTTCATTCATCAGGTTTAAGACATCATCCTCCTTATAATTGACTTCACATGCAGAGCAGCATCTGAAAATTTATGCTCCATCTTCCTCATCCCTAAGCTATCCTAAATGTTTGTTTGTGGCAGCCAGAATACTGCATCGCTTTAGTGCAGATGGGTATATAGAAACCATGTACACTCCTCCACGAAGATTACATTTAATTATTGTAGAAGGTGCTGGCTCCTATACAGTTAATGCTGAGGAGTGCATTAAGTACAAAACAATATCATGATGCATTACAGGCTTCAGTTGGTGGACATCAGTGGCTCTCAAAGGAGATAGACCTACTATCTAACCTCCCCATTGTCTTAGGAGAAAGCGAGGACTGCAGATGCTGGAGAGCAGAGTCGAGAGTGTGGTGCTGGAAAAGCACAGCAGGTCAGGCAGCATCCAAGGAACAGGAGAATTGAAGTTTAGGGCATAAGCCCTTCATCAGGAATGAAGCAGCTTATTCCTGATGAAGGGCTTATGCCCGAAATTTCGATTCTCCTGCTCCTCGGATGCTGCCTGACCTGCTGTGCTTTTCCAACACCACACTCTTGACTCCCCATTGTCTTAGTATTCATCCCTACCATGCAAATGTTAATTGTACCTGATTGCAGACCTGAGTCGATGTTCCGCCAGCGAGCAGACAGACATTGTGAGTTCCATGACTAAGATTTGAAATGCCTGGTAGACAAGGGAAAACTTTATAAAATAGTTCAGTTAATGACTGACAAAGCTAGAAGAAAGGAAGATACTTATAGCTAGGAAGGAGATGGCTGAGCCTTTGGCCTTGATCTTTGAGTCGTCATTGTCTACAGGTTTAGTACCAGAGGACTGGAGGATTGCAAATGTTGTGACCTTGTTCAAGAAGGGCAGTAAAGATAACCCTGATGTCTGTTGTAGGAAAAGGTTTGGAAAGGATTGTAAGAGATAGGATTTATAATCATCTAGCGAGCAACAATTTGATTGGAAATAGTCAACATGGATTCATCAAGGGCAGATCGTGTCTCACAAACCTCACTGAGTTTTTTGAGAAGGTGACCAAACATGTGGATGAGGGTAGGGCAGTTGATGTAGTGTACATGGACTTCAGCAAAGCCTTGTTCCACATGGTAGGCTACTGGAGAAAATGAGAAGGCATGGGATTGAAGGTGATTTATCACTTTGGATTAGAGACTGGCTTTCTGTAAGAAGGCAGTGAGTAGTGACTGATGGAAAATATTCAGCCTGGAGTCCGGTTACTAGCGGTGTGCTGCAAGGATCTGTTGTGGCTCCACTGCAGTTTGTCATTTTTATAAATGACTTGGACGTAGGCATAGGTGATGGATTGGTAAATTTGCAGGTGACACTAAAGTTGGTGGAGTGGTGGACAGTATGGACAAATGTTGCAGGTTGCAGGGAGACTTGATTCAACTGCAGAACTGGGCTGAAAGGTGGCAAATGGAGTCCAATGCAGATAAATGTGAGGAGAATCACTTTGGAAAGAATAACAGGAAGACAGATTACTGGGTCAATGGAAAGATTCTTGGTAGTGTGGATGTGCAGAGGGATCTTGATGTCCATGTACATAGATCCTTGAAGGTTGCCACCCAGGTTGATAGTGCTGTTAAGAAGGCATACTGTGTGTTCATTTATTGGTAGAGGGATAGGGTTCTGGAGCCATGATGTCATGCTGCAACTGTACAAAACGCTAGTGTGGCCTCACTTGGAGTATTGTGTTCAGTTCTGATCGACTCATTACAGGAAGGATGTGGAAGCATTGGAAAAGGTGCAGAGGAGATTTACCAGGATGTTGCCTGGTCTGAAGCAAGCGTCTTATGAGGAAAGGCTGAGGGAATTGGATCTGTTCTAATTGGAGAGAAGAAGGCTAAGAGAGGATTTAATAGAGACATACAAGATGATCAGAAGATTAGATAGGATAAGCAGTGAGAGTCTTTTTCCTCAGATGATGACATCTGTTTGTACAAGGGGGGATAGCTGCAAATTGAAGTGGGCGGGGGGGGGGGGGGCGGTGGTGATAGATTTAAGACAGATGTTAGAGGCAGGTTCTTCACTCAGAGAATGGTAAGGGCATGTGCCAATACCGTAACATCTGCTCCCAGGAGGACCAGTTCCAATACCGTACAACCCAGATGGCCTCCTTCTTCAAAGACCGCAATTTCCCCCCAGACGTGATCAACGATGCCCTCCACCGCATCTCCTCCACTTCCCGCTCCTCCGCCCTTGAGCCACGCCCCTACAATCGCAACCAGGACAGAACCCCACTGGTCCTCACCTACCACCCCACCAATCTCCATGTACAGTGCATCATCCGCCGTC
>NC_057718.1:77584668-77586070 GCF_004010195.1 Chiloscyllium plagiosum | reverse complement strand
CTCCTTCCACCTATCGCATTTCCAACGCCCCACCCCCAAGTCCCTCCTCCCTACCTTTTATCTTAGCCCGCTGGACACACTTTCCTCATTCTTGAAGAAGGGCTCATGCCCGAAACATAGATTCTCCTGCTTCTTGGATGCTGCCTGACCTGCTGCGCTTTTCCAGCAACACATTTTCAGCTCTGATCTCCAGCATCTGCAGTCCTCACTTTCCCCTCAAGGGCATGTGCCTGCCAATGTAGTTAACTCAGCCACATTAAGGGCATTTAAACAGTCCTTTGATAAGCAAATGGAAGATGATGGAATAGTGGAGGGTGATGGACATAGCTTAGTTCACAGGTCGGTGCAACAATTTGGCTGAAAGGCCTGTTCTGCACTGCATTGTTCTCTGTTCTATAGCTCAGATCAAGTAATACTACCATAGTGGACAAGTGACATATGTAGCTCACAGTAAAGGAAGTCAAGGACCACAGAAGCAATTTAAAATCAGGTTGCAGACCCCGGAACAGTGCAAAGCCAAATTAAAGAGATAAAAGGGCAAATTAGTAGCCTGAACAGCAAAGTCTAACAAAGAAGAAAGTTAGAAGACTGTTTGTTATGGACTAGGCCAGATCTGTTCAAGCATTTCAAGAAGGTAACCCATACCCTAACTTTACTAGTTGTTTTAAGCAGGTGTAAGGTAAATTTTCCAAGAGTGATGCTGCTAGTCAAGCCATTTAGTTTTAAAGAAAACAGAATTTATGAGCCAGATTACTGAATGAAACACACACAAAAGAGAACAGAGTATAGAATGACTTAACCTATCTAAAGACCCAACAGATTATCCCAACCTAATGATGCTGCTCCAAATACTTGTGACAATCCCCATAAACACCGCTTGGCACAAAAGGTAAAATCAAACCCAGGGCCTTACAGAGAGAAGTCAGAGAGAGAGAGGAGTTTCTGCCTGGACCTGCTTCTTTGGGTCCAGCGACGTTTTCAACACTACTACTAAAACCAAACCAAACCAAACCGGAGGAAAACTGAGTTGGGAGAACTGGCCACTCCCCTTTCATTGTACAAGTGTTTTTTCTAAAACTTGATAGCCTTCTGCCTGAGGCAGTATCTGTTAGTTATAATCAACTTGGCCCTGAACCCCTTCAACCCTGGATTTTTGTGAGTCTGTGTCTTTTATAAACTTTCTGAAAGAAAATTCCAAGGACAGCATAACGTTGTTAAAGGAACAACTTTGTTACACTATTGAGGTAAAAACAATGACTGCAGATGCTGGAAACCAGATTCTGGATTAGAGGTGCTGGAAAAGCACAACAGTTCAGGCAGCATCCGAGAAGCAGTAAAATCGACGTTTCGGGCAAAAGCCCTTCATCAGGAATATAGGCAGAGTGCCTGAAGGGTGGAGAGA
>NC_057718.1:77578338-77584659 GCF_004010195.1 Chiloscyllium plagiosum | reverse complement strand
GAACTGGGGTGAGGTGGGGGAAGGGGAAATGAGGGAGCTGTTGAAGTCCACATTGATGCCCTGGGGTTGAAGTGTTCCGAGGCGGAAGATGAGGCGTTCTTCCTCCAGGCGTTTGGTGGTGAGGGAGCGGCGGTGAAGGAGGCCCAGGACCTCCATGTCCTCAGTAGAGTGGGAGCGGGAGTTGAAATGTTGGGCCACAGGGCGGTGTGGTTGATTGGTGTGGGTGTCCCAGAGATGTTCCCTAAAGCGCTCTGCGGGGAGGTGTCCAGTCTCCCCAATGTAGAGGAGACCACATCGGGAGCAACGGATACAATAAATGATATTGGTGGATGTGCAGGTAAAACTTTGACGGATGTGGAAGGCTCCTTTAGGGCCTTGGATGGAGTTGAGGGAGGTGGTGTGGGCGCAGGTTTTGCAATTCCTGCAGTGGCAGGGGAAGGTGCCAGGACAGGATGTTGGGTTGTAGGGGGGCGTGGACCTGACCAGGTAGTTACGGAGAGAACGGTCTTGAGAGAATGTGAGGAAGAAATATGAATTTAACAGCAACTATTAAGAGAATGATATCCATCACCGTTGATAGTTTGGTGACAAAAATTATCTCCATATCACCCAATACCATTCAGAAAAGATAAGATAGCAGTGAAGGTTGTGAGAACAATGCAATTGTTTTCCTCTTGTTTTGAGTTTCAAAGATTTACATAGGTCTTTTTTCTGTCATTAAGGTTTCATTTAAGGCCATATGATTTTTATGCTCTCCAAAGAACAATTGTCAAGATAAATTGCAGATTTCATGTTTGTCTAATGGGACAAAGATTGATTTCTTCTTTTTAGATTAACAAAGCATTCACTGAAAGACAGTAATGTCAGAGTCACTCAGCTCCTGACTATTTTAACTCATTACAGGTCAAAACAAGGAGAAAAGAGCTGAACTCAGGAAGAGAGGTGACGGTGGCTAACTTTGACACTTGATGGAGTGTTGGGGGTTGGAAAATCTAAAAACAGTGGGAGTCAAGGATAAACTCTCTGTTGGTTGGAGTCGTAAGATGGTGTTATTGTTGGAGAACAATCATATTAGTTACAGGATACCAATGCAGAACTTCTCAATGTAGTGTTCAAGGTGCAAACACTTTTAGCTCCTTCATCAAGGACCTTCTGTTTATCAGATGTTTCATGTTCATTGATGATTGCACGATGTTCAGCACTATTCACAACTCCTTAGATACTGAAGCAATGCATGTCCAAATTCATTAGTACTGGGACAACATTTGGGTTTGAGATGACCAGTACCAGGCAATGAACATCCCCAACAATAAAGAATCTAATTCTTGCTCCTTGACATTCAGTGACATTACCAGAGATGAATTCCTCGCTATCAACATACCAGAGGTTTCCATTAATTAGAAAGTGAATTGAATGAGCCATATAAATATTCTGCCAACAAGACATCTATCAATGGCACGGAATTCTGTGGTGAGTCACTCCCTATATGACACATCAAGGTATGTCTGGATTCTACAATGCACAAGTCAGGAGTGTGATGGAATAGTTTCCACTTGCTGAGATGAGTGCTGCTCTAACAACCCTCAAGAAACATGGCACCCTTCGGGACAATGTAACTTGCTTGATAGCAACCCATTCAACATCTTCAACGTTCACTCCCTCCACCATGTTTTTTGTGTTAATATGCACAGCCATGAGAAATAAGAGGTGAGCCCAAAAAAGATAAATATTTTTTTAAAAATGGATATGTCTCTGAATTCCATAAAGCATAGACAATGGGATATTGACACTGTCATGTTAAGTAATACCAATGTCTCTGATATTAGTAGGCAAGAGATTGGCTTTTCAGGCAAGCTGAAAGACCTTTGTCATGTTTCCTTGAGACTACAATTTTGCTTACTTTCAGGTTTTGAAATAAAAAGACAGAAGGACAGAGAAAATATGAGAAACAGAGAGAAGGAGTGAGAAAGAGATAAAGGGAGAAATACTTATTTTCATTTTAACTACACATGGAACACATCTTTTCCCATTAGCACACACAGACCATAAGTTTTTAACCCCTATACTTGTGTACTTTTCAAAGGGGAGTAAGGTCTGCAATTTGTACACAATTAGCAGAAGTTAGCTTTCTGCTGTGAGCAGGGTGTAATCAGCATAATTTGGAGATTTCAGTGTTGGACTGGGGTGTATAAAGTTAAAAATCACACAACACCAGGTTATAATCCAACAGATTTAATTGGAAGCACTAGCTTTTGCAGCACCGCTCCATCAGGTGGTTGTGAAGGACACAATTGTAAGACACAGAATTTATAGCAAAAGTTTACAGTGTGACAGACAGGCACACACACACACACATAACACACAAACCCAAATGCACACATATACATATATGTTTGTGGAGTGAATTTGTACTTGCAGACTTACATTGTATTTTGCTCAAAAACTGCATGAATCCATGTAAGACTCTGTTAACTCACGTTTTAGATTAGAATCAGTCTAAACATTATGGCATAGACAGGGAACACAGGGGGCTAACACCTTCAACATATTATTTGGCTGATACCAATTGTTACAGTTAACCTGAGAATGTAACTTTTAAAAAAGGTTTTTGTAATTTACATATGAAAGAAGTGAAACTATCATGGTCATTCTAACAGATGAGAGACTTAACAAACAGTCAAGGTATTTTGCAATGTATAATTTCAGTTACATCATACTGTAAACTTTTGCTATAAATTCTGTGCCTTACAATTGTGTTCTCCACAACCACTTGATGAAGGAGCAGTGCTCCAAAAGCTAGTGCTTCCAATTAAACCTGTTGGACTATAACCTGGTGTTGTGTGATTTTTAACTTTGTAATCAGCATGTAGCCACAGGAGATCACAGTCCAGTTTGACTTGCCTCTCTCCTTTTGAAGTTTGCTGTTTGAAATTATCTTGATTCCCTCAGGTGTGACATTCCAGACCTCCTTTCCAATCAGCCACAGAATTTACATCATCAGCCATCGTTTGCCTACATATCTTTGAAATAAACACATTATAAATGAAAGTTCAATACATCCATATGTACTTCAAAGTTTTGGAACATGATCATGACTTTATGGTGCAATATACTCTCACTAGCTACACACTCAGTGTTGCAATCAGAACACAGAAAGATAGAAATCATTGACAGAAAATACAAAAACAAGGTCTCAGATTTAAAAGCATACTGGACTATTATATGGTGACTATATTGATGACACCAATGGCCTAGAAAGTTTTGAAACTTTTTGATGTAGCTATAATACAAGTTGCATAATTTCTTCAAAAGAAATTGGCAAACAACCAGTTTATGCTTGTATTACACTAAAAAAGGACTTCTGTGTATTTCGTTATTTGCATCACTTCTGTCAAAGCATCTCCAAGACGCAGGGGCCCAGTACTTCAGCTTCATCACAGCATCATGACAGGAGCAGCAGAGGACACAATGAGGTTCAGGATTGGGAGTCCAGCAGTTCAGCTTCAAATCAGCAGCAAGACAGTAACCAGCAGTGGATACGCTGGGGGGGCAGCTCTTCAGCATATTACTTCTGTCTTGCCTAGTAGTCTAGTGCTGCCTCTCAACCCTTACCTCTCTCAGCTATCCCTGCATTCTATGTTTCACTTCACTTCTCACCCTCTCTTAATTCCTCTCCGCCTTACCCACCTTGCCCCCTTTTCTCCTCAACACCTTAGACACTCTTCTTACCCCTCAAACCATGCATCTTGTATCATCATAAACTGAACTCACAAACATTATAATAATATTTGGAAATCTTTGAATAGATCATAAATCTGTTAACATTAACAAGCAATACTTGAAAGCTGTTTAAAAGTCCTTCACAGAACTTCATTTCTTTCAAACTGAACAAACATTATCTGAATAGCCACAAGCAGTGCATTTAATGCAGTGATGAGAGTTTTGCCCACCAACTACTGGCTCTACATCATTTTGAAATATATATTATCAATAGTGTTGATAAAACAATTTTCAATATTGATCACAATTATTTTAAAGGGTCAGTTAGCTCTGTTGGCTGGACAGCTGGTTTGTGATGCACAATGACACAAACAGCACGAGTTCAAGTCTTGCACGGGCTAAGGTTACCATGAAGGGCTTCTACCTTCGTAACCTCTCCCCTTGCATGAGGTTGGCAATCAGATTAAACCACCAAATGTTGTCTTTACCTATTCTCAAATTGTTTGATTTTCTTAATACATTTCACAGCAAGAACTTACCGCCATTATTTTGATGGAGCATGATTCTTCAACTGCATAATTTGAAAATTGTTCATGTGCCTGGAAAAGAAAATGTCAGTGCAGATGTTTTAACAAGTGCGCAGATGTCAAAGACTGTGTGACTTTATCATTTAATTAGAGTTAACATGTTTTAGAATTAGTGATAAGATGAATTTTGATGCATAATGAAAGTACCTCTTAAAGATACATTTTAATTCTTTGGGAGAGGTATGTCCTAAACTGAGAGGTTTATGTATTATTTAATATTATTGATTGCAAGTTTGGTTTTCTGATTTTTGAGTCAGTGGACCAGTGGACTTTCTGTGTGTCAGTTGTGAATAATTAACGTGCAAGTATTGCTGTAGTCACAGATGATTTATTTCAAAATAGTTTTTGAGGTATTGCTTTAGATAGAATAGATTTTGTGTACCATTAATGAACTTTATTTCAGGTTGTTTTGTGACCCAGCAAGGTAAACAATGGAGCTTCAAGATTTGTCATAGATTTCTGGAACTTGATTTATTTTAAGGTTGAGGGAAACATACTTTGCTTAGTGATAGAAACTTTGGGTTTCAACTTTTACTTTGAGTGGATCAGTTCTATGAGGTCCTTAGAATAGGATGCTGTATAGACCCATGTTCCTGAGATGTGATGGATATATAGTAAACTAGGCTACCTTAGAGTGATAATTACCTTAGTGTTATTCCCAGGCCAGAAGTGTTGGGACAAAACCCTGAAAGTGTTACCTAAAGCTAAGGAGATGGAAGCTCAGGGAATTGCTCCAGGAAGAAGCTATATGCAGTTCCAGTCTAAAGGTTGAAGCTGCAAGTGGTGTTATATAAATGGATCTGGTGTAATTATTGTACAAACTATAGGTTGGATTCTGTACCAGGGTTATATTTTGGGTACTATACAAAAGCTACTTTTTTCATTTATGGAAGAGTGTTTTGGAATTAATGAGGTTATACTATTACCTAGTCCTTAAAATCCTTGAATTCAATGTTATAAGTAGCTGGTTTGGTTTATCCTATTTTGTCTTCATTTATTTTGTTAATAAACTTGTGTTTTATCATTACTATTAAAGTAAAAATTATGGCATTATGTGCCTATGTTTCTGTGAGAGACCACTTTGTTAAAATCAAACAAATCAAAAATTTAACTGTTCTCTCTCCCTATTCCTCGACTCTCTATCACGTGGCACGGGTAACAAACCAGAGACAACAACTCTGTTCGTTCTAACTTTGAGCTTCCAACCTAGCTCCCTGAAAGCCTGCCTAACATCCTCAGCGCTCCTCCTACCTATGTCATTGGTGCCAATGTGGACCACGACTTCGGGCTGCTCCCCCTTCCCCTTAAGGATCCGGAAAACACGATCAGAGACATCACGTACCCTTGCACCTGGGAGGCAACATACCAAACATATCCAAGACCGAGTTAGGGAACTGGAGCTGGAGTTGGATGAACTTAGGATCATTCGGGAGGCAGAGGGGGTCATAGATCGGAGCTTTAGGGAAGTAGTAACTCCAAAGGCGGCAGATAGATGGGTGACAGTGAGGGGGACTGGGAGGAAGCAGCCAGTGCAGGGACCCCCTGCGGCCGTTCCCCTCAAGAACAAATATACCGTTTTGGATACTTGTGGGGGGGACGACTTACCAGGGGTAAGTAACGGGGCTCAGGTCTCTGGCACGGAGCCTGTCCCCGTTACTCAGAAGGGAAGGGTGAAGAAGAGCAGAGCAGTAGTAATTGGGGACTCGATAGTTCGGGGCACAGATAGGCGGTTTTGTGGGAACGAGAGAGACTCACGTTTGGTATGTTGCCTCCCAGGTGCAAGGGTACGTGATGTCTCTGATCGTGTTTTCCGGGTCCTGGAGGGGGAGGGGGAGCAGCCCGAAGTCGTGGTCCATATTGGCACCAACGACATAGGTAGGAGGAGTGCCGAGGATGTTAGACAGGCTTTCAGGGAGCTAGGTTGGAAGCTCAGAGTTAGAACGAACAGAGTTGTTGTCTCTGGTTTGTTACCCGTGCCACGTGATAGAGATTCAAGGAATAGGGAAAGAGAACA
>NC_057718.1:77535890-77574926 GCF_004010195.1 Chiloscyllium plagiosum | reverse complement strand
GAGTCGTGAGTTCGTGGAATGCCCTGCCAGTAGCAGTGGTGGACTCTCCCTCTTTATGGGCATTTAAGTGGGCATTGGATAGGCATATGGAGGATAGTGGGCTAGTATAGTTTAGGTGGGCTTGGATCGGCGCAACATCGAGGGCCGAAGGGCCTGTACTGCGCTGTATTCTTCTATGTTCTATGTTCTATGATCTTTCGGCCAGACTTCTGTCTGGGATACAACTTGTCCAATTATAACATCAGTTGGGATAATAACAATTTGGAAACTACTGTGTACAGATGTAAATAAAGAAGTGTTACTGTACACAAGGAAATTAATAGCCTTACTTTGAGATAAGGAGCAAGCAGCCTCAGGGACAGTGTATGTGCAGACCGTCACAGTGCATATATACTCAAGAGTGGTGTTTGAATGTGCAGACAGCAGCTTTGGCTTAATACAAAATAAAGCATGGTGGCAGCTTGGACTAAACCCCCCAGAGCCATGATCTGTAATTGAAACAGAGTTTGAGAGTCACAGCTGACATGGGAAGACTCCTAAGATAGGTCAAAACTTTGGAACACTTTGAGAAACAAAGCTGGAAAAGGAAAAAAGGGTAGAAAAAGAGTACCCTCAGAAAACTTTGATTACAGGGCTACCAAGCAGAAAGACTCTGAAAGGTGAGATAACAACCTTGGAAGTCTTCAAAGCCATGCCACAAATTGGCAAATTCACAGGATCTAATAGCAAGAAGAGAAAACAAGCACTTGCCCAGGTCAATCAGGTGTGATAGTCTCATGACAGCTTCACTGATAATGTGGAAAGCCCATGGTAAAGCCAGAAGAGGGAATTCTGGGAGCAGCAGTTTCAGCATGATAGAATGGCTTCAGACCATGTGGGAGAAAGTACCATGGAGTACAGTACATTGATTAAAGCATTTAACATGCACTTTATCCCCCAAAACAATTTGGTGATTGATTATATTTCACCCTTTCTACGATCTTAGCATTTTGAAGAATCAAGAGAGGTCCTTTAGAGTCTGACAGGAAGCCAGCCCTGTTGGCTAATTTTGGTTAAAATAACAGATTAAAATGACAGATCAAGTCCCAATAGTAATTTTGAAGATGGATTGACATATTTAAAGAGGAACTTGTTAACACTGGACAGGTGCTTATGTTGCCTGTAATTCTAAGTGGAGTCAACTAGGTTAGAGTGAGAAAGGAATTGTAAATCCCTAATTTATTTTAAATACACTCCATCTGGATTTCAGTACATGGTTTGAAAGGGTCAATACTGAGGGGTACAATAAGCATCATCTGCTATGATGATGACGTATGAATTGTAGGCAGAACAACCTTGTATCTGACGGACTGAGAACTAATATTTCATGTATGTCATATCAATGTAATCTGTATCTAGTTGTTAATAAATAATAAAGTATATGAACTACAAGAGACTCTAGTTGGACCAGACAGGCACTGTATGAAATAACTCAACAGAGGCTGGTATCCCAGCACCAAGTCACCTTTTATTTACAGATGCATAGTATTTGACAATGGTCCAGCTCCCCTGGAGCCAGCTCCCAGAATGAACAGAACCTCTTTTTCATTTTTTACATTCTTGTTTATATCTGTCAGCCAGGGCTCCCTCATTGGATCAGGTTAACTGCCCCAAACAGGAAACTTATACTATGAGGTCCACCTGGCTGACCTCATTACAATCACTATGTCCCTTCCCCTCTAAGTCCAGGAAGTAGGCCTGTTATTTTCCTTGTAGGCTGTCCTGGGCTGTTTTCACATGGGGTCTAGTTCCTCTATCTAAGCCTCAGACATAGGTGGGCTGCATCGGATCATAGCCCACTGCTTGCACCAGGAGTGTCTCAGAAGAAATTCATTCTGTTTCTTCTTCAGGCAGTAAAGGTGTCGGGGATATAACTTCTGCTACGTCATTCTCAGTCTTGGAGGTTTCTTCAATGCTAGAGGAGGGGAAGAAGCTACAGGTTCCGACAGCCTTTCCAGCTATTGTCAGGGGCCGGGTATGTTTTGCTCCTGCCCTATTTGTGAGTTTGCAGGTTTTCTGTCATCTTCATGGTTGTCCAGGAATGGGAACTGGCCTCACATCAACCTCGTCTCTAACGCATGATTTCAGCACCAAATTTCATCCCCTGGAGCAAACTGTCTCTCTTGTTTAGAGGAGTTCTGTGTACATCATTGGCATTCCTGATGCCATTTCACCCTCTCCCCAGGTCTGGGAAGATCAGATTTAACTTGATGCAGAGTCTTTTCCCTGATAGCAACTCTGCTGGAGTTATCCCTGTAGTTGCATGAGGGGTGGTCCAATAATCAAATAGGAACTGGGACAGTTTGATGTTAAGTGAAGCTGTAGGCTGTTCCTTTAAGCCTTTCTTCAAGTTTGGACTGCTACTTCCACCAAATCATTGATCAATGGATGGTACGGAGCTGTCCTTATATGCTGAATGCCATTCAACTTGAGGAAATACTTGAATTCCCTGCTGGTAAATGATGGCCTGTTACCTGTGACTAATATTTCTGGGAGTCCATGTATTGCAAAAGATGCTTGCAATTTTATTATCATCATCTCTGTGCTTGACGGATGAACTCTCTACCAACTACTTTGAATGGGCATCAAACATGATTAAGAACGGTGAGCCTGTGAAAGTTGACATGTAACCAAGTCCAGGGTTTACCTGGCCATTCCCACAAACGTGGGGGAGCTGCTGGTGGTAATTTTTATCCTTGTTGGAATTCTGGGCACTGCCCACCAACACGGCATGCAATATTCAATCCTGACCACCAGACATAACTTCTCACCAATATCTTCATTTTGGACACCCCTGGATGACCCTAGTGAAGTTCTGCCAGTATCCGGCAGTGCCCTTTCCTCTGGACAATCACTCTTGCTCCCCAAAATAAAATGCTGTCCTCTACAGTGATCTGGTCTCACCGGGTCCAGAAAGATTTAAATTCTAGTTGTGATGGCCCTTTTGTATTCCCCATCACTACTGG
The DNA here is from genome assembly GCF_004010195.1 of Chiloscyllium plagiosum. Lineage (NCBI taxonomy): Eukaryota > Metazoa > Chordata > Chondrichthyes > Orectolobiformes > Hemiscylliidae > Chiloscyllium > Chiloscyllium plagiosum. The sequence goes on along the minus strand of NC_057718.1, from coordinate 77,571,921 downwards.
CTCTTTTAGTTTTACCAGGATTGGATCTTTTTGTCCCCATGGTCTCATACTGTCAGCGTGACCGGAAGGGAGTCTAGAAAGTTTAAAACCAGAACGGACTCCTCCAGTGGTGTGGGAGGTGGCTCAAGGCATCCATATTTGCTAATTGACATTTGCTTACCAGAGTGTTCTAACTTATAATTGTATGCACTTAGAATGAGGCCTCACCACTGAATTTGACCTGAAGCTATGGGTGGCATGGCCTTGTCCTCTTTGAGTAATCCTAGCAGGGGTTTGTGGTCTGTTACTGTTATAAATTTACATCTGTAAAGGTATTGGTAGAACATTCTTACACCGAAGATGACCGCCAAACCTTCCATCTGTAACTGGGCATACTTGCACTCTGCAAAGTCTGGGAAGCATACATTATTGGGCATTTCCCCTCCATTGAGCCATCTGTGAACCACCATTATTACCCCTCTTGCTACCTCTTGCTTGGAATCATAGTGTGCCAGCACTACCTCTTGCTTGGAATCATAGTGTGCCAGCACCTTAGACAATCATAACTGAACCTTCACTTCCCTAAAGACTGTGTCTTAGCTATGAAGCCATTTCCGAGGCTGAACCTTTTTCAGGAGCTGATGTAAGTGTACCAGGATGGAGGCCAGGTCATGTATGATCTTGCTGTAATAATTCACCAATCCAAATCTTCACTTTATCTTCCAAAAGGTGTAATCCAGTCTTGTTGACTCTGTAGCCCAAATAGGTCAGCTGGGATGCCATGAACACACATTTTTCCTTTCTAAGGCATACACTCACCTGGGAGAAACATCTAAAGACTAAGTTCTCTAAGTGCCCTTTATTGGTCTTCCTTGTTATTTACACATCATTCAGATAAATGGCAACCTGGGATCGACCTTGTCAAATATTTTCCATCGTCCACTGAAAAGTGGCACAGACTGATGATACCCTAGATAGCAGCCTCATATATTGGTACAAATCTTTTTGGGTATTAATTGTAGCATATTTCTAGAATCCTCCTCTAACTGCAATTGCATGGCTCATGTCCAGCTTTGTGAAGGACAGCAGCCCCTCGCCCCCGCCAGCTTTAAGTATAAGTCTTCTATGCAAGGGATTGGGCATTTATCCAGCTGCGATAAGCAGTTTACTGTTTGTTTAAGGTCCCCACAAAGGCGAACCAAAGCACTGGGCTTTACAATCAGTATGACCAGTGCTGCCGATTACACAAACTGCATTGATTTGATGATCCCTTCACTTTTTATTCTCCTGATTTCTGCCTCTACTTTTGCTTGTAAGGTAAATGGCATTGGGTAAGCCTTGCAGAATGATGAAATTGAATTTTTCTGGTCAACATGCAAGGTGGCCTTGACTTCTTTGCTAGTCCACAGATCTCTCTGAAAGATTGCTGGGTATTTAATGAGGACTTCACTCAGGCTGCCATTTTCTAATTGAAAAATGTGGAATCAATAAGGAGAATCTTTCTCAACCAATTTTGCTTGGTAACTGAACCCAGCTGCTTCTTGTACGAGACTGGAAGTGAAGTTATACCCTTAATCTGCAAAGGTTCCCCGTATGGGTTCTCAGTCTAGCTGAAGTCTTAAGACAAACTTTAGGGTTGGAGTCCAGAACAAAGTTTGCAGACTGGTTCTGCAATCACTGATATAGCTACACCTGTATCAACCTCTATTAGAACAGGGTGACCATTTAACCAGATGTTTATTTTAATTGGTTCTGATTTGGAGGTTGCAAAGCAATTTAATTATCCCAAAGTGGCACAGTGGCTAGCACTACTGCCTCACAGCACCAGGGACCCAGGTTCGATCCCAGCCTCGGGCGACTGTCTGTATAGAGTTTGCACATTCTCCCTGTGTCTGTGTGGGTTTCCTCTGGGTGCTTTGGCTTCTTCCCACATTCCAAAGATGTGCAGGTTTGGTGAATTAGCCATGCTAAATTGCTGTTAATGTTCAAAGATGTGTAAGGTGGTGCATTAGGCAGGGGAAATGTAAAGTAATAGGATAGGGGAATGGGTCTGGATGGAATATTCGTCAGAGGGTCGGTGTGGACTTGTTGGGTCAAATAGTCTGTTTCCACTCTTTGGGCTTCTGTGATTCAAGAAAGATAGGTGGGCTTTACAGGGTGTGCTCTATCCTTGATACTGGCCAATGAGTTCACTTATTCAGTTCCAGTGGGACTGTTTTGCTGTCTCAAGCCTGCATACTGGCAGCAACTACTGGCCTGGAACCTGAAGAAAATATTAACTGTTTGCCCAAAGCTTAGCTTTGTTTTGGCGTTTGTCTGTAGACTGATCTAGAGTCCCTCTGTTCAACTCATGTCCTGAGTGAGGCTATACAATTGCCTTCACCCAAGTGGTATTCCCTAAGCTCAGTGAACATGGCAAGGGTATCCCCTTCCATCAGGATATCTTGTAACTCATAAGCTCTACTTGCTGCATTTTCTCATGACAAAGCCAATTGTAGAGCCTGTGTGAAGTCCAATTGGGCTTCAGCTAGTCGGCGCTTTTGCATAGTTACATCATTATGCCCACAAACTAAATGCTGTCTTAGCGTCACATTCAGGGTTAAAACAAAATTACATGCCTGTGCCAGCCTTCTTAACCTTGTCAAAAATCCCAACATAGATTCCCCTGGTTCTTGAACTGTTGAGTAAAACGATAGAATTAGAGAAAGCTTGGGTTCATAATATTCCTTAACCACATCTTCAACTCTTGAAAGATTTTAGTATCTTGTTTCTCAGGAAATATTAGGCTTTTAATAACTGAACAAGCTGTGGATCCACAAGCTATCAGGAGAATTACTTATTGCTTTTCATCTGCCCCAATGTCATTTGTCCAGAAAAAATAACACTTTCTTTCCATGTAATGGGCCCAATGTTTGACAGCAGGATCGAATGGGTCAAGCTTCCCAAGTAATGGCATTATACCAGAAGTGAAAGAATTTCTTCAGCAGGGTATTTTTTTCTTTCATTGCCACTAAAACTAACTCAACAGAAGTCAGTATTCCATCACCCTTTATTTATAGATGCACCGGACTTGATATTGGTCCAGCTTCCTCAGAGCCAACTCTCAGAGTGAACAGAACCTCTGAAACTCCTGTTTATATATATATATATATATATATATATATATTTCAATGCTTCCACCACCAGGAAAAACACCCATGTGGCCAGGGAACCAGCAACAAGCAAAGCCCAATAAGAGCAATGCTTATGTGAAAAATGCAAAGGGGGAGTGTAGGGATTAAATCAAAATAGAATTGAAGGGCAAAATAAACCATTCCAACCCCTGTAGTTCCCACCTCTCCCTAAAGGCATTGAGAGCATTGGTGAACATCACATGCTCCCTCTCCAAGGACATCTGGGCTCAAACATGGCTGCGGAAGAGGGGCAGACAGTCAGCAGAAATTACCCCCTCCACCCCTGCTGCCTGGACCTGTTTATTGCCAGCCTGACCAGGCCCAGGAGCAGACCCATGAGGAGATTACACTTCTGTTTACATCTGTCAGTCAGGAACTCTGGTTTGGACCAAGTTAACTGCCCCAGTCAGGGAACTTATATTCTATGAGATCTACCTGGCTGACCTGATTACAATCATCCTATGGTAGTTTCTTATGCAAAAATAGGATGGTAATAACCTTTCTTATAAGCAGCAATCACACAGCATAGTGATCTGGCACGCCTATTTTATATGTTATGATAAATATTAATATTTATTACTCTATATTTGTTTCAGAAGTGGTAACCTTTATCATTAATTAGATTACAATATGCAAACTCTGACAAAATGTAATTTACCATCCAAATTCCAATTGATATCAAGGAGTAATATTGCCCAAACATTACATCATTTTGGAAAATCCAGTACACTACAGATACACATATTATCTATACTACAGATAACCCATATTTTAGAAAGATAATAGTTGCTACGCATACCTTAATCAATATAATGTTACTGTTCCTCTGCAGATAAGAACTTAATAAGCAACCTATTTTTGTAAGTTGAATCTCTGACTCTCCCAACTGGCTGGCAATAAATGCATAGTCAGCATTCCACTATCTTACCACATAGTTGTTTGATTGAATTGCTGTGTAACAGCAAATTTGTCTTGTGAAATATCACTTACAAATTAAATCTGCAGTTAATATAATTTATAGAGATTAAATCTATTTTCAAATCTTAAATCAATATGGTATTATTTTTTGACATTGTTTCTAAATAATAAGTTTTTCCTCTGAATAAAGTAATGTTCCTAATCTGAGATTTATTAGTTTTTCAGTTCACATCATCTAATTCTCCTTGTCTAGTCCAACTGAAATGATTTGCTTTCATCTATATCATACTTGTATCTCATCAGTTTGAAGTCATGAAATTCTGTCACCCAACAAATATTCTTCATTTCTTCTTTTGTAATGGGATATGAGCATCATTGAAAGATCATCATTTGTTGCTCGCTTCCCTTGTTGCCTTTGACAACATAACACTGAGCCATCTGCTTGAACTGCCGAAGGCCATCTGATGTTAATACACTTACAATACACGTGCAGATGTCCCCTGCAGTCATCTCCCTCCAAAACAAGTATACCATTTTGGATATTGTTGAGGGAAATGGCTCAACAGAAGAAGGCAGCAGTTGCCAGGATCATGGCACCATGGCGGGCACTGCTGTTCAGAAGGGCAGGAAAAAGACTTGTAGGGCCATAGTCATAGGAGATTCTGTTGTAAGGGTGGTAGATAGGTGGTTCTGTGGCTGAAAACAAGACTCCCGGATGGTATGTTGCCTCCCAGGTGCTAGGATCAGGGATGTCACCAATCGGCTACAGAGCATTCTAAAAGGGGAGGGTGAACAGCCAGTTGTCGTGGTGCATATAGGCATCAATGATATATCTAAAAAGAAGATGAGGTCCTGAAAGCAGTATTCAGGGAGCTGGGAGAGAAGTTAAAGAGTAGGACCTCAAAGGTAGTGATCTCAGGATTGCTACCAGTACGATGATATTGCGATCACAGAGACTTGATTGAAGGAAGGGCATGACTGGCAACTAAATGTTCCAGGATATAGATGCTTCAGACAGGACAGGGAGAACCGGACAGGGAGGGAAGGAAAAGGGGGAGAGGAGTTGCATTGCTGGTAAGGGATGATATCATGGCTGTGTTAAAGGAAGACATTTTGGAGGGCTTGAGCAGTGAGGCGTTATGGGTAGAGCTGAGAAATAAGAAGGGTGCAGTTACATTGTTGGGGTTGTGTTACAGGCCTACCAACAGTCAGCGTGAGGTAGATGAACAATAGGAAAACAGATTATGGGAAGATGTAGAGGCAACAGGATGGTGGTGATGGAAGATTTTAATTTTCCCTCAACATTGACTGGGATACACTTAGTGTCAAAAGTCTGCATGGGGCAGAACTTGTAAGGAGCATCCAGGAAAGTTTTCTAGAGCAGTGTGCCAATAGTCCGAAAGGGCCATATTGGACCTGGTATTGGGGAATGAGCCAGGCCAGGTGGTAGAAGTTGCAGTGGGGGATATCTTTAGGAATAGTAACCACAATTCTGTAAGTTTTAGAATACTCGTAGACAAACATGACAATGATCCGAAGGGAAGAGTACTAAACTGGGCAGGAGTTGGGAAATGTGGGTTGGGAGCAGCTATTTGAAGCGAAGTCCACAATTCATAGGTGGGAGGCTTTCAAAGATAGGTTAAAGATAGTGCAGGATAGGCATGTCTCTTTGAAAACAAGGGATAGGAAAGGCAAGATTCATGAACCGTGGATGACAGGAGAAATCGTGCCACTAGCCAATCTAAGTTACTACTACCCTTTCCAAACATCCACTGTGGCTCAGTTTGTTATCATTGAACAATGTGGAAACATTACATACAGAGAAGCCTTCATATGTTTCAAAACATTCATCTTTCCTCATCAATACCAAAAGCAAACAGAAGCTGCATTTGCCTTTCAGGACAGAGAAAAAACTGTTTGCACGTAGGGCAGCTACAATTTTGAAGCAACTCACTGAGATAGGTGGAAACCTTAGCACATAATACAATGAATTAAAATTCTAATCCCCAAATAAAATGCCTCCTCCATATACGGACAGATATAGACAGTGAAAAAAAAGGATGGCGTGAAAACAGTAGGAAAATAGTTCAGTAATCTTTGTTCACAAGATTTGTTGAGTTGGGTCTTGCTGATCAGAAGTTTTCTTCTCAGCCTTCCTTCTGTAAATGCATCCATTGGTTTTCAAAAGGCACAGGGTAGCTGGTTCACTTATAAAAGATTTCTGACTTGTAAATTTTGTAAAATGTCACAGCTTACAATAACTGATGAAGGAATGATAAGCTGCTTTTCATTAAGCTTAATGTGGCTTACTGTAGAGAACAGAGAGAGAGAGCTTCTGGCTAGTGAAGACTTGGTCCCTTCTCTGTATCTTATCCCCAATCTAAAGCTGTTCAGTTACCTGAGCTTTAATTACTCAGTTGTTGGCTGTCAAAAGGCTGTTGTCATTGATAACTGGTCACTAGTCCATAGACCAATTGGCTTATTGTTGCCAACAAAAGCTCCATCTGAATACAATACCTTTTCTCTAGTTTGTCTTTAACTGAAACTTCAAGTACTGCTTATTCAAACAGCTATTTAAACAATACTTGACATGAGTGTCAGGTTACTTCCTTTTCAAAAAATGCAGCCATCTTTAAAAAGATGCTGATTTAAAACAGTTCTTTCTCATTTCAATGCAAAATGTAAAAGAAAAGCACATAAGTAAAAATACAAGGTCTGCACGATGATCACCGTACACAGTTTTCATCTTCTGTCTGACTTATAGTATCTGACACTGCTGCATTCTAACTCACAGAAGGTGATATTACTTCTGCTTAATGTCCTCAAATTCCTCTTCAGTAGAATATTCCTGCTCTTTCAGTTCAGACTCCATCAAATCCTCTCTTTGCCTGCTCCAGTTCTGTAGACACTCCAGACAGATCTAAGCATTAGAACCTGATCCTCTGTTGGCCTATCGTCTGGTTCACCATTATGCTGTTGAAGAATGGGCTTCAGGATATCTATGTTCCACCTCGGTCAGGAGATTGTATGATGGAGTCATCAGCCACAGTCACAGACTTGTCTCCCAGTAACCATCCATATAAGGCATCTGGCCCCTCAGATGCTGCAGAAGCATAGGAATTCGAAAGGATATAGGCATTGTAACAGCTATCAGGGCATCGAGTGAAAACTTGTAAGAAAGGATACTGATGATCACAGATGACGTCATGTGAATGGAATGGAATGGAAGCTTGTTCAGTTGATGAAATCAGCTCTATTTGAAATGGTCCTCTCAGCACAATGTGGGCAAGGTGTATCATACCCTGCACCTGAGGAAAACCAGCTACATTGCCAAATGTTACTACACAGGCTGCAGAACTGACCTGGTCACAGAGAAACATGATGATATGATATGACTTGTCTGACTCATTGGGAGGAAAAGGCACCAAAGACAATAGATTCTACTCTCCTGAATGTACATCCTAAGGGGGCCTTCATCTGTGACCTTTTCATGTAGAGTCTGTGTAGCATTCAATGGAGGTTACTGCTGGTCCTGGCCTTGCTGGTGCATTTGTTCCTTTTCCATTTCTCTGCACTTTGCAGCAACAGCAACGATATGATGTGTCTTGCTCCATTAGTCATGCTTGCAATGAATTAGCATGAGAGCAGTCAGCATTTACATAACATACAAATGACAGTTTTGCATACTCGCCCATAAAGTGGGACACAGAGCACTCTGATAAGGCTGGCTAATGGAATGACTTGACATAGAAATTTGTCTTTGGACCTTATTTCATTGAAAACACCACTAGTCATGTTGCAGAGACAGGAGATTGTAAATGCTGCAGGAGTACTGAATGCTTTTCTTCCCAGCCCCCCCATCACACAAGAAGGGCAAATTTATCGATAAGAACATGTTGCACTATTCTTACAGTTCAAGTTGAGAGGTTATTAGTTCTGTGCCCATGTGCAGCTTATAAGCTCTTGCATTAGCTTGGTTCTCAGTGGCCCAATTATGGCTAACATAAGGTCACTATGATTACAACTACTTCGTAGAGATGTTTATCTTCAATCTGCAAGGTCCAATAACATGGTCAAGATTGCTTGTGACAAGCATTTGCACCTCACAGAGTTGTACACTGCACATATTTTATGTGAATGATGCCGTGATTATAAATGATTTCAACCTGTACTTTGCAAATGTTGCAATTGCTCTTTGAAGGGCGTCCTGTCATTCAGAAATGGAGCCCACATTTGATCTAGAAAGGAAATCAATGGCTCTGTCCACTTTTGGTGTGGTTGCAGCTATTTTCTAGTCATAGCTTACATTTAGGAAGATCATTTAAGGCAATGCAGGTTATGCTGGGCACTGAGAGACTCATACTCAGGCTGGTTATTGAGTGTTCAAGCCAATATGCGCCTGATGGAGTAAAGGTTAAGGCTGGCAATGGGGAAATCTGGATGATAGAGTTATTGAGATCCTGGTCAAGGAAAAAAAGAGGTATATGACATGTAAAAGCAGATGGGATCAAATAAATTCTTTGTGGAGTATAGTGTCGGAGTGCACTTAAGAGAGAAATCAGGAGGGCTAAAAGGGAACATGAGATGGCTTTGACAAATAAGGTAAAGGAGAATCCAAAGAGATTCTACAAGTACTCGAAGTACAAAAGACTAACTAGCGAGAGAATGAAGCTTCTTAAATATCAACAAGGTCATTTATGTGCAGAGCCACAAGAGATGAGTCAGACACTAATTAAATATTTCTCGCCAGTATTTACCATGGAGAAAGGCATGGGTGCTAGGAAACTTGTGGAAATAAATAATGATGTTTTGAAGATAGTCTACATCACAGAAGAGGAGGTATTGGAAATCTTAAAATGCATTACAATAGATAAATCACCAGGACTGATGAATTTCATCTCAGGAATTTGTGGGAGACTAGGGAGGAAATTGCAGGCCCCTTAGTGGAGATATTTGTATCATTGACAGCCATGGGTGAAGTGCCTAAATGTTAGAGGGTAGCTAATGTTGTGTCATTATTAAGAAAGTCTGCAGAGAACTTCCTGGAAAGTACAGACTGGTGAGCCCAACTGCTATATTGGATAAGTGGTTTGAGGGGATCTGAGAGACAGGATCTATAGGTATTTGGAGAGACAAGAATTCATTTGGGATAGCCAGCATAGCTTTGTCCGTGGGAAATCATGTCTCATGATTTTAATTGAGTTTTTTGAAGGCATGACTAAGAAAATAGATGAGGGCAGTGCAGCAGACTTTGTCTACACAGACTTTAGTAAGGCCTTTGACAGGGTACAGCATGGCAAGTTGTTGGATAATGTTAAATCTCATGGAATCTTGGAAGATCTTGCCATCAGACATGGAATTGGCTTGATTGTAGAAGACAGAAGATGGTGGTGGAGGGTTGTTTTCAGACTGGAGGCCTGTGACCAGCGGTATGACACAGGGATCGGTGCTGGGTCCACTGTTACTCATCATTTATATCAATGATTTAGATGAGAATTTAGGAAGTATGGTTAGTAAGTTTGCAGATGACACCAAGTGTGGTTGTATAGTGGGCAGTGAAGAAGGTTATCTGGGAATGGAGCGAGATCTTGATCAACTGAGCCAATGGGCTAAGGAATGGCAGAAGGAGTTTAATTTAGTTAAATGCAAGGTATTGCATTTTGGTAAACCAAAACTTGCACAAGACTTACACAATCAGTGGTAGGGCCCTGTTATAGAACAGAGAGATCTAAGGGTACAGGTTCATAGCTCTTTGAAAGTGAAGTCAGGTAGACAGCTTTTGGCATGCTTGCTTTCACCAGTCACAGCATTGAGTATAGGATTTGTGATGTCTTCTTGCAGTGTACTAGATGTTGGTGAGGCTACATTTGGAGTACTGCATGCAGTTCTGGTCACCCTATTATAGGAAGGATATTATTAAACTAGAAAGAGTGCAGAGAAGATTTAGGAGGATGCTACCTGGACTGGAAGGTTTGAGTTATGAGCAGAGGTCGGATAGGCTGGGATATTTTCCCTGAAGCAGAGGAAAATGAGGGGTTACCTTATAGCGGTCAATAAAATCATGAGAGCCATAGGTAAAGTAGAAAGTCAACAGCTTTTCCCTATGGCAGGGGAGTCTGAAACTAGATGGTACTGATTTGAGAGGAGAGAGATAGAAAAAGGTCTACAGGGACAATTGTTTTACATAGAAGGTAGTGAATGTCTAGAACAGGCTGCCAGAGGTAGTAGTGGAAGTGAGTACAATTTAAAAAATATTTAGACGGGTACATGGATGGAATAGGTTTGGAGGGCTATGGATGAAAGACATGCAAACAAGACTAGTTTAATTGTGAAACCTGGGTGGCATGGGCAGGTTGGGCCTAAGGGTCTGTTTCCATGCTGTAGACTTTTTGAGAGCCTCCCCATGAAACTCTGTCCCTTTCTACCTGATCACCCTGGACAGCCCATCTGTACTACCTTCCACATGATCCCACCCAGTATCTATAATTACAATTGTAATTCCTGCATCTTTACCCATCACTATAGTTCAGTCCTGCCCACCATTAAGATACACAGTACCCCTATTGAGGCTGTGGTGGTGACCACCGGGAACCACTTCCTGTAGCATCTCATGTTCTTCCTTGCTGTAATGGCTTCCCTTTTATATGTTTAATTTTCCCTCTTACCCTCTGCATCTTAGGATGCTGCTTCTGATTCTCAGGGTTCAATCCCCACACTTCCCTACCACAATCGCTTCCTCTGATACTCTATTCTTGACATTCAATCTACTGTTTGCCAGGACTGACCCTGAACTATACTTTGATTTATACCCCCCATCAATGACTGACTGGTCCCCCTGAAGACCCCCTGACCGATTGATCCACAAAATCCCCAGAAGGTTTGCACTGGGCCTACAGAACTGATTATGCCCACTTCCCAGACGATAGTGAGATAGATGATCTGACCCTGAATCTGACCCCACAATCAGACACCAGACTGTGCCGAAACCCCCAGATTCGTATCTGAGGCTGCTCTTGACTCATGTGCCAGAATCCCTAGATGTCAGTTTCATGCTTGAAGGGACAAATAACATTCCGGAAATATAAAATAATCAAGGGGTTGGGGCAGAATAAATGGGAGTGCAAATGACTACAATAGTTATCACTCGAGAAAAGAATTCTCGGAAACTAATGGGATGGATGCACTGGCAGTAGTCTTCCAAGAGTCCTTAGATTCTGGAAAAATCTCAAAGAATTAGAAAACTGCCAATATTCAAAAAAAGTGAGACAAACAAGTAACTTTATGCCAATTATCTTAGTGTCCATTGTTGGTACAGTGTTAGTGAATATTAATAAAAGTGTTTAGAAATACATAATGTAATCAAACAGAGTCAGCCTGGCTTCATGAAGAGGAAATCATGCCTAACAATTTAATAGAGGAGCTAACAAGCCAGTTAGATAAAGTGAACCAATCAATGTAATATATGTTTGGATTTCTGAAAGTCATTCAATAAGGTACTACACATGATGTTGGAGATAGTGTATTTGCATAGATAGAGGATTGGTTAACTAAAAGAAAACAGAAACTAATGGGAGAACCACAGGGAGGAATGCTAGTGCCATAATTATTAGCAATATTTATTAATGACTTGGAAGTGGAAAGTGAATGTTCTATATCTGAATTTGCAAATGACGCAAAAAAAATGGGAAGGCAAGTAGCAAGAATGGCACAGAGTCTATAGAGTGATATAGATAAGTAAAATGAGTCAGCAAAATCTTGGCACATGGAATACAGTATAGGAAATGAGGTTATGCAATTTGGCAGAAGGAATAGAGGACTTGAATATTATTTAAATAGAGATAGACTGTGGAAAGCTGCTTTGTAGAGGGAATTGGGGGTCCTTATGCATGAATCACAAAAAGCTAGCACGTAAACTCAGGAAATAATGAGGAAGGCAAATGGAATGCTGGCATTTATTTCAAGTAGCTAAAACCATACAAGGTATTAGTCAGACCACACATAGTTTTCCACCTTTTTTTTAAGGAAAGGTACACTGGCATTAGAGACCGTCCAGAGAAGATTCACTAGGCAGGCTACTCTGTATGCAGGGACTGTCTTATGAGGAGAGATTGAATAAGTTAGGCCTGTACTTACTGAGGTTTTGAAGGGAGAGGCCACCATACTGAAACATGTAAGATTCTTAGGAAGCTTGACAGGTACAGGTTGCAAAGAGGTTGTTTCCACTTGTAGAAGAGTCTCGGATCAGGGGGCATAATCTCAGAGTAAGCAGTGGTCTATTTAACACAGAGATAAGGAGGAAATTCATTTCTCAGAGGGTAGTAAAATTGTGGGATTCTTTACTGCAGACATCTCTGGACGCTGTGTCATAAGTTGTGATAGACAGATTTTTTGCAGTCCTCACTTTTGCCTAGATTTTTATTTATGGACAGTGGGTTTATCAAGTGGGCTACTTTTTCCAGGATGATCTAAAGCTTCCACATCCCTTGTCACCCAAGGTTCTTTCAACCTACCATTCCTTTCTTGCCTCAGTGGGACAAACCTGTCCAGCACAATCAGCAAGTGCTCCCAAACAACCTCCACACTTCTGCCATGCATTTCCCAGAGAACATCTGTTCCCAATTAAGGCACCCCAGTTCCTGCTTAATAACATTGTAATTCCACCTTTCCCAATTAAATATTTTCCCATACCGTCTGCTCCTATCCCTCTCCATGAGTATAGTAAAGGTCACTATCACTGAAGTACTCTTCCACTGAGAGATCTGACATTTGGCATGGTTTGTTGACAAGCACCAAATCCAATATGGCCTCCCCTCTAGTCAGCATATCTACATATTGAGTTGCACACACCAGACATATCAAAATGATTCCATCTCATTCCTGTCTTGCACCTTGTGAATGGTGGACAGGCTTTCGAAATTGAGTTAAGCTTCAGCTCAATGATACTTCCCAGGATACTGATAGGTGATGGATTCAGCAATTGTAATGCCATTGAATGGTGAGGAGAGATTACTTGCTTCCCTCCTGTTGAAGATGGCCATTGTTTGGCACTTATATAGTGTGCATATTGCTCACCACATTTCTGCCCAAGTCATGGTGTATGTAGGAACGGATTTCTGCAGTTCCTATATGTTACACACATACTTGGCATTTCCAAATTTATATCCATCATCTTACAAGTATCCAAACATGCCAATTTACAGCTAATGTACTGCCACACTGGCTGATCCCAATGAAGAGCAGATTAATGTGATAATGTGGATAAGAACAGCTAGGTCTGAGGAAGTGGAGCTAATAGCAGAAACAGATGAGAGATATGCAGGGCATTCTTCATTATTGAAATTGGACCTTCTTGTGAAGAGATCCTACTGACAGTCCTATTAAGGTGCATTTGTAAGTTAGTGCATCCTCCAGCTATTGAGGATTCATTAGAATGAAGGATGGTACAAAGGTGTGACATAATTTAGAAAGGTGACTTCCACTTTCCTAATATTGAGTAGGAGCTCCTTAGTTCAAACAGTTTGGTTGGAGCAGTTGTTGTCAAGTGTGTCCAGGAAGGGTTCCTGACTCAATATGTAGATAGGCTGACTAGAGGGGAGGCCATATTGGATTTGGAGCTTGTCAACAAACCATGCCAAATGTCAGATCTCTCAGTGGGAGAGTATTTCGGTGATAGTGATCACAACTCCCTGACCTTGGAGTAGATGGTATGGGAAAGTATTTAATTGGGAAAGGTGGAATTACAATGTTATTACACAGGAACTGGGGTGCCTTAATTGGGAACAGATGTTCTCTGGGAAATGCGTGGCAGAAATGTGAGGTTGTTTGGGGAGCACTTGCTGATTGTGCTGGACAGGTTTGTCCCACTGAGGCAAGAAAGGAATGGTAGGTTGAAAGAACCTTGGGTGACAAGGGATGTGGAACATCTCTCGAGTCAAGAGGAAGAAGGAAGCTTACTTAAGGTTAAGGAGGCAAGGATCTGACAGCGTTCTAGATGGTTACAAAGTAGTCAGGAAGGAACTGAAGAATGGAATTAGGTGAGCTAGAAGGGAGCTTGGAAAAGCTTTAGCGGGTAGAATTAAGGAAAACCCTAAAGCATTCTACACTTACGTGAGGAACAAGAGGGTGGCCAGAGTGAGGGTAGGGCCGATCAGGTATAGGGGAGGGAACTTGCACCTGGAGTCAGAGGAGGTAGGGGAGGTCCTTAATGAATACCTTGCTTCAGTATTCACTGAAGAGAGGGACCTTGATGTTTCTGAGGATAGCGTGAAACTGACTGATATGCTCGAACAGGTAAATGTTAAGAAGTAGGATGTACTAAAAATTTTGAAAAACCGTAAGGATAGATAAATCCCCTGGGCAAGACAGGATATAGTATAGTTTACAACAGGAAGCAAGGGAAGAGATTGCTGTGCCTTTGGTGATGATCTTTGTGTCCTCACTGTCCACTGGAGTAGTGCCAGATGATTGGAGGGTGGCAAATGTTATTGCCTTGTTCAAGAAAGGGAATAGGGATAATCCTGGGAATTAGACATTCAGTCTCATATACTTTATTGAATTCTTTGAGGGCATGACAAAACATATCGATGAAGGTAGAGCAGTGGTTGTGGTGTACATGGATTTTAGCAAGGTGTTTGATAAGGTTCCCCATAGTAGGCTCATTCAAAAAGTAAAGAGGCATGGGATACAGTGAATTTTGGCTGTCTGGATACAGAATTGGCTTGCCCACAGAAGATAGAGGATGATGGTAAATGGAAAGTATTCAGCCTGGAGCTCGGTGACTAGTGGTGTCCCGCAGGGATTGGTTCTGGGACCTCTGCTCTATGTGATGTTTATAAATGACTTGGGTGAGGAAGTGGAAGGGTGGGTTAGTAAGTTTGCTGTTGACATGAAGGTTTGTGGAGTGGTAGATAGTACGGAGGGCTGTTCTAGGATACAATGGAACTTTGAAAGGATGCAGAACTGTGCTGATGAGGGGCAGGTGGAGTTCAACCTGGAAAAGTGTAAAGTGATTCACTTTGGAAGGTAAAATTTGAATGCAGAATACAGAGTTAAAGGCAGGATTCTTGGCAGTATGGAGGAACAGAGCGATCTTGGGATTCACGTCCATAGATCCCTTAAAGTTGTCATCCACGTTGATAGAATTGTTAAGCAGGCAGATGGCATGTTGGCTTTCATTAGCAGGGGGATTGAGTTAAAGAGCTCTGTAAAGCCCTGGTTACACCTCACTTGGTATATTGTGTTCAGTTCTGGTTGCCTCATTATAGGAAGGGTGTGGAAGCTTTAATCTGGGTGCAGGGGAGATCTACGAGAATGCTGCCTCAACTGGAGGGCCATGTCTTATGAAGAAAGGGTGAGGGAGCTAGGGCTTTTCTCATTGGAGTGAAGAAGAATGAGAGGTGACTTTATGGAGGTGTACAAGATAATGTGAGGCATAGTTAAAGTGGACAGCCAGAGACTTTTTCCCAGGGCAGAAATTGCTATCATGAGGGACCATAATTTTGAGATGATTGGAGAAGGTTTGGGGAGATATGAGAGGCAGGTTCTTTACACACAGAGTGGTGGGTGCATGGAATGCACTGCCAGCAGTGGTAGTAAAGTCAAGTAAATTAGGGACATTTAAGCAACTCTTGGATAGGCACATGGAAGATAGTACATTGAAAGGTACGTAGGTTAGTCTGAACTTAGAGTAGGATAAAAGATCAGCACAACATCAAGGGCCAAAGGGTGTGTACTGTGCTGTACTGTTCTATGTTCAATAACTCTGGGGCCATTGGAATTGAGCACTTGGGTGTGAAACCATCAAGGGTTTCACTTATGTGCTTGTCTGATACATTTAAATAACCTGGAACTGTAGAATGTAGAAGCACTGACAGTGGGAGGATCATGGACCAGATGCTTCCTTCAAACAGGATATTGATGACGGTTTCAAAAAGTATTCAGATCAACCGACTGCACCATCTGAACAGTAACAGGAGTTAGATACCAGGGAAAAACAGGTGTCTTCAATCTTGAGGAACTTTTCATTAGCTGAATGACATCTCCCATTTGCCCCACCAGAGATCTGCATTTTGGCACACTTAAAACCACACCTGATCAGTAGTTGCTCAGAAAACTAAGACCATCAGTGTTTAAGGCCTTGGCAATGGTGAGTCTGATGACTGAGAAAACTATAAACGTTCATGCAGCCATTGGCCTGCCAAGTGACACAGAAGTAAACGACCATGATACCCATCATTGAGATGCTTCGTAACTAACATTTAATAATCACACCTCATCAATTTGCACAATTTAAAAAAACTTTCAGCTGTGTACTAAGTGCACCAAGTACACTTTTCTGAGTACTGCCTATGACACCGTCAGCTGTGACATCGTGGCAGGTTGCTGACCTTGCAATACCTTAGCCTTGGAGAATTGTGGAGGGCATCCTCGTGTTGGGTGAGTTTGACAGACCCAACAATGTGATGCCCCCTGACAGATCCTCCTCTGTCACAACTGCAACACAAAGTGCAGCTGTCACTGGCAGAGCTGCTGAAAAATCTCAGTCCATGGCAGACATGCCCTAAATACAAACAGCTCCTGTTCATCTGCCATCATGAGGCATAGTTGTACCTCTCTGATGAATTGAGAGTGACCTGAACCTGGTGGAGACTTCAGGCACCTTGTCCCCCCTTGTCACTGCTGAATCAAATTCAGGGATAATCCACTGACTGGTCTGGATCTGGCTCTCCCTGAGAGTCACCTATCTCATAATAGAACAGGCTATTCATGCATACAAAAGAACAATTGAGATATACTGGCCTGAATAGACTCTCCACAGTTATTTCACCCAGATCATCAAGCACTTCATGCTGAACCTCCAGTCTTTATTGCTTTATGGATGACTCCATAAAGCCTTCGTGGTTTGGGGCTCAGCATTGGCCTGACCTTCTACAGTGTTATCACAACTGCCAATAACTCTTCTTGTGCTTGTGTGGTATTCAAACAAAATAATGATCCTGAATAGGTAGTTACATGCATACACACTGGGGTGTGATTATCTGAGTTGGTGGATGGTGCAGGGCAAAGATGGGGTACTACACCCTCTGATGTCCTCTCAATACCTTGTGACACAATGCAGTATCTCACATACATGCCTGAGCCCTGACACACATGACAGAGAATGGTGCAGGCTCTGACCCACACCATACACACAGTCCAACAAGGTGGCATCTCGTGTCTGTGCCAAGAGTTTTGGTCTTATCATGGATAGTCAATTTCAGTTTTGAGGAAGGTTCATTGGATAGAAATGTTAATTCTGATCTCTGTCCACAGATTGTGCCAGACCCGCTGAGCTTTTCCAGCAATATCTATTTTTGTAGCCAATTCCAGGATATCTTTCTCCTTTACCCCCAAAATTGTCAGATTCATGATGTCCCATCAATCCTTGCACTTCTAATCCCAGCCAATTGTGCTATTCCTAATCTAAACCACATACTGAACTCTCCCCACTGTTAGCCTGACTGCTTCCAGACAAGATACTTCGTTGCCAGGACCTAACAATGCCAACACTACACTTCCAACACTACCAGCCACCAGCCTGACAATGCTCCCCAATTTGGATATCCTGTCATTCCCTCCACTTGAACCTCTGGACTTAATATTACTACCCCCCAATCAATCTAATCAAACCTTTGAAACTTTTTAACTCCTGAAATATGGCAGTAGCTGTCAAGAAAAAAATAGAGCATGTCTCAGCCTGCAATGCTGCACTGAATGGATTTCTCCCAGGTTGTCTCCGATGGATGCATCTGGGACAAACCTGCCTCAACCTTATTCTGGATTAGTGGTGCTGGAAGAGCACAGCAGTTCAGGCAGCATCCGTGGAGCAGTAAAATCAACGTTTCGGGCAAAAGCCCTTCATCAGGAATACCTGCCTCAATCTTAGTCAGGAATAGCTACAAAAGGCAGGACAATTTTTAAAAAAATACTATCATTGCCATCCACAGAAATTTCAGGTATCATCCAAATATCCAGAATATCCTCTGAAAGCCTGACTACCAATTTTAAACTCCTGTATTTTAGAATCTTAGAAATTTACAGTGCAGAAAGACACCATTCAACTTATCATGTCCGTACTGGCTCTTGATAGAACTATTCAGCTAATCCCATTCTCCAGCCCTATTTCCATTGTCCTTTAAATTCATAATTTCCAAATCTATGTCCAGATCTTTTTTAAAATGTCAAATATAATTTGTCTTCACCACTCTCCCAGGCAGTGTATTCCAAATCCTAACAACTCTCTGAGTAAAGAATTTTCTCCTCATTTCACTTCTAGCTCTCTTGCTGACAATCTTGAAATTGTGACCCTTAGTTAGTGAGATACTTATGAGTGGAAAAAGGGTATTCTTGTTTACTTCAAAATTGTTTGTAATTTCGAACACCTTAATAAGGTCACCTCTTATGCCCAATTTCTCTAATTTTTTTAATGTAAAATACCACATTCCAGGTATCATTCTAATAAATCTCCTTTGCACTCTCTCCAGGGCTTTAATATTCTTTCTTTAATAAGGTGCCCAGAACCTCTCTGACATACAATTCTCAAATACTGCAGAATCTCCACACAGAAAAATCATGAAAGTGCATCATAAAGATGCCTGCTAGTTTCTCTTTGTGATACCAATAAAACACTGCTGAGTTTATTTTTAACTGAAAACCAATTCCCTTGTTCCCCTTCTATGTCACCAAATTAAAAAAGGTTTCTCTTTGGAAATTTTTCTCTTGCAGCTTTTACATCATGTGATTTACTTTCCAAGAATTTGATTCTAAAGGAGCTAAGATTCAAGTTCATTTTTCTTGCTGTAAAGGAATTGATTCTAACATTTTTATCATCGAGTCTCGCTTCAAAACTAAACTTAATAAATGTAAAAGAAGAGTCATATCACTTTCTATTACTTGTTGAGATCCTGTAAATGTATAACCAATACTAATCAACCTCAAGGAATGTTACCATAATAATTTGATTGCCATTGTAAAAGTTTTGTTTTTCCATCACTCCCAAGAAGCTTACCCAGACTTTCCACTCTTTCTTTCCTTCTCTTTTGTAATATATAAAGTACCTTGGTTAAAATGTATATCTAATCACCTTAAATTGTGCCATAAGCCTCATCGACTTTTTTCTGAACTTCAGCATTAATGATTGTCCTTTACCCTACAAGCAGAGCATTCAAGACCTCAGAAAAAGTTAAGCTAATTGTAATCTCTTCCCAAGCATAAGGATGATTGCTCATGATGAAAGGACTTTTTGTATTTCTCCTGAAACTAAATGATTTTGATTGCTGTTCTAACCATGTGCTGTGAGTTCTTCATATGGATTGCCCACACCACAGTAGATGTTAACTTAAAACGTAGGAGCAAATTAATGAAGATACAGGAAACAAAAAGTGCTGGAAATCACAGTGGGTGAGTCAGCATCCATGGAGAGAGAGAGCAAGTCAATGTTTTGAGTCTAGATGACTCTTCATCAGACTTGATGTGAGGGATCAGTTTCCATGCTGTATAGCAATAGTGGGGAAGAAAGGGTGTTGATGGTGTAGATTAAGTGACCGAAATGTGTTCCCTTTCTATGTCATTAAATTCAAAAAGAGTTCTAGACATATAACATAGAACAGTACAGCACAGAACAGGCCCTTCAGCCCACGATGTTGTGCCGACCACTGATCCTCATGCATGCACCCTCAAATGTTTGTGACCATATGCATGTCCAGTAGTCTCTTAAATGTCCCCAATGACCCTGCCTACACAACTGCTGCTGGCAACGTATTCCATGTTCTCACAACTCTCTGTGTAAAGAACCAGCCTCTGACATCCCCTCTATACTTTCCTCCAATCAGCTTAAAACTATGACCCCTCATGTTATGCCTCTCATTATCTTGTATACCTCAATTAGGCCCCCTATCCTCCTCCTTTTCTCCAATGAGAAAAGTCTGAGCTCAGTCAACCTCTCTTCATAAGATAAGCCCTCCATTCCAGGCAGCATCCTGGTAAACCTCCTCTGTACCCTCTCCAAAGCATCCACATCTTTCTTATAATAGGGCGACCAGAACTGGACGCAGTATTCCAAGTGCGGTCCAACCAAAGTTTTATAGAGCTGCAACAAGATCTCACGACTCTTAAACTCAATCCCCCTGTTAATGAAAGCCAAAACACCATATGCTTTCTTAACAACCCTGTCCACTTGGGTGGCCATTTTAAGGGATCTATGTGCCTGCACGTCAAGATCCCTCTGTTCCTCCACACTGCCAAGAATCCTATCCTTAATCCTGTACTTAGCTTTCAAATTCGGCCTTCCAAAATGCATCACCTCGCATTTATCCAGGTTGAACTCCATCTGCCACCTCTCAGCCCATCTCTGCATCCTGTCAATGTCCTGCTGCAGCCCTCTATACTGTCAATGACACCTCCAATCTTTGTGTCTTCTACAAACTTGCTGACCCATCTTCAATCCCCTCATCCAAGTCATTAATAAAAATTACAAACAGTAGAGGCCCAAGGACACCACTCACCACAGACTAGCAGGCAGAATATTGTTCCTCTACTTCCACTCGCTGTCTTCTGTTGGCCAGCCAATTCTGTATCCAGACAGCTAAGTTCCCCTGAATTCCATTCCTTCTGACCTTCTGAATGAGCCTACCATGGGGAACCTTATCAAATGCCTTGCTGAAGTCCGTATACACCACATCCACAGCTTGACCCTCTTCAACTTTTCTAGTCACACCCTCAAAGAACTCGATAAGGTTTGTGAGGCATGACCTGCCCCTCACAAAGCCGTGTTGACTGCATTTAATCAAGCCATGCTCTTCCAGATGGTCATAAATCCTATCCCTCAGAATCCTTTCTAACACCTTGCAGATGACAGATGTGAGACTTACTGGTCTGTAATTGAAGTTCTCTTTGAAAATCTTTCTCTTTCAGCTTTTGTATCTATGTTTTACTTTCCAAGAATGCGATGCTAAAGGAGCTAAGAATCAAGTTCATTTCCTTAAGTTTACATGGAATCACCAATCTTAATTGGCTTAGTGTGTTGTCATCTCCAAATCTGTAGCAAATAGAACTTCCAAATTCCTTAACCTTACTTCAACCTTACGTGGAGAATCTAGATAAGATGTTACCTAATACACTCCTCACACTAGACATGCATCCACTGTCAAATGTAGCAAATTTAATGAATTTGCAACTAGAACATTCATTATTAGGTTGAATCTTCTTGTGACCACTACAATTATTTCTACCTGATCAGTATTGCCATCATCTTCTTTGAACTTTCCATGTTGTATATTATTTTTAAAAAACCTTGCTATTCCATTTAACACATACTTGGCATACTAATATTTCATGTCACATTTGAAATATGTGGCACGGTGGCACAGTGGTTAGCACTGCTGCCTCACAGCGCCAGAGACCCGGGTTCAATTTGCACATTCTCCCCGTGTCTGTGTGGGTTTCCTCCGGGTGCTGCGGTTGCCTCCCACAGTCCAAAAGATGTGCAGGTCAGGTGAATTGGTCATGCTAAATTGCCCGTAGAGTTAGGTAAAGGGGTAAATATAGGGGAATGGGTGGGTTGCGCTTCGGCGGGTCGGTGTGGACTTGTTGGGCTGAAGGGCCTGTTTCCACACTGTAAGTAATCTAATCTAATCTGTTGACCATTCCCAGTGTTCATTCTCTTGTTGTAGTTCCAAAGCCTCTGTTGTCTCCTAGCTGCCAAAGGTATCTCAAATAGGCATTCTTTTACTATTTTATTATTTTTTCATGTTGATCTTTGGTCCCTAGATCTGAATGGTCTTGAAATGGCATTACAATTGAATATTCAATTTTTTCTGTAATTGCTGGATGTCATAGTTATACCATTAAAACTGTTGGAAATGTTTGTTTTCCCAGGAATTTAAGGTTTCTGATATCTGTTCTAGAAGCATACTTATTTCTGGATAACTAGCACCAGCTATATTGGAATCTACCCATGTTTGACAGCCACAATTGTGCTATAATCCAACTATTTAAAAGTAAGCACTGAATTAGGAATCTCCAAATAAAATTTTTACAATGTCTCATTTTATCGGTTTTATTCTTCTATGGAATAACCATTCAGCTTTCCAAAGTCAGACCAGTTCTCATATGTATTTAATGGATCAATCTTCTTATTGGATTTGTCTAATAATTTTGGCAGAATTTCAAAACCTTCCTCAGTGTCTGATTGTTGTACCTGTAGCTCCAAAAACACTTTAGAACTGATTTTACCATGAGAAGGAATTGACGATACTAAGTCCCTAAGTTGTTTTTCTTTTTGAAGACATATTCATGCTCCCATATCCAATTTATTATTCTATTGATAATAAGTTCACCTTCACAGACATTGACGGAAGTCATCTCCCAAACTTTAAACTTGGTTACAGCCAAAGTAGATAGAGTGTTTGAGCTCTGGCGAGGGGCTGAATAGGCTGGGGCTGTTTTCTATAGAACATTGGAGGCTTGAGGGATAACCTTATACAAATTTATAAAATCATAATGGGCATAGATAGGGTGAACAGCCAAGGTCTTTTCCTCAGAATAGCAAAGGATACAGGTTTAATGTGGGAGGGGAAAGATTTAAAAGAAATCTAAGGGCAACTTTTTCATGCAGCAGGTGGTGTGTATATGGAAAGAGCTGCCAGAGGAAGTGGTGGAGGCTGATACAATTACAACATTTAAAAAGATCTGGATGGGTATATGAATTGGAAAGGTTTAGAGAGACATAGAACATAGAACATAGAAGAATACAGCGCAGTACAGGCCCTTCGGCCCTCGATGTTGCGCCAATCCAAGCCCACCTAACCTACACTAACCCACTATCCTCCAAAAACTTGCAAATGGGACTAGATTTATTTATGATATCTCGTTGGCTTGGATGAGTTGGACTAAAGGGTCTGTTTCCATGCTGTACACTCTATGATTCTATAACTCCAATTACAATCTTCCATAAAAAAATAAGTCTTAGCTTCTAATAATATCCTTGTAAGATCGAAGCATTTGTGTACACAGATCAGTGTTCTGCACCATTCCTGGTCTTGACATCTAATTTCAGAATTCACTGCCTCGCACAGACCAAGGAGCTTCACACAGATGAAAAAAAAGAGGGAATGTAGGTTTCCACGTAATGGCAACCATGCCCTGCTACCAATGTTAATAGAATCCAAGGCAGTTGGTGGGATAGAAACCCAGACACCGTTTATTGATAGAGAAAATATATAGATTCAGATCCACAGCTCTGATCCCACACCCTAATGTCACATTTGCCCTTATTTATATACATTCAAAGACAATTAATATCTACCACATTTCTCTTAATCTCAACACACATTAACAATGTGATTAACCAGCCAATAAACAGCAGAGAAGAAATTGACCCCCACAATGTTTTTGAATTGTTGTATTCAGTTTCTGAGCAAGAAACACTGAAATTGGATAATGTAATGAATTCCTTTTTAAAGAGACGAATAATGCCACTGAATGTCTGTTGAATCAAAATGATCTTTTCATCAACGAGTTTACTATTAATAGGAATTGGCATCAATGTTCTGTTACTATCTACCCTGAACTGATTTGAGGTTGAGATATTTTACTAAATAGCTATCTATCATGTCAAAGTCCACAAAAACTGCATGCATTCAGCCGAAAAATAATATTGTTTATGACTTTCAGTCACACTATTTTTCCGTACTTAAGTATAATTTTAATACTACATTTTTTTAAACAATAATTTGCAATGCTACTTTTCTCAAAATCCTTTCAATGTAAACTACTTTGTAATTTGTGGGATGAAAAGGTCAATTAAGAGGATATTAGGTGAGTTAATTATTGATTACTAAAGTCTAATATGCCTTGGATTTGTATGTATTATAGCTGAAAAATGTGTTGCTGGAAAAGCGCAGCAGGTCAGGCAGCATCCAAGGAGCAGAAGAATCGACGTTTTATGCCCGAAACGTCGATTCTCCTGCTCCTTGGATGCTGCCTGACCTGCTGCGCTTTTGCAGCAACACATTTTTCACCTCTGATCTCCAGCATCTGCAATCCTCACTTTCTCCTTTGTACATATTATACCCTATCAAATTGAAATAACTAAAGTTGCAAAACAAGTACAATAAATTAATATCCACAATAAATTCAGAAAAGTGAAAGATAAAGAATAACTGCATGGAAACTGTTTTATAGCAAACTGTACAGAGGTTTATCTTAACAACAAACACTGATATCTATTTTAAGTCATTTATGATTCCACACACTAACATCAATAACATCTTTTGACATTTGATAAAAGCCATGCATGATCAACAAAACAAATAAAGCTATTGGTCAAATATTGCTCTTTTGCCCTCTGTCTTTACTTCTTCTCTCTTCTTTCTTAAAATATATTCAAGCACAACCTTTTAGTTACGTGGCAAGCCCATAAAACAAGTGACATTTCCGGACTTCGTTTTAGAAACAACGATGGACAGATGGCAAGGGAGAGTATTCTGATGGTCAATCAAAATTCAATTAAATTTAACAATGTTCTGGAAAAGAACAGACCACGAATAAAAGTTTCAAGTTTTAAAAGGGCACTTTTACTTAGATGATATGCGATTTGACAAAAACTATTTGAACATAAATCAACATCAGAGTAAACAAAAGCATTCAAGAATGTGCTGGAAGGGTTCACAACGAATATATCCCAATAAGCAAAAAGACAGGACTCATACACCAAGGCTCACCTGCAAGTGAAAGGGGATAGAGTGCACAATGAAGCAAAAAAAGGAATCTTATGTCAGGTCCACGACGGATGCCATTCCCCTAGTCCTACACTCAGCCCTGGAACATCTGGATAAAAAGGACAACAATGTCAGGCTCCTACTCATCGACACCTTCAGCTTCCACACCATAATCCCCTCCAATCTCAAGACTCTGTGACCTAGGTCTCAGCTCTGTCCTCTGCAACTGGATCCTCAGCTTTCTGACCCACAGACCACAATCAGTGATGATAGACAACAGCACCTCCTCAACGATAAGCATCAACACTGGCGCTCCACAAGGATGCATTCTCAGCACCCTAATGTGCTCTCTGTACCCCCATGACTCTGTAGCTAAATTCCGTTTGAACTGCCAACTGCAAGTTTGCTGACAATAACACCGTGGTAGGCTGGATATCAAACAATGATGAGTCAGAAGGAAGAAAGGAGGAGGACATGCCCTACTTACATCAACAGAGTTGAAGTGGAGAGGGTCAAGAGTAACAAGTTCCCAGGAGTGATGAAAACCAACAATTTATCCTGGACCTCTGATATGGATGCAATGGTCAGGAAAGCATAACAATGCCTCTTCTTCCTTAAGCAGCTTAAGAAAGTCGGCACCATAAGGGTCTCCACCAACATTTATAGAAGCACCATAGAAAGCATTCTATCTGGGCGCATAGCGGCCTGGTACGGCAAATGCTTTGCCTAGAACTGTGAGGAACTATTGAAAGTTGAGCGCACAGCCCAAACCATCGCAGAAGCCAACCTCCCACCCATTGACTCCGTCTACACTTCTCATTGTTGTGGAAAGGCTGCCAACATCATCAAAGATCTTTCCCACCCTGGTAATGCTCTCTTCCAACCTCTTTGTTCAGGAAGGATACAGAAGCTTGAACATACGCACTAACAAGTTCATGAACAGCTTCTTCCCTGCTGTTATTCGACTGATGAATGGACGTCTTTAACTTCAAATAATGTTGGTCTTGTTTTGCCCACCTCTTGTGCAGCTGTAACCTTGTATGCTTCACACTGTTTAAGCACCCTATGATCTATATGTCCTTGTTGTTGTGATCTGCAATGTACTGCTTTGGGCGGCATGGTGGCTCAGTGGTTAGCACTGCTGCCTTACAGCACCAGGGACCCAGGTTCAATTCCCGCCTTGGGCAACTGTCTGTGTGGAGTTTGCACGTTCTCCCCATGTCTGCGTGGGTTTGCTCTGGTTTCCTCCCAGTCTAAAGGTGTACAGGTTAGGTGAATTGGCCATGCTAAATTGCCTGTAGTGTTAGGTGGATTAGTCAGGTATAAATATAGGGGGGGTGGGTTTCTTTTCGGAGGGTCGGTGTGGACTTGTTGGGCCGAAGGGCCTGTTTCCACACTTTAGGTAATCTAATCTAAAAACAAAACTTTTCACTGTACTTAGGTACATGTGACTGCAATAAATCAAATCAGATGTACAAACCTGTATCTGAAGACAAAAGACATGGGATTCGTTCTTAAAATTGTAGTGATGAATAACTCTACTGTTTATTAACATGTATGCTGCAGCTCAAAACAGCAAGCAGATGGATGTCCGTCAGCAGTTCTCACTGATGCTGGTGATGTCCAAGTTGATCTGCTCTGTGACTTCAACTGAATAATTAACGTGGTTGCACAATACAGAGGGACCACCGCAGACTGGACACAATATCCAAACTCCTATTGGAGATGATAATGGATGTCAAGTTGTAACACATTCTCAGCAGCCCTGCAGATCAAGTGCAGCATAGATACAGCTAGTCCAGGCCAGAAAGGTCCACCAGCATTCTTCCCTGACTACCGCCACCTACTGCAGACTGTCATCTAAAGGGACATCACAGGTGTAGTTAGAGTATATAAAAACTGAAAATTAGACTTTTGATCTCATGGAACACCAATTAATTCAAGTTGGAGGACTATGAAGGACCTCTTTGAATCTCTAGGACTTTAATGGGAAGCAACAAAATTGAACACAAATAGATTCTAGAAAGTGAGAGAGGAACAAAGGGAACGTTGTCATATCCATAAAGGCCTGGAGAATTTGCTCCAATTCAGTTGATGGGGGTTGACGTCACAGAGGACCTCCAGGAGGCAAACAGCCAGCAAGCCTTGCTCTTTGCTTAGCAGACTCGAAGATCATCTGCTGGTCCAGAGTCTGCTCTGTGGTGCAGGATGTCATATGCTCATGTTTTTTCTTCCACAAAGTACACAGAGAGATCTCTGTGATCAGTAGCCTGAAAGAGAAAGATGGCTTGGTAAAGTCACTTTAGTCTGACATTTTGAGGAGCAATAAAATATTTTATGCTGAATTGTACATCCTGTATCCCAGCATAGTCTCCTAAAACTACTGCAATCCAATATTGAGTCCTGAAGACTGCAGAGTCCCTGTAGGAATAAAACCCCCGACTGGGGATAAAGACTCAGGAGACAGGCAGAATTCTGGCATGTGGAAGTCTTTATTAAAGCAATTACCAGATCATGCAGGGAGAAGGCCACAGATTCCCCTTAAATCCAGCCTCGATGTGAGGATGCAGTTATCCCCTTAATCTTTAGCTCAAATCGGAAGAGAGGTCAATGACACTCTGATTTTCACAGTAGGATACAATATTTTTGTACATTTTGTGTAACAATAATCACATACAGCATGAACACTGCGCTCTTCCCCTTATTCTATACATCCAATCCTTTGAAAATCTAGTACATGATGGACATCCCTATGGATAGCCCGAGGATCCCCATGATCTCATGATGTTTAACTGATATTGTAATCACCAGGTCTTAGGATTTTCAATGCATCCTATTAATTCACCTTCCAAAGTTACTGGCAGCAAGCCTTTTGACAGGTCCCAGTCTTGCTTATCTCTAAGGACTGCTTGAATTCTGTTATTCATTGTATTTATTTGCTTTGTCTGTCAGATTTTGTTACTTCTGTTATATTTTCTGACTGTCCTAATTATATACATAACAATACAAAAGACAGTTGATTCTTACTAACTAGTATAAGAGTCATAATATCAATTCTATTGTAAAGCTAATTTTCTGTAAAGTTTTATATGTACCCCTGCTGTTAGCATTCTTTAGCTAATGTGATGATGCTGCTCCTTTGGCAAGGTTACTCTGTCCTTGTTTTATTTTGAGAGGGGTTATAAACAGAGCTTCTGGTGTGTCTGGTTCATATGGGTTTTGGGGCCAATTTGATTATAGCTAACAGATACTGTCTCAAACAATAGGCTTTCAAGTTTTAAAAAAGACACTTGTAAAATGAAAGGGGAATGGACAGTTCTCCCAGCTCAACTTTTCTGTGGTTTGTTTTGATTTTAGTAGTTTGGCTATTCAGAACTGCTGATCAAATCTTAGCTGGGAACCCAGAGAAGCTGCTAGACCCATAGAAACAACTCCATGCTGATCCTTTCTCCCTCTGACATATCACCTGTAAGAAGCTGTTTTTATGGGCATGTTACAACTATTTGAAACAGCATCACTAAGTTGCAGTAGAGTCTAATGGGTTTTCAAATAGTTATGTTATTCTAAATTCGGTTTTCTTTTGTTCGTATATAAATAGTTTTGTTTAAAACTGAATGGTTGGGCCAGCTGCATCACTCCTGGAATATCCACTTTATACCTACTTAGAACAACGAGATAACTTAGAGTCTGGGATACCTTCTTGAACTGTTTTGAGGTGGCTCCCATTCCTTGACGTGATGGTACAGAGAACACCGAATGGAGAATTCACTAAAAGGGTATACAGGAAAGCCACACACAGACCAAGTCCTAAACTATGAAAGTAACCACCCCAACACACACAAATGAAGCTGCATAAGGACACTATTCAAAAGGGCCACAACACACTGCAGTACACCAGAACTGCAAAAAGAAGAAGAGGAACACCTATATAAGGTATTCGCCAAAAACGGATACCCGCGCAACTTCATCAACAGATGCCTAAGAGAAAGACCACGGAACGAGGACATACCACAACCAAAATCAACTAGCCACGAAACGACACGACCAGCTATCCTTAGTAGCCACACACGCAGACAACAAGCAACATGAATTCGACTGGGACAACACTACCATTATAGGGCAAGCCAGACAGAGAACAGCCAGGGAATTCCTAGAGGCATGGCATTCATCCACAAACTCCATCAACAAACACATCGACCTGGACCCAAAATACCAACCACTACAGCGGACAGCTGAAACTGACAACCGGAAGCGGCAGGGACAGACCACTATAAACACCGGAGGAAACATCAAAGAAGCGCTTCGCAGGAGGCTCCCAAGCACTGATGATGTCGCCTAGCCAGGGGACGAAACGTTTGCAACAAAAACTTCCAGCTCGACGAACAGAACCACAACAACAAGCACCCGAACTACAAATCTTCGCACAAACTTTGAATGCTTATCAAACTATCTCTAACAAATCTTTTTGCAGCTGTTATGTGTGCAAGGCTCCCTTTTGCCTCTGAATAACCTCCTTATCAAATGTACCACAGTGTCTTATTTAAATGCTAGAGCAGGCATTTAGTTCTGTTTAACCACTTGATAGGCATTTTCGGCAAGGCTAAAGGGTGTGCTTAGCTGCCAGCCATCATGTTGCTCAAATATGGGCCCCCCCAACAGTTCCCTTCTTTGGCCCATGGCCAGCTTATGGCCCTAGGACACTACAAATGCTTAGTCTAAAGCATCATAAGTAGGGTTAAGAGCCCAGTTTCCATTTGAAAGTTTGTTCGAATCAGATGGTCACCCGTGGCAATGTCCGTTGTGCCTTAGGCCCAACAACAGTTCATAAGTGGTCTTCTTTTGGTTGTGTCACATCTATGATCCCCTTCCCAACATGTGATGAGCTTGTTATTTCTTTTGTCATTCCACTAGATGCCCGTTATCTTGGTAGTGTTCAGCAGAGCCACTTTCTTGTTCTGTGGCCCTTCCGCAGTCATCTTCATTATTGTAGTAATGTAACATTTAAAAAGGCCATAAATAACATAACATGGGCAAACAAAAATGACAAAAATTACTATTCCCTGGGCAACAGATGTCCCTAGGGATCGCAGCCATCCTGTTGTCCAACTCCACAGGGTGAAGGCTGTGGTTTGTTTGAGTTTGTCCAATGTTTTGCTGATATGGTCAGCCAAATCAGTAGCTTCTTCCAAGTGTTTGGGGATATATATGCAGAACACCTTTCCAATCATTGCACATGGAGCCCCTTTCTCAGCTAATATTCAGTCTAAGGCCACTAGTTCTGCAGAGCCACGGTTCATACAGTGACCATTTCTGCACGTACCTTGCCTCAGGTTTGTGAAGTGTCATTGGCTACTTGCTCTAGGACTGCAGCTATGTTGATAAATTCTCTGGCTAGGTTACCTATGCTGTAGGGGAGAAAAAGAAAAGCAAAGAGCTGTTCCATTTCCATGATGGCATGTTTGCAGTGTCCCGATGATCACTTCAAGAGGAATGAGAATGTGATGCACAAATGGCACCATGTGGCCTAGGTAACATGACCACATGGTAGCCAGGCATATGCTTTGTGCCCACAGACAAAGTAGATACCATTGTATGGAATAAACATAGTCAGAAGATCAGACATTATTAGAAGTTCTGGCTGACATGAAGTTAGTAAAATTAAGTTTTGATATAGGCAAGGTGATTTTAAAAAATTGAGTGCAACTACTCTGACTTGCAGACCAACCCCCCTGGCTCAGATGTAATAAGACAAATAGAGGTAACTCCTCTTGCTACCCTTGGTGTATTGGTAATGGTAACAAATGGTGGTGTGCGGGAGGTATTAAATTGGGGTTGGTACCAACCTTCAAAAGCAGAAAAGATGTACCCTGCTGATTTCTGCTTATCCCAGATGCTGCTAATGACACCCAATATAACCAAATCTTTGCAGAAAATGTGTCAGCCATGCAAACCCCGGCTGTTAGAGATTCATTCTGGCAAGTGATTCACTCTGCCACTTCAGGTGTATTAATAGGGATAGGTCACAATGGGACACCACCCTATGGATGTATGGGATTGTGTGAACTAACACAACAGTGGGAGGCATTAATTGTTATGAAGTTGAAGGCATTTACTGTACCTTTAAGAGAGAATGAATTCTCGTTTGCACTGACAGCTTGCTGGCACCTGACATGTGGCTGACTAGCAGTCTCAGAATGTACTAGAAAATAGAAAATTTGAAATAGATACCTGAGTTGTTTTGACAACAATTCAAATCTAACCAATCAATTTAAATTATGCCTCACAATACTAAAACTCAATCAAGTTTGAATTTATTGTTTTTGCCAACCTCGAACCATTGAGACAATCCAATGTTAGGGGTATAAAGAAGCAGACATTTTGAAAGTTAGATCCAGAGAATAACTGCCATAAAGAGAGAATGCCATTCAAAACACTATCAAAGGTACATTTTTCATATGAAACATCTTTGCAGCAAAAGACAGAAGATAACCCAGGGAGACCTTCAGCCAAAAGGAGGACACCAGAGACAACAGCTGCGGTCTGGTTTTGAACTTAATTTGGTGTGATTTTAATACAGGCTTTTATGAGAACAGTATATTGTTATAGAGTGGGAGGCAAATACCAAGCATTTAAGAGAAAGGAGGCTTAGAGTTATAAGTAGTTAGTTTAATGTTCACTTTTCGAGCTAAAGAATAAATTGATATTTTTTCTTTGAATAGTGGAATTTGGGAGTTCTCTGTCACTCATACTTTAACAGATTACGAAGTGAAGTGAGCTTTTCTGGGTGCTTGGCTTAATTAACGGAAGGGTTCACCGCCGTGCTGTAACAGTTTGGGGGCTCGGGTCCATGATTTGAACAGATTTAGATAGATCCAGTCTGAGATTTAGACAGATTTGAACAGATTTGGAGTACAAAAGATCTCAGCAAATTTAAAGACTTGTCAATTAGTATTCTAGATCTTTAAATAAAATGTAGGTCAGACAATCTGTTTAATTTTGGTTACTTGTGGTTGGTTAAATTAAAAGTGAGAAAAATGGCTCTTAAGATTGCTAAAGAGTTTCTGGGGTTTGAAGATGATTTCCAAATTTGTCAAGAAAGTTTAGCAAGACAGAAAAAGGCCATACTTTTAGAATAAGCAAAGAGGTTAGATTTGGGTTTAACCAAGGACAGAAGTAAAGCTGAAATTGTAAGGGAATTAGTCAAGCAGTTAGGTGTGTCAGAGAAACAGACAAGTGCAGTAGAGGTAGAAAAACTTAAATTACAATTGAGGAAAATGGAGCTAGAAGATAAAGAAAGGGATAGAAAAAGAGAGAGAGAAGGAAGAGAAAGGGAGAGAGGAAAAAGAAAGAGAGAGAAGGTTCTGAGCTGTGCACAGAGAGAAGAATGAGAAAGAGAAAGGGAGAGATAATTTGAACTTTAGAAGTTGTGATTTAGTCAGGAAAGTCAAGTAAGCAGGATGGCGATGAAGAGAGAAGGTAGTGATAAATACAAAATGTTAAAACACTGCTAGATTTTGATGAGAAAGATGTCAAAGCCTTCTTAATTTCATTTGAAAAATTGTCTGGGCTGATGGAGTAGCCAGAGAATGTGTGGGTAATGCGAGTTCAGACTAAGCTGGTAGGCAGAGCTAGTGAGGTATTTGCAGCACTCTCTGATGAGGGGTCAAGAGATTATGAAGATGTCAGACAGGCTATTTTGAGTGCTTATGAATTGGCACCAGATCTGTATAGACAGCAGTTCAAGAAACATAAACAAGGAACCAGGTCAGGCTTATGTCGAGTTTGAAAGAATTAAACAAAATAATTTTGATAGATGGGTCGGGCCTTTAAAATAGATAAGACCTATGAGACTCTAAGAGAGATTGTTCTGCTGGAGGAATTTAAAAATTCACTTCCAGGGATGATAAGAGCTCATGTGATTGAACAGAAAGTTCAACAAGTGAGAAGAACAAAAGAGATGGCAGATGAATATACATTGAGGCATAAGGCATGAATTTCACCCTGTGAGGAATAGAAATTGGGAGAACACGAGAACCTACACTACAAAACAAAGAGTAGAGCACACTGGTAATAGTTTATCATATGTTAAAAAGAAGCCCAAGAGGGTGAAAAGGAGATGAAATGCCTCAGGTGTTTTCACTGTAATGGAGTGGGGCACAGAAAATTATAGTGCCAGTGGTTTAAGAAGGGCACTGGGAAAAGATTTTTCACTGCCAGAAAATGGGACACGTAAAGTCACAGTGCTCATTGTTAAAGAAAGGCACTGTGGGAAAAGATGTGATAAAAGAGGCTAAGCTGGTGGCGTTAGTGAAGGTAGTAAAGGAGACCCTAGGGAAAGTTGAGGAGCTGCAGGAGAGTATACAGCGGAGGCAGGGGCTGGGGTTTGGAGTTAGTGCCTGATCTTTATAAAGAATTTGCCACTGTGCGTAAAGTTTACTCAAAAAGAGCAAGGAGAGAAGGGAAAGAAGTTATAATTTTGAGAGATACAGAATCTAACCAGTCTCTAAGAGTAAAAGATGAATGCATTTGCACTCTTTCTGAACTGCTACCCAAGAAAGTGGTAATTTGTCGGATAGATGGATAGAACTTTAGTGTTCCCCTATGTAAGATCAGGTTGAAGAGCCCCATGTTAAGACTGGGGAAGTAACAGTGGGAGTGATTGACAGAGTGTCAGTTCCAGGAATCCAGTTTGTTCTTGGGAAAATTTAGTGGGATCCAAGGTGGGACTGACACCCCTTGTTGTGGAGAAGCCAAAGAAAACCCGGGATTCAAAGTTTGTGAGAAGATTTGTAGCTTGGGTGCTCATTGTTGTGGTTCTGTTCGCCGAGCTGGGAATTTGTGTTGCAAACGTTTCGTCCCCTGTCTAGGTGACATCCTCAGTGCTTGGGAGCCTCCTGTGAAGCGCTTCTGTGTTGTTTCCTCCAGCATTTATAGTGGTTTGTCCCTGCTGCTTCCGGTTGTCAGTTCCAGCTGTCCGCTGCAGTGGCCAGTATATTGGGACCAGATTGATGTGTTTGTTGATAGAATCTGTGGATGAGTGCCATACCTCTAGGAATTCCCTGGCAAACAGAGAACAGCCAGGGAATTCCTAGAGGCATGGCACTCATCCACAGATTCTATCAACAAACACATCGACTTGGTCCCAATATACCGGCCACTGTAATGGACAGCTGGAACTGACAACCGGAAGCGGCAGAGACAAACCATTATATATGCCGGAGGAAACATCACAGAAGCGCTTCACAGGAGGCTCCCAAGCACTGAGGATGCCACCTAGACAGGGGGCGAAACGTCTGCAACACAAATTCCCAACTCGGCGAACAGAAACACAACAACGAGCACCCGAGCTACAAATCTTCTCACAAACTTTGAACACCTACGGGCAAGCAATGCTAAGACAAGCCAGGAAATGGGAATCCTGTGCCAATCACCTAAGTGCCACATACGAACAATTCCGGTTCCTGCAGGATTGCTGAAAGAATCGAATCCTTCCACCATGTGTCAGATACAGACACCAGATACAGACCCACAAGCCAGGGGCACAGCCAGACAGAACGGATTTAGGATGATCCAGGTAATGATTACAGACGCTTGCAACACACTTCACAAATACTGAAAAGAAATTGCTTGCCAAAAAATGTTAATTTCAAAAACCACCAATCAGGAATGGATCCGGACCATAGAACGGGCTGTCACCAAAGGACAGAACAGGACCACAAACTGCAAAAAAACGGCACTAAAAGAAAAATGGCCAAACTAACACACAACAGAGAGGACACCACAACACAAAGCTGGGTTAGAAACCTCTCCCATAGACAGCTCACAGACACGGAAAGAACAATACTGGCCAGGGGACTCAACTATAACCACAGGGACGCCAAGACAGCAGACTTCCTAGCAGCACTAGAATGCACACTCAGGAACAATGGACTGACAGAAGAGACACAACAAACAGTGAGACAAAGTATCGTACCCCTGATAACAAGGAAAAGACAAATGCAACCTCAACACCAAGGAGAGGGAAGCACTAAAATCACTAAGAAATTATAAGAACATAATCATACTACCAGCAGACAAAGGCAGAATGACGGTCATCCTGGACAAAGCAGAGTCCATCCAGAAAGCGCAACAACTACTTGCAGATACCATCACCTACCAAAAGAGGGAGTTTGACCCCACCCCACAGCTCACCAATAGGATAAACAACACACTGAGGAATCTGCAAAAAAAACGGACAGATAACCAGGTTTGACCTACAAAGAATGAAACCTGAAAGCAACACCACGCCCAGATTCTATGGACTACTTAAAGTGCATAAACCAGACATCCCACTCAGATCCATCGTATTGCTACCAGGAACACTATCACACAAACTGGGTAAAGAACTACAACAGAAACTGAAACACCTGATCAGCGGATTCAGACACTCTATATAGTCAACACAGGAATTCTTGGACATCATCAGAAATATACACATAGACAAGGAAGAAACTATGGTCTCATTCGATGTAACGGCACTGTTCACCTCTATCGACAAACCCTAGCCAGAGAAACAATAGCCAACCTGCTGGGCATACAGAACAGACAACAAGACGGGGAATCTATCAACAAAGACTGCATCTCAAACTACCTGGACCTGTGCCTCACAACACACTTCACATTCAACAACCAAATATATGAACAAATCAACGGCACACCCATGGGCTCACCCATCTCTGGACTCACAGCAGAAGCTGTAATGCAAAGATTAGAACAAACTGTCTTACCGCAAATTCAACCCAAACTCTGGGTCAGATATGTGGATGACACCTTTGTAATCATTAAAAACACAGAAATAGAAAACACACACTGGACCATCACGCCACACTCACAGGAATCAGATTCACTAGAGAGGAAGAAAAGGACAACCAACCATTCCTAGACGTGAGGGTACAGAGAACACCGAACGGAGAATTCACCACAAAGGTATTCAGGAAAGCCACACACACAGACCAAGTCCTGAACTATGAAAGCAACCACCCCAACAGACATATGAGAAGTTGCATCAAGACACTGTTCAAAAGGGCCACAACACACTGCAGTACACCAGAACTGCAAAAAGAGGAAGAAGAACACCTCAACAATGTATTCATCAAAAACGGATACCCGTGCAATTTCATCAACAGATGCCTAAGGGAAAGACAACGGAATGAGGACATGCCACAA
>NC_057718.1:77524280-77535755 GCF_004010195.1 Chiloscyllium plagiosum | reverse complement strand
GACTGGGACAACACTACTATTATAGGACAAGCCAAACAGAGAACAGCCAGGGAATTCCTAGAGGCATGGCACTCATCCACAGATTCTATCAACAAACATATCGACCTGGTCCCAATATACTGGCCACTGTAGCGGACAGCTGGAACTGACAACCGGAAGCGGCAGAAACAGACCACTATAAATGCTGGAGGAAACAACACAGAAGCGCTTCACAGGAGGCTCCCAAGCACTGAAGATGTCACCTAGACAGGGGACGAAACATCTGCAACACAAATTCCCAACTCGGCGAACAGAACCACAACGAAGACCAGGGAACTGAGAAGATAAAAGAAAAATATCCTGGAATTTTACTAGACTGTGTAGTAACAAGGTCCCACCATTATAAGTCACAGCACGATGCAAAAACAAAAGAGAAAGATGAAGGAGATGAGTTTCACCTTGTTTGATGTAATGGTGCAGGAAAAACCTGAACAGGCAGTGGGTCAGGTAGAAGTGTTTCATCCTGAAAGGCTAATGGACTTACAACAGAAAGAGGAGACAATAAAAAAAAATGTTGATACGTACTCAGAAAAGGAGTCAGAAAATATTCCTGGGGGTTATTATTTGAAAAATGGAATTCTAAGACAAAAATAGAGACCACGCAAGTTAGTGCAGAGGAGAAATGGGCTGAAGCGCACCAGATTGTGTTGCCAGTAGCATACAAACAGGAATTGTTACGGGTAGCACAGGAACTACCAGTAGGAGGTCACCTAGGTGTATGGAAGACTCAGACTTAGACTAAGGTACAAAAACATTTTTATTGGCCTGGAATGCACACGGATGTGGTTAACCTTTGCTGTACATGTAGCACTTGCAAAATGGTATGTAAGCCACAGGCAGTAATAAAACCAGTACCTTTGTTGCCAATTCCCACATTCGAAGAACTTTTCACGTAGGTTATAATTGATTGCGTAGGTCCCCTCCCTACAACCAGAACTGGCAACCAGTACTTGCCAACCATAATGGATGTGCCTACCAGATTTCCAGAGGCAGTTCCATTACAGAGTATTAAGGCAAAAAAGATGGTAGAGGTGTTAGTAGCTTTCTTCATACTGTATGGGCTACCCAGACAGATTCAATTAGACCAAAGGTCTAATTTTACTGTTAGGCTGCTTAAGGAAGTCAAGGATAGCTTAGGCATACAGAACTTTAGATTAGATTATATTAGATTAGATTACTTACAGTGTGGAAACAGGCCCTTTGGCCCAACAAGTCCACACCGCCCCGCCGAAGCGCAACCCACCCATACTCCTACATCTACCCCTTACCTAACACTACGGGCAATTTAGCATGGCCAATTCACCTGACCTGCACATCTTTGGACTGTGGGAGGAAACCGGAGCACCCGGAGGAAACCCACTCAGACATGGGGAGAATGTGCAAACTCCACACAGTCAGTCGCGGGAATTGAACCCGGGTCTCTGGTGCTATGCAGTGCTAACCACTGTGCCACCGTGCTGCCCACAATCACGTGCATACCATCCTGAATCCCAGGGAGATTTGGAAAAGTGGCATTAGACCCTGAAGATTATGTTAGGAGCATACTGTCAGGATTACCTGAATGATTGGTTCCCAAACCTGACGGCATTTGTATTGTTTGCCATCAGTGATGCCCCAAAGGAATCTACTCAGTTTACTCCCTTTGTGTCACTATTCGGACATGAAGTGAGAAGGCCTTTGAAATTAATTAAAGAGAAATTGACAGGACCGAAGTTGGAGATCTCACATTTAGATTATGTATCGGAGTTGATGGAGAGATTAAATTGGGTAGGGGAATTAGCTAAACAGCACCTGAAGAGAACACAGCATAGAATGAAGCAGGTAGCAGATAAAAAAAATCTGAAATTCAGACTTTTTCCCTTGGGGATGATGTACTAGTATTGTCATCAATGATAGGAGGTACCGGCTAGGAAAAAAAACTGTATCGGGTATGTCATGTGAATATGATGAAACTTTGTCATTGAGAGAAGGAACTGGAGAAACAGGTGCAATTTACTGCTCCACAGAATGTGGAATCAGATCCAGATGTTGTGGAGTTTGATGTGCCTCAAAATAGGTTAAACAATGAGGAAGACCTTGAGGAGTTGGATAGGTTAGTGAACTATCTGCCTCAGGAACAAAGAACACAGTTGAAAGGTTTGTTGCAGCAGTATGCGGACATATGCAGGAATAAGATGGGGAGGACTAATGCTATTGTGCATGAGGTAGAAGTAAGGAATGCTGTTCTGATAAAACAACATCCCTACAGGCTTAATCCTTTCAAAGTCACAGGTCGAGAAGGAAGTGGATGTTAAGTCTTTGAAGTTGAGTTTGCCGATTGTAGTTCCCAAACCTGACGGCACTCAACGATTTTGTGTGGACTATCGGAAGGTCAATGCCATAACAAAATCAGGCTCATACCCAATACCAAGATTGAAGGACTGTATAGAGAAAATTGGACAAGCCAGTTACATCACAAAGTTGGACCTACTGCGTGTTTGTCGACAGGTATCTTTATCAGAGAAAGCGAAAGAAGATTCTCCGCTTGTAACCCCAAATAGGTTATATAAATTCAAAGTGATGCCCTTTGAAATGAAGAATGCACCTGCAACATTCCAAAGACTCATGAACAGAGTTGTGGCTGGATTAATAAACTGTGCAGTCTATCTGGATGTTGTAGTGATCTTTAGTGATTCATGGAAAGATCACATGGCATTGCTGGCAGAGCTCTTTGAACGATTAAGTGAAGCAAAACGGGTAATACACTTAAAGAAAACAGAATTCACGAAGGCAGAGGTGACATTCTTGGGACATAACATCAGTCATGAAAGGTTGACCCCAAGGAACACAAAGGTGAAGGCCATCGAGGAATTTCCACGACAAATCTCGAAGAAAGAGGTGCTTCGACTTTTGGGACTAAGACGAAGCGGATTCTACTGGATGTTTGTTCCAAACTTCTGCAGCGTAGTGGCACTGCTAACAGATTTACTGAAGAAGAACACAAACCTTTGGTGGACAAAACAATGCCAGGAGGGATTTGACAATTTAAAAGCTGTAATAACCACCGCACCAATTTTAGCTACATCAAAATTTTTGAAACCCGTTAAAGTTGCCATCTATGCTAGCGATATAGGAGTTGGAGCTATACTGCTACAGGAAGATGTTGATGGAATTGAATAGTTAATTGGCTGCTTTTCAAAGAAACTCAACACCCATCAGAGAAAATACTCTAGAATGGAAAAGGAATTATTGAGTTTGGTACTGGCCTTACAACATTTTAATGTTTATGTGAAGAACAATGTGTTGGAGACAGTTGAGTACACGAATCACAATTTTCTTACGTTCTTAGAACAATTTAAAGATAAGAATATGAGACTATTTCATTGGAGTCTTATGCAACAGACATTTAATTTACAAACTGTACAAGTTGCGGGTTGTAAGAATGCGATAGTGAATGCGTTGTCATGGATTTAACAGATAAAGTATAGAAATATTGAACAGATACCAATGTTTTATATATGTGTGCAGAAATTAATATGAACTTAGATTAATGTTGTATGAATTTCATTGTAATGGGATTAAGAATTAGAAACAAAAATGAAGCCATCTTGTCGTTATGATGTTTCATTTTTTCTTAAGGGGAGGCGCATATTGTATCCTTAAGAGAGAGTAAATACTGTTTTGCACTGAGATGTTGCAGGTACCTGACATGTGATTTACTAGCAGTCTCAAAGTGTACTAGAAAATTGAAAATATGTAACATTTGGCTGTGAAATAGATACCTGAGTTGTTTTGGAAAAAATTTGAATCTAACCAATCAGTTTAAAATATGCCCCAGGATACTAAAAGCCAATTGAGTCTGTATTTATTATTTTTGCCAACTTCGAACCATGAGATGATCCAATGTCAGGGGTATAAAGACATTTTGAAAGTTAGACCCAGAGAGTAAATGCCATCAAGAGAGTCTACCATTCAAAACACTCTCTATCATCGGTACTTTTTTCATATGAAACAACTTTGCAGGAAAAAGACATAAGACGACCCAGGAAGATCTTCAGCCAAAAGAAGGAGGACACCAGAGATGACAGCTGCTGTGTGGTTTTGAACTTAAGTTGATTTAATTTGAATATGGGTTTTTATGGGAACAGTATATTGCTATAGAGTGGGAGGCAGATAATAAGCATTTAAGAGAAAGGAGGTTTAGAGTTGTAAATAGTTTTTGTTTAATGTTCACTTTTAGATTTAAAGAATAATTTGATATTTTTTCTTTAAATAGTGGAATTTGGGTGTTTTCTGTCCCTCATACTTTAACAGATTATGAGGCGAGATGAGTTTTTCTGGATGTTTGGTTTAACTAGCAGAAGGGTTCACTGCTGTGTCATAACATAATACGTTTGGCATAAACATATGACATGTATAAAAATGTCTTAATATTATGCTTCTGTTTCATCAAGTGCCTGTCAGCCTCTGATTGGATCAAATTTGAGAGGAACCCGCAGAG
The DNA here is from genome assembly GCF_004010195.1 of Chiloscyllium plagiosum. Classification (NCBI taxonomy): domain Eukaryota; kingdom Metazoa; phylum Chordata; class Chondrichthyes; order Orectolobiformes; family Hemiscylliidae; genus Chiloscyllium; species Chiloscyllium plagiosum. The sequence goes on along the minus strand of NC_057718.1, from coordinate 77,531,236 downwards.
GATTAGTATTTTCATGTTTACTCTAACATTTGTAATATTTTTCATTACAGTTACCACTGCACAACCACATCACATATATTTACATATATTTACGTGCGACCTTAATCTATTCTGGCTCCCATCCTGGTGTCAAGGATCCCACTCCTGTTGCTTGTTGGTGATCATGTAGTGAGGGTCCTTAAAACCTGCAAGAGGGAAACAGAAAAAAAGACAGAGAGAGAGAGAGAGACAAAACACACTAGACAAGTTGGCTGTTAATCCTTATTTACTTTTAAGGATTTACTTTTAACTGCTTGGGGTGTCTCCGTTTACCAATCCTGCTTTTATTAATAGATGTGCTCATGTTACCTGTTAATATTACCTCATGAGGTCTATCCCATTGCGAGGGGACAAGGCTTCCTTGCTTGGACTTATTTTCACCAGGACTTTTGATTCTGGGGCTGGCATTTCTGTCTGTTCTGGGTGTCCCTCAGACTCCCAGTCCTTGAAAGGTTGCTGGTTGCATGCCTGTCTGTGAAGTATGGGTAAATGCTTACAGAGGGATTTCATATAATCCCAGACTTGTCCCTTGCTGTTAATCAGTTCTGCTCCTCCTTTGACTAGGACCTGGAGGAGTGTCCTTGCTTGTCCCGTTTTGAGTTCAAAGGGTTTTAGTCCAGTGGCCCTCAGGGGAGTTGCCCTCTGGGCTATCAGGATGACTGGTAGGGAAAGAGTCCATTTCATTCCTCCTCCGAGCATTGCCTTGGTCAGAGCATTTTTCAGCATTCCATTCATTCTCTCTACATTACCCGAGCTCCATGGATAGTAAAGGATATGATACTTTTGTGTTATTCCCAAGAGGTTACAAGCTTCCTTTATGCACTTCCCGTGAAGCAAGTTCCTTGGTTTGAGTCTCCACCAATAATTTTGCCACCACAGTTGTGGTACAGTCCGCTGTGGGGAAAGCTTCTACCCATCTGGTAAACTGGTTGACCATGATCAGGTAGAATTTCTGATTCTGACTTTGTGGGAGTTGTCCAATAAAGTCCATTCAGAGGTGTTCCCATGGTCCCTATGGGCAGGCTGGTGGCTCATTTTGATTTGAATTCCCTACTCTGGATCTGTTTGTGCAACTCTGGCTATGTTTTGCTGTGTCTCTTCCCATCCCTTTCCACTACTCGCAATTAGAAATTAGTTGTATCATTTTATCCCTCCCTACATGTGCTAGTCAATGGTAAACATTGCATAGGCTCTGCTGGCAGAATATGGGAGCTACCACCTTATCTTTCTTACTCCAAATATCATCTGCTCCTAACGCTGCCCCAGCCTTATCCCATTCTGCTTTATCTTCTAAACCAGCTGCTGCTTGTAAACCTAGAATGTTCCATTCATCATCTTTGACTTCTTGCTCTCTCACAGCTGCTACAGTTATCAGTTCCTGTTCTAACATCTGAGTAGTCATTCCCTCCCAGCTCTGGTGTCTGAATCATTCTGTACGCTTTAATTTTAATTACCGCTGCCTCTTTTGGCTCAATTGCTGTGGCTACTAAGTCCTTCACTAGGGTTTTGTGCTGAAATATGCTACTACGCGAGACAACTTGTCTTGCCCATGCCATCATGTGGTTGTGGACTACATCAAAAGCTGTCTGTGTAGGTATTAACTCTCCTTCCTTTCCCGAACTGCAAGGCGGCAGTCAGTGTTTTTGGTTCAGCTACCTGGGTAGAGTGGCATCCACCAATCCTCTCTCCTGCCAAATGTTCCCCTTACAAATTAACTACAGCCCACTTCGGCCAAGCCTCACCATCATAGTACTTCTGTGCCCCATCTACAAACATGAATTCCACATCTGGCCTCTCTAATGGTTCCTCCTTAACTTGATCCTGTCTCTCCTCTTCCTGCTCCATGAGGGGTATGCAATCATATGTCTCTCCTTCCTGGTTCACATAGGTTGCTTGGTTCTCTCTGCTGTCTTTAACCACTTCCATGTGCTTGTCTCCTGGCAACAGTGCAACTTCCCATTTGGCTTGCTGACTGTCTATAACAACTCTCAGTTTTCCAACTTTCAACAGCTGGAGTATACTATGTGGGGAGTGTACCCTCCCCGGTTGTGTCAAGGGAGAGGATGTCGTTAGTGCCCAGGTAGCAGATTGGGTGTTTGAACACACGAGTGTTGTCTCATCATGACCGGATCCATTTTGCCTGAGTAGTATCCCACAGGCCAGAGCTTGTCTCCACATCTCTGTAGCACTATTGCAGACTGATTACCCTTACTTTCAATGCAAAAGAGGTGAAAGGGCTTTATCAGGTCAGACAGTCCTACAGCTGGTGTGGAGGCCAGTGTCTGTTTGATTTGGAAAAATGCCTCTTGCTCGTGCCTCATGTCAATTATCTCTGAGCTAGCTTGTCCTCCTTTTGTAAGGTCTTGCAGGGATCTGGCTAGTTCGCTATAATTTTTTTACAAAATTCCCACAATAGTTAAGCAGTCCTAGGACTTGTCTTATCCCTTTAACAGTAACTGTTTTTTTCATTTTCAATATTGTGGTTTTCCTTTCCAATGGAATTCTATGGCTGCCTTGTGTCACTATCTGTCCTAGATAAGACACTTCTGGATTGCCTGGTTGTGCCTTTTTTGGGTTTATTTTTAACCTGGCAGCTTTGATTGTTTTTAACACTTTCAGTAAGGCCAGTAAAATAACATCACACATGGACCCAAAATTTCTCCAGCTCTCTTCATCTGTATCCCTTCTTCAATATATTTCCTTAATTTGCTAATTTTGTGAATGATTGCATCATTGAGTGGTACTCCTTCTGCATGCAAGTACCCCTCTTAGCTGCAGTTTCATGATATGAAGCAGTATAGCTCTGACAAATCACAACACATTTATTAGGCTTTACCTTCTATTTATGCTTTCATGCTCCCTTTCACTAATACTATTTTGATTATTTTAAAGTCAGTTTTTCAATGAATGATGCGTCAGTGTCTTTCCATTTAAACCATGTTTTTGTGCTCTTCCACACCACTAATCCTTTTGTCAAGTAGATATACATGTCTAAGACCCGTTCTCTAATTTGTTTTTCTTCTGCAAGCGCTTTCCTAATTACTTTTTCTCATCCAATTTTGCAATTTAACTGTTATCACCTATCTAATTCCAGAGATCTGGAGAGATTTGTAGTCCATGGAGCATAATCTTATAATATTTTAATATAGATGTCAAACATTTCTGTTTAATTCAGACACCCCTTTTTTCTGAGATGCCCCCTTTTTTAATAAAAGTTATTTGATAACTCATTTTGGATACTTGATATCTCTATATAAACTTGTCCAAATTGAAAGTTCTGTTTATTCTCTCAAAGTCACTAACAATTTTTATACACTAGAATTCCCAATACTGAATTCTTTTAAGGTTTGCACAGTTCTTCCCCAACACTGAAATATGTAACGTATGAATGGTTTGATGGGTTGAGGGAGGGGTGACATTGAAAATCTGCAAACAGGTTCAGCCTTAGTTGTCTCCATTTTTCTAAAATACAAACAACCTTCATCCATTCCAAGCCAAGCAGAATGGGTAAATTAGTATTAATCTAATAGGGATTCAAAACGGGGGTGGGGTACTCCTGCATGTAATTACATCAACTGTTTCTACTCCTCCTGTAAGGAAATAAGTGTATTATAATTAACAAAGGGGATGCCTACATCATTTGTTAGATTGTGCTCTTTTTTTAATTCCTCTATCAGTTTTCTCAGATTTTAGAACATTTCATCAAATAATTTTGTTCAAAGAGAATTGCATTTCCAAAATTCCAATCTCCGTTTGTTGGATGCTTCAACACCAAAGTACATTTACAATGAGCAAATCTTATCTTCACGCATGTTAAAACAGTATATGGAAGTCACCGTGGCCAGAAAATGAAATTCCAAGCATGATTATCTAAACGTAAAGATCCTCAGATTGAAATTTACCCAGACCTCCTTCCTCCTTCCAAATACAAGACAGATAGTATATTATCTTGAGGAAGAAGAAGATAAGTTCCGTTTTTTGGACTTTTTTCAATTAATTTTAATCACCAGTGATCTGTGTTCTCCCCCTAACTGTTCAAAATGTCCAGTTTTATACCCTAAAATATTGGATCATTTAATTTGTTTGATATCATCCCACTCAGTAAAATTCAAATTCAGCTTTCAGTCAGTCCTTGCCACGTTCCTCTCCCTCTTAAAGGTACAGAGAATACCTACACTTTCATAACACTCCCTTTAAGAAAAAAATGAACCATCATAATGAAAAGATGGCTTCACTTTTTTTCTCTATTCCTTAACCATATTAAACATGGCATACATATGACTTTAAACTAAGTTCATATTAACTTCTTCCCACATATATATAACATTGAACAGGTATCAACCTCATGCATACTTTATCAGTTAAATCCGTGATAACGTATCTATGATAACATTCTTACGATCTGCAAAATGTACGATTTGTAAATTAAAAGTCTATAACATAAGACTCCAATGAAATAGTCTCGTACTCTTGTCTTTAAAGCATTCCAAGAATGTAAGAGGATTGTGATCCGTGCACACAACCATCTCCAATACATTGTTTGTGACATACATATTAAAATGTTATAAGGCCAGTACCAAACTCAATAGTTCTTTTTCGATCATGAGTATTCCCTCTAGTGGATATTGAATTTCTTCAAAAGGTAACCAACTGGCAGTTCAATCCCATCATCACTTTCCTGTAGCAGTACATCTCTAACTCCTATGTCACAAGCATCGATGGCAACTTTGAAGGGTTTCAAAAGTTTGGTGTAGCAAAAACTGGTGTAGTGGTTAATATTTGCTTTTAAATGGTCGAATGCCTCCTGCATTGTTCTGTTCACATAAACTTTGTGTTCTTCTTCAGCAAATCGGTTAATGGTGCCACTACGCTGGTGAGGTTTGGAACAAACTTAAAATAGTATCCGCTTAGCCTCAAGAATCAAAGCACCTCTTTCTTCGAGGTTGGTTGTGGAAATTCCTCGATGGCCTTCGTCTTTGGGTTCCGTGGGATCAGCCTTCCATGCTATGTCCCAAGAACGTCACCTCTGCTTTCGCGAATTCAGTTTTGCTTCACGTAGTTGTTCAAAGAGCTCTGCCAACTGTACCATGTGATCTTTCCAGGACTTATTAAGGATCACTACATTGTCCAAATAGACCACACAGTTTGTTAATCTGGCCACAACTCTGTTCATGAGTCTTTGGAATGTGGCGGGTACATTCTTCACCCCAAAGGGCATCATTTTGAATTGATATAGCCCATTTGGGGTTACATATGCAGAAATTTCTTTTGCTGCCTCTGATAAAGGTCCTTGCCAGTAACCACGCAGAAAATCCAACTTGGTGATGTAACTGGCTTGTCCAACTTTCTTGATACAGTCCTCCAATCTTGGTATTGGATACGAGTCCAATTTTGTAACGGTACCTTCCAATAATGCACGCAAAATTGTTGAGTCTCATCCAGTTTGTGACCTAAAACGATCTGCAAACACCACTCACTCTGGCTTGGTTTGATGATATCCTTATTAAGCATGGCCTCCACCTGGACCTGTCTGGCTTTGAAAGGATTAAGCTGTTAGGAGTTTTGTTTTATTGGAGCAGAATTCCCTACATCTACTTCATGTACGATAGCATTAGTCCTCCCCATCTGATTCCTACGTATGTCCTCATACTGCAGTAACAAACCTTTCAACTGTGTTCTTTGCTCCTGAGACAGATAGTTTACTAACCTATCCCACTCCTCAAGGACTTCATTTTTTAACATAAGACCAAAAGACATAGGAGTGACAGTAAGGCCATTTGCTTCGTTGAGTCCACTCTGCCATTTAATCATGAGTCATGGGCATTTCAATTCTACTTATCCGCACTCTACCCGTAGCCCTTAATTCCTTGCAAGATCAAGAATTTATCAATCTCTGCCTTGAAGACATTTAACGTCACGGCCTCCACTGCGTTCCTTGGCAGTGAATTCCACAGGCTCACCACTCTCTGGCTGAAGAAATGTCCCCTCATTTCCATTCTAAATTGACCCCCTCTAATTTTAAGGCTGTGCCCATGGGTCCAAGTCTCCACGCCTAAGGAAAAAACTTCCCAGAGTCCACCCTTAAGAAGCCATGCATTACCTTGTAAGTTTCTATTAGATCTCCCCTCAACCTTCTAAACTCCAATGAATACAATCCCAGGATCTTCAGCCGCTCATGGTATGTTAGGCCTACCATTCCAGGGATCATCTGTGTGAATCTCTGTTTGTCACGCTCCAGTGCCAATATGTCCTTCCTGAGGTGTGGGGCCCTAAATTGGACACAGTATTCTACATGGGGCCTAACCAGAGCTTTATAAAATCTCAGAAGCACCTCACTGCTTTTATATTCCAACCCTCTTGACATAAATGACAACATTACATTTGCTTTCTTAATCACGGACTCAACCTGCAAGTCAACCTTTAGAGAATCCTTGACTAGCACTCCCAGATACTTTTGTACTTTGGCTTAATAATTTTCTGTTTAAAAAATAGTCCATGCTTGTATTCTTTTTTCCAAAGTGCAAACCTTGCATTTGTTCACATTGAATTTCATTAGCGATTTCCTGGACCACTCTCTTCAACTGCCTAAATCTTTCTGCAGCCTCCCCACCTCCTCAGTACTACCTGCCGGTCCACCTAACTTCATATCATTGGCAAACTTTGCCAGAATGCCCCGAGTCCCTTCATCCAGATCATTAATATATAAAGTGAACAGCTGACCCCAACACTGAACCCTGCAGGACACCACTTGTCACCAGCTGCCATTCCAAACAACAACCTTTTATCCCAACTCTCTGCCTTCTGTCAGACAGTTAATCCTCAATCCATGCGAGTAGCTCACCTCCAACACCATGGGTGGAAATGTGTTGCTGGAAAAGCGCAGCAGGTCAGGCAGCATCCAGGGAACAGGAGAATCG
>NC_057718.1:77516774-77524247 GCF_004010195.1 Chiloscyllium plagiosum | reverse complement strand
ACGTCGATTCTCCTGTTCCCTGGATGCTGCCTGACCTGCTGCGCTTTTCCAGCAACACATTTCCAGCTCTGATCTCCAGCATCTGCAGACCTCACTTTCTCCTCCAACACCATGGGCCCTCATTTACGCAGCAGCCTCCCATGAGACATCTTATCAAAGGACTTTTGGAGCAACATCCACTGAGTTTCCCTGGTCTAATGTACTTGTTACCTCTTCAAAGAATTCTAACAGGTTCGTCAGGCACAGCCTCCCCCTACTAAATCCATGCTGACTTGTTCTAATTCGACCCTGCACTTCCAAGAATTTAGAAATCTCATCTTTAATGATAGTAAGGCAAATCGGCCTATAATCTTCCATCTTTTGACTTGATCCTTTCTTGAACAAGAGGGTTACTACAGCAATTTTCCAATTATTTGGGACTTTCCCTGACTCCAGTGTCTTTTGAAAGATCACAACCAATGCCTTCATTATTTCCTCAGCCACCTCCCTCAGAACTCTAGGACATAACCCATCGGGGCCAGGAGATTTATCAATGTTTAGACTTTTTAGCTTTTCTAGCACTTTCTCTTTTGTAATGACTACCATACTCAACTCTGCCCCCTGACTCTCCTTAATTGTTGGGATATTACTCGTGTCTTCCACTGTGAAGACTGACGCAAAGTACTTATTAAGTTCTTCAGATATTTCCTTATCTCCCAGCACTAGCCTTCCGGCATCAGTTTGGAGCGGCCCAATTTCTACTTTTGCCTCTCGTTTGTTTCTTATGTATTGAAAGAAACTTTTACTATCATTTCTAATATTACTGGCTCACCTACTTTCAAATTTGATCCGATCCTTCCTTATTTCTCTCTTTGTTATCCTCTTCTCGTTTTTGTAATCTTCCCAATCTTCTGATTTCCCAGTGCTCTTGGCCATTTTATAGGCTCTCTCTTTTTCTTTGGTACACTTCCTGACTTCCTTTGTCAGCCATGGCTGACTATCCCCCTGGATAATATTTCTTTTCTTTGGGATGAACCTCTGTAATGTGTCCTCAGGTAAACCCAGAAGCCCCTGCTCTACTGTCTTCTTCGCTAGGCTCTGCTTCTAGTCAATTTTTGTCAGTTTCCATCTCATGCCCTTGTAATTACCTTTATTTAGCTGCAACACCATTACATCCAATTTTGTGCTCTCTCTTTCAAACTGCAGATTGAACTCTACCGTATTATGATCACTGCCTCCTAAATGTTTCCTTACTTTAAGATCTGGTTCTAAAATCTAAGATCTAAAATCTGGTTCATTATATAACCTTAAGTCCAACATAGCCTGCTCCCTTGTGGGCTTTATCACAAGCTGTTCCTAAAAACCATCCCATCAGCATTCCATAAATTCCCTTTCTTTGGATCCACCGGCAACATTATTCACCCAGTCAATTTGCATATTGAAGTCCCCATGATCACCATGACCTTGCCTTTTGACATGCCCTATCTATTTTCTGGTAGATCTTGCGTCCCTGGTCCTGACACTGCTGGGAGGTCTGTACATAACTTCCATTATGATTTTTTTGCCTTTGTGGTTCCTCAACTCCATCCACATAGAGGATGAGCCCTTCTTCAGGAATGAGGAAAGTGTGTCCAGCAGGCTGGACACACTTTCCTCATTCCTGAAGAAGGGCTCATGCCCGAAACATAGATTCTCCTGCTCCTTGGATGCTGCCTGACCTGCTGCACTTTTCCAGCAACACATTTTCAGCTCTGATCTCCAGCATCTGCAGTCCTCACTTTCTCCTCCATCCACATAGACTCCACATCATCTGATCCTATGCCATTCCGTGCCATAGATTTAATTTCATTCCTAACTAACAAGGCAACCTTGCCCCCTCTGCCCAACTCCCTGTCTTTTCGATAAGTTGTAAATCCTTGGTTGTTTAACTGCCAGTCATGAACCCCTGCAACCATGTCTCTGTGATGCTTACCACATCATAATCACTCACAATAATTTGTGCTGTTAATTCATCTACCTTGTTATGAATACTACGAGCATTCAGGTAAAGTTCCTTCAAGCTAATTTTCTTACCTCATGATTTCCAACATTTCTAGTAATATGTCCTAAGTTATCCTTCCTTCTTGCTTCATTCCTTGTCTGCCTTGAACTTAAACCCTGCAAACATGCTAACCTGCTGCTTATCTTTCTACTTGACTCCATGCTCCCTGTCACTTTCCCTTTCCTTCCTACCCCCGACTCACAAGTTTAAAGCCTTAGAGACCACCCTTTTTATCCTATTCGCTAGAACACTAGTTCCATCCCATTGGTACAGATCTCCCCATTCCAAAACTGATGCCAATGTCCCATGGAATGGAATCCCTCTTTCCCACAGCAATCTCTTAGCCATGTGTTTACTTCCCTAATTTTCTTATCCCTATGCCAATTAGCATGTGGCTTGGGCAGAAATCCAGAGATTACGACCCTAGAGGACCTGTTCTTCAATTGTTTGATAATCCCCAAACAAGTCCTAGCTTTGCCTATGTTGTTATTGCCAACGTGGACCACAACAACTGGGTCTTCTCCCTCCCACTCCAATATCCTTTCAAGCCGGTTGGAGATGTCCTGCACCCTGGCACCGCGCAGGCAACACACCATACAGGACTCCCAATCCAACTTGCAAAAGATACTATCCGTTCCCCTAATTATAGAATCCCCTATAACAACTAGTCTTTTTGCATGCCTGTCTTGAATGGCCTTCTGCACCATGGTGCAGTGGTCAGCTGGCTCATCCTGTCTACAGCCCTTTTCCTCATCTGTACAGGGAACAAAAATCTCATACCTGTTGGGCAAGGTCAAGGGTTGAGGCTCCTCCACTCCTGAACTCAGAATCCCGTGACCTCCCTCACTTATAGTTACACCCTGTTGTCCCTGATCACTAACTGAATTTGAATTTTTTAATCTACCAGGTGTGACTGCCTCCTGAAACAGTGTCCAGGTAACTCTCCCCCTCCCGGATGTGCCACAGAGTTTGAAGCTCAGATTCCAGATCATCAATTCTGATCCAGAGTTCTTCCAGCAACCAACGCGTGCTGCAGATGTGGTCACTGCCACTCACAATGGGATCAGCCATCTCCCACATCATACAGCTACAGCACATCACCTGTCCAGCCATCTCTACTTATTTAATTAATTTATATAAATTTATGAGTTCAATAATTTCTAGTACTTCTCTGTGGTCTTATTCAACTAACCAACTAACAGTAAACTTTTAATCAATCACACGATACACAAGAAATATCAACTTTACCTTAGCAACACACAACAGTCCTTTTTTTTGGTTAGAGGAGGAGGGCGGGTAGGAGACACTACACATGTAGTGTCTTGGGATTCAGCCACTGCCCAAATATATACCTGGCAGCCCTCTGCTTTCTCGCTGTGGCCTCGCCCTCTGCTGCTCCTTTAAAAAATGGTTCTTGTGCTCTCCCTTCCCGGCAGCCTTCGCTTCTCTCCACGCCACTCTGTAAAAATGGAGGCCTGATTCCCGAGGTAAGTCCCTTTTAAAGTGGGAAAACTTACCCTTCCCGACAGCCCTCGCTTCTCTCCGTCCTCTCTCCTCGCCGCTCTGGAGGCACATCAAAATCCACAACATCTGGATTTGATTCCTCACTCTGCAGGGCAGTAAATAACACCTGTTTCTCCAGTTCTTTCCTTCTAGTATAATACGGTTTCAGTACGTTCACATGACATACCCAATACAGTTTTTTTCTACCTGGCATCTTTAGCAGATGGTTCACCTGATCCAACTTTTTCTCAATTTGATATGGACCACTAAACCTGGCTTTGAAGGGATCTCCTATCACTGGTAACAGTATTAACACGCTATCCCCTCAGGAAAACGTCTGAGTCTCAGAGTTTTTATCTGCCACCTGCTTCATTCTATGCTGTGCCCTCTTTCGGTGCTGTTATCTAACTCACCTACTTTATTTAATCTCTCCCTCACTTCCGATACATAATCCAAGTGTGAGATCTCCGACTTTGGTCCTGTCAATTTCTCTTTAATTAATTTCAAAGGGGTTCATGCCCGAACATTAACTCAAAGGGAGTAAACTGAGTAGACTCATTTGAGGCATCTGTAATGCAAACAATGCAAATGGGATACCTTTATCTCAATCATTCGGGTAATTCTGACAGTATGCTCTCAACATGGTCTTCAGGGTCTGATGCCATTTTCGAAAGCTTGCTGGGATTCAGGATGATATGCACTTAATTTAAAGTGCTGTATCTTTGACCTCCTTAACCAACCTAGCAGTAAAATTATACCCTTGGTCTGACTAAGCCTGTTAGGGTCGCCTATATCAGTGATGAAAGCTACTAAACTCCTCTACTAATCTTTTTGCCTTGATACTCTGTAATGGAATTGCCTCCAGAAATCTGGTAAACCCATCCATTATGGTTAACAAGTATTGGGGCTCACTTTTAGTTCTCGGAAGGGGACCTACACAATCAATTATAACCCACGTAAAAGGTTCTTCAAATGTGGGAATTGGCAACAAAGGTGTTGGTTTTATTACTGCCTGTGGCTTACCTACCATTTGGCATGTATAACACATATGACAACATTAACCACATTCTTGCGCATTCCAGGCCAATAAAAATGTTTTTGTACCTTAGCCTGAATTTTCATATACCTAGTGACCTCCTACAGGGTAGTTCATAACACCTCCTGTCTGTATGCTACCAGCAACACAATCTGGTACACTTCAGCCCATTTCTCCTCTGCACTAACCTGCCGTGGTCTCCGTCTTGGTCTTCGGATTCTATCTTTCAAATAATAACCCTCAGGAATATTCTCTGCCTCCTTTTCGGAATACATATCCACATATATATCTTTTATCATCTTGTCTTGCTGTTGCAAGTCCCTAAGCCTTTCAGGACTAAACACTTCTGTCTGACAGTCAGGCTTTTCCTGCATCATTATGTCAAACAGAGTGTCCACTAACTAAACCTCAACTTTCTCTTTAGTTTATGTTTCATGCTGTGATTTATGATAGTGGGATCTTGTTACTACATGGTCTGGGAGAATACTCCTCAGTTTCTTGGTCTTCTTTGGGTTTTTCCACAACAAAGGGTGTCACTCCCACCTTGGAGCCTGCTAAATCATTCCCAAGAACAAACTATATTCTTGGAACTGATACTCTGTCAATCAGTCCCACTGTTATTTCCCCAATTTTAATTTGGGGCACTCCAATCTGATCTTACATAGGGGAACACTAAATTTCTGTCCATCTATCCCACAAATTACCACACTCTCGGGTATCAGAGCAGATAAAGTGCAAATTCACTCATCTCTTACTATTAGAGACTGGTTAGATCCTGTATCTCTCAAAATTCTAATGTCTTGCCCTTCTTCCCCTGTTCTTTCTGAGTAGTAGTTACCCACAGAGGTGAATTCTTTATAGAGATCAGGCACTAACTCCACACCCAGCCCTTACCTAGGCTGTGCACTCTCCTGCAGCTCCTTGGCTTTTCTTGGGGTTTCCTTGACTACTTTCACTAATGCCATTGGCTTAGCTTCTTTTGGCACATCTTTTTCCACAGTGCCTTTCTTTAACGACCAGCACTGTGACTTTGTATCCCACTTTCTGGCAATGAAAACACCTTCTCCCAGTGCTGTAATTTTCTGTGTCCCACTTCATTATAGTGAAAACATCTGAGGCCTTTCACCTCCTTTCCACCCTCTTGTGCTTCTTTAACCTGTGGTAAATGCCTACCAGTGTTCTCTGCTCTTTGTTTCGCAGTGTAGGATTGCTCTTTCTCCCAAATTCTATCCCTCACAGGATAAAATTCTGGCCGAAAGCTTGTCTTATGTACCAACGTGTATTTATCTGTTAACTCTGAGGCCCTTCTCACTTCCAGAACTGTCTGTTCCTCCACATGAATTCTTATCCCTGGAAGTGAGTTTTTAATCTCCTTTAGCAGAATAATCTTTCTTAGAGCCTCATAGGGCTTATCTATCCTTAAGACCCACACCTATCTATCTAAATGACAAAATAACTTCAAACTCAACATAGGTCTAACCTGGTTCCTTCTTTATGTTTCTAAACCACCGTCTATATGCTTCTGGTACCAATTCATAAGCACTTTAAAATAGCCTGTTTGACCTCTTCATAATCTCTTGACCCCTCATCTGGCAAATACCTCACTAGCTCTGCCTACCAGTTTAGCCTGAAATAGCATTACCCGTAAATACTCAGACCACCCATCTGCCTAGCCAATTTTTCAAATAAAATAAAGAAGGTTTCAACATCTTTCTCATCAAAATATGGCAGAGTTTTGATATATTTGTATATATTACTACCTTCTCTTTTAATCTCCATCCTGTTAACTTGATTTTGCTGACTAAGTTGCAACTTCTGAAGCTCAACTTCTCTCTCTTTTAGCTCAGCTAAGAACTTTATCTTTCTTTTTCCTCTCTCTTTCGTCTCTTCTCTCTCTATTTGCTCAGCTAAGAACCTTTCCTCTCTTTTTCCTCTTTCTCCCCCTTTCTTTATCTTCTAACTCCATTTTCCTCACTTGTAATTTAAATTTTTCTAACTCTACTGCACTTGTCTGTTTCGCTGACATACCTGTTTGAGTAATTCCCTTACAATTTCAGCTTTACTTTTGTCCTTGGTTAAAACCAATTCTAATCTCTTTGCTAATTCTAAGTCTTTTCTTTCTAAATTTTCTTGACAAATTTGTGAATCATCTTCAAACCCCAGAATCTCTTTAGCAATTTTAAGAGCCATTTCTCTCACTTTTAATTTAACCAACCACAAGTAATTGAACTTAAACAAATTGTTTCACCTACATTTTATTTAAAAATCTGGGACACTAACTGGCAAGTTCTTAAATCTACTGGGCTTTTATCGTACCCCAAATCTATTCAAATCTGTCCAAATCTTGGATTGGATCTGTCTAAACCTGTTCAAATCATAGACAAATGCCCAAACTGTTATGAGATGGGATAAACCCCTCTGCTAATTTAAACCTGAGACACAGAGAAGCTCACCTTGCACCGTAACCTGTTAAATTTCAAGAGGCAAAGAACTATCCCAGATCTCACTATTTGAAGTAAAAATTAACAATTTTATTCTTTAGGTCCAACAGAGAACATTAAAACAACAATTGTTTACAATTTCTTTATCTTAAACCTATCTGTTACCTCCCATTCTACAATACAGAACTGGCTCAAAGGTAGAAAACAGAGGGTGGTGGTGGAGGGTTGTTTTTCAGACTGGAGGCCTGTGACCAGTGGAGTACAACAAGGATCGGTGCTGGGCCCTCTACTTTTCGTCATTTACATAAATGATTTTGATACGAGCATAAGAGGTACAGTTAGTAAGTTTGCAGATGACACCAAAATTGGAGGTGTAGTGGACAGCGAAGAGGGTTACCTCAGATTACAACAGGATCTGGACCAGATGGGCCAATGGGCTGAGAAGTGGCAGATGGAGTTTAATTCAGATAAAT
>NC_057718.1:77500273-77516426 GCF_004010195.1 Chiloscyllium plagiosum | reverse complement strand
TTTTCACACAGAGGGTGGTACGTGTATGGAATGAGCTGTCAGAGGAAGTGGTGGAGGCTGGTACAATTGCAACATTTAAGAGGCATTTGGATGGGTATATGAATAAGAAAGGTTTGGAGGGATATGGGCCGGGTGCTGGCAAGTGGGACTAGATTGGGTTGTGATATCTGGTCGGCATGGACAGGTTGGACCGAAGGATCTGTTTCCATGCTGTACATCTCTATGATTCTATGACTCTACTGATCTGATAAAAATAAAAATTTCGATTAAGATTTACAAAACAAAAATCGCGTTTCAAAATCAGTCAGCTTTGTGGATTCTCCTTTTAGATTTTCCTCTGTATTTTCCTGGGTCGTCTTTTCTTTGGTTTTCTGCTGCACAAGTTTTCTTATGGACAGGTACCTTCCAGAGAGCTATTTGGCTGGCAGTCTGTACTTGTTGGTGCCCTTTGCTGTTCTCCTCCTAACTGTTCAAAATGTCCAGTTTTATACCGCAAAATATTGGATCATTTCAGTAGTTTGAGGTCATCACAAACAGTAAAATTCAAATTCAATTGGATTTTGGTATCTTGGGCATAACTTAAACTGATTGGTCAAATTTGAATTTGTTTTGTACCATGGCAACGCAACTCCAGCTATTTGTTTCAACCAAATATTACATTTTTAAATTGTTCAGCACACTCTGTGCTTTCAGTCAATCCTTGCCAGCTTCCTCTCTCTCTCTTAAAGGTACAGTACGCACCTAAACCTTTATAACAAAGCAAAGGTGCATTCAAACCAGACCACAAAGAGTTAACACCTCGACATGGTTCAGTGAAGTAGCACAGGGCAGAAAGCCGGTCTTCTCCCTCTCTCTGTCTCACTCACTGCAGCTATGTTAGTTGTTTCTGTGCTTTTTTGGCGTTCTGCTTAAACAGAGCCGTAAGGGTAATCAGCCGTTTCTGTATCTTTTCTTTCTTCTGACCTAGCCATCTGGCTTTCTGTTCCTTTCTGATGCAGTCCCTTCAATATTCCATCCATTTCTTTCCAATTCTTTAATTAAGGCTTTATTTTTCTTGAACATTTTTCTTGCAGAATGGACCAGTCTGGACACTAACGGGTCTTTTTGCAGTCCAGTTCTGCCATTTCCCGGATTATTTTTTCCTGCTTATTTTTCTTTGTCTCTCCTGTGCTTGTCTCTAAGTGTGGGCCGATGGGTGAGACACTGTGTTGTCTCTGCTAATACGTATCCATCAGATCTGGCCAGTCATTTTACCTTGTATGCTGATTGTTAGTGCTGGATGCCCTTATTCTCCTGCGGGTATTTGCTGAGGCAATCCTTTGTCTCTCCTGTGCTCATCTATTAGCACAGACCTTTGTTACCACACCCGTATGCTGCCTCCCCTGTATTTGCTCCAACTAAAATGTTCTTTGTGTGCTCTGACCTACAGACACACTCACACACTGACTGTTATGCTACCTAAAAGGGAGGTAAATAAATGTACTCACTCAAATCATGGCCCAAGGTATGCCAGCTTCAAGCCAGGTCTCCTGGCTGGTTCACCAATCCGGAGGACTGAAACCTTCGACCCTGGATAAAGACTCAGGAGGCAAGCAGAAATCAGACACATGGAAGTCTTTATTCAAGCAGCCACCAAATCATGCAGGGAGAAGGCCACAGAACTCTCTGAATCTGGCGTCAGAGTGAGGATGCAGTTATCCCCTTTTTAGGTCAGATCGGAAGTGAGGTCAATGATGTTCTGACTTTCACAGTGGGATACAGTATTTTTATACAATTTGTGTTACAGCAATCACATACAACGTGATCACTGTGCCCTCCCCCTTATTCTTTACATCCAATCCTGTGAAAACCAAGTCAATGATGGACATTCCTATGGACAACCTTAGGTTCTCGCTGATCTCATGATGTTTAACATACATTGTAGGCACCAGATAAAGGAAAGCTTCATGAGACTAATTAATTTTCATATCTACATTTGAATCTTTCCCCTAATGCTTTTAAGTGCTCTTTGTATTTCGTTATATATGTCTATTTATCTCTGTGACTATATGAAGGATCTTTAATGAGAATCTATTTCTTAATATTGTGAATAACTTCAAGTAGACAACTAATTGCTGAAAAATGCCATTTTTGTAGCTTTTGTGTGTGCAAAGTTCCCTTTCACTTCAGAATAACCCCCTTATCAAATGTGCCATTGTGTCTCACTTAAATGCTGGAGTGAGCTTTTAATTCTGTTTAACCACTTGGCATTTTCTGCAGGGCTCGAGGGAGTGCTTAGCTGCCAGCCATCTTGTATCACTCAAATATGCGTACCCCTAACAGTCCCCAAATGGAAAATGAGATGCTATTGTCCCAGCTTGCACTGAGCTTCACTAGACCACTGCAATGAACCCGAGTCAAGGATACTGGCTCGGGAACATAGTGGTGTGTTGAAGTGGCAGGCAACTGGAAGCTCAGGGTAAATTTTGAAGACACAATGTAGATTTTCTGCAAAATCGTCACCTAGTCTGTATTTGCCATCATGACTCAATATTAAGTTCAATAATTTTAAGGCCTGAGCAGCTTCCCCCATAACCTTTTCCCTACCTCCACACATCAGGCCTTGTCATCAAATGGGCTGCTACCACAAACAACACATTGTCAGCCACTAATGTTCCCTATTAGCTGCTATTGATTCTGTCCAGCTGACTTTTAGCTATTCTTTTGTTTGTCCAACTACAGTTCTCTCTATCATTTACTCCTACCCCCACATCTTCAGCATATATTCCATTTTCCTAGCTACAATCATTTCTGAAGAGGAGTCACTGAATCCAAAATATTAACTCTGTTTTCTCTTCACAGTTGCTGCCATACCTGCTGAGATTTTGAAGCAATTTTTCTTTCTGATTTCTAGCTTCCACAGTTCTTTAGTTTGGTTTGTTTTGTTCAGTTTTGGGAGATTTACTAGAAGGGTATGAGAGCATGTTTCTGACCAACAAAAATGTCCAAATCCATGAGGAAAGACACTAAGACTTTCCCCCACCCCCTGCTCCCCTCCTCCCCCACCAGGCAGAAGGGAAGATTGGAAATTAGTGACCAATCTCCCTGCCACAAAAAAAATCCGTGCTCTCCAAAATTGGGTTTGGAAAGGAAACCTGCAATTGGATCCAATTCCTTGACATAAACATCAGTAGGAGAAACTGATGGTTGAAAATTGTGGCACTGGAAAAACACAGCAGATCAGGCGGGCAGCAGGAGAGTCAATGTTTCAGGCACAAGCCCTCCATCAGGAATGTGTGTGGGGAGGGGGGTGGGTGGGAAGGGAATGAGAGATAAATAGGAGGATTGGGGTGGGGCTGGGGCGAAGGTAGGTGTAACGGGTTCTTTGAGTATGGGTTGTCCAGTTCTTTGTCTCCCTTCACTGTCAGGTCAGAATACCTGAAGTCACGACGGGAGACGATTTAAAAGGGCTTGGGCATATGCGAAAATCTGGAAGGAGTGAAAAGCCATAGTCTGACAAAACACTGAGCATGTGGAAAAAGCCTCAGTTCAGTCCAGTTGTTCTCCAAGTTGCCTACTCCCTGTGTTCCCTCCCTGCTAATTCATGCACCTGCATGTAACCTACAGTCTCTTGTCACTTCCTACCCCATTCATACCACCTCAATGCCAATTCCTGTGCCCCCATGTCACCTCATACCTTGATGCATCTCTTATCATCACGTCACCTTCATGGCTACTCACTCAGCATCCATTATAGACAGATCTCATGAGGAACATGGAGCTACAAAAATACACTTCTAACAATCTAATTAGGCTCTCATTCATACATTTGATACTAATATTAAACTCCCATTCATGAAATCCATTCAAATATTTTAAATCCCCTCAAGTGGTCAAGCTGTAATAAAAATTTTATTCAGTAACCACATAAGAAAAAACGAATCCTTTAGAGTTCTTTAAACTGTCAATAAAATTATGACACAGCCCTCTCCAGCGAAGAAAAATGTTTTGTAACTTGAAGGTTAGCCAAGTATACAATGATCTCAGCAGTAATAATAGAGCTTGGGAAATGTTAAAAGTATCTACTTTGAAACTGCAGGAACAGATGATTAATGTTTTTATTAGAACCTATATCAGAAGGCCTGTAAATCAAAGCAGTCCAGCAGAGGATATTTATTAACATGAAGCGATAGATCAGCTTGTTTTTCTTTCATACATGAAGAACTAGGAATTTATAATCTTCAGAGGCACTCACGCTTCAGGTTAAGGCTCTTCGAATATGGGGTCCATTGTGACAACAAAATTAATTTGAAATGACACTGCTAAGTTCATGTTTCTTACTTGTGTCATTCAAGCCCTGCCCTCAGCCTGTTCCCAGCAATAACTGGAACAGTCAGAAATAAGCCCATAAAATATATGAGCAGAAGTAAGGCCTTTAGCCCATTGAGTCAGCTCTACCACTTAAGAAGATCATGGCAGATCTGATAACCCTCACCTCCATACTATCTCAGTCTTAAATATACTTAATAGGCCAGCCTTTGCAGTCCTCTGTGAGAAAGAATTCCACAGTCTCACTATCCTCTGAGAGAAGAAATTCTTCTTAAATATGCAGTCCCTTATACTGAGATTATGCCCTCTGGTCCTGGAGTCTCCCACAAGGGAAACAACCTTTATATATCCACCCTGTCAAATCCCCTAAGAACCTTGTATGTTTCAATAAGGTCACCTCTCATTCTTTGAAATTCCAAAGAGTACAAGCCCAAACTATTCAACCTCTCCTCATAAAACAGCCATTCCATATTTTGGGTCGGCCTAGTAAACACCTTCTCTGGACTCCCTCCAATGCCAATACATCTTTCCTCAGGTACATGGTCCAAACCTGTTCACAGTATTAGAGCTGTGGTCTGACTATTACTTTGTCCTGTTTTAATAAAACCTCCTGACTTTTATACTCCATTGCCTTTCAAATAAAGGTCAACATTCCATTACTTTGAGAATTGCCTGAATTTAGATGCTAGCCTTTTGTAATTCATGAATTCCAAATCCCTCCATTTTGTAGCTTTCTACATTCTTTCTTCTTTTAAATAATATTTAGCTTTGTCTACCCCTCCTGCCAATGTGAATAACCTCACAATTTCCTGCATTATAGTTCATCTGCCAAATTTTTGTCTTAAAAGTTTCTTTGTGTCATTCTTAGCACTTGCTATCCCACCTATTCCAGTGTCATCCACAAATCTAGCTTTAGTATGTTTACTTTCTTCATCCAATTCATTAATAGTGTAAATAATTATGGCCCAGCACGGATTCCTGTGACACTTGACTAGTTACAAGTTGTCAACCTAAGAAAGTTCCCCAGTATCCCTACTTTTTAGCTGCTATTAGTTAACCAATTCCTCTATTCATATTAACATATTGCTTCTAACATGACCGTCTCTTATCTTATTGAGTAGCCTAATATGCGTTGCCTCAATAAATGCCTTCTGAAATTCCAAATACATTATTTCTACTGTTTCACCTTTAAAAGCCAAGCTTCTTAGCTCTTGAAAGAATTGTAGTAAATTTTTCAGGCATCATTTCCTCTTCATGAAACCATACTGACTCTGCTGGGTAATATTATGTATTTCTAAATGCTCTGTTATATAGACTCTTAACATTTCCTCAATAAGACACATGAAACTAACTGACCTGTTGTTACTTACGCTCTTCTCCTTCCCTTCTTAACCAACCACGTTCCATTGGGAATTTTCTAATCCCCTGGGACTTTTGCAGAATCTAAGATTTCCTAAAAGATGCCCCTACCAGTACATTTCCTATCACTGTCATGACTTTCTTTAATATATAGGGTGCAAACCAACAGGTCCAGAAGACTTAATCTTTAATCCCATTAACTTCCCTTGCACTTTTTCTTTAGTCATAGTTATTGTATCTATTTCTTCTCAATCTATCTCTTGATTATTTAATAATTTTGAAACGCTATTAGTGTCTTCTACTGCAAAGACTGATGCCTTTCCGTTACCATTCAATTTGCATTATTATTCAACTAGAATTCATGAGCCCTATAATAACACTGGAAAAAGTTTGAAATGCTCATACAAAATGGAAACTCTCAATCATTTGCTCCACTTTTAAGTTCATAAAACTGGCAATCAAACACAACCACTGAAATTCCTTTTGAAATAAACATTCTCCTTTCAAGAACTCAATAATTTGTCAAAATTATGAGTCCTTCAAAAATGGCTTTAAAACATTTAACTTTATTAGCTGCTCATAAAATGATCAAGCAAACAAACACATAGTCACCAGCCTCTGCTAAACTAAACCATGACTGGGATTCAGGCATCGCACATGAATTTACAATGAAATCCCATTGAGTTATTTGAATAAACATTGCCCACAGTTCTGAATATGTCCACAATGTGGTACTTGAAGTTACCTAACAGAATTTTCATCTATTGCCTTTTTTACCAAATGTTCTAAATGCCTAACTTCAATCAAGAAGTCAAACATCTGTTCATTATTTTCAAACGCTCACAAGAGGTCGGAGCTTTATTTTGATGTAAAACTCAAATGCAGAGCTCTGGTATTCCATTAATATTCTCAATAGTGTTGAATACATAAGAGACTTTATTTACTAGAGAAAGTAAGCACCACATGTAATGATTTATAATGGTAGACACTGAAATGTTCTTAATCTTTTAAGAATAGAGCCTATGATTTACTGCATTTAAAACACACTTACCTTGCCATATAGCATCTAAACATAACATTTCAATTCAGCAAACTCTTTTAAACGTTTTTGTTAAAAGATTCGTTAAACTGCTTTTTGTCATTTATATAAATGATTTGGATATGAACATAGGAGATATGATTAGTAAGTTCACAGATGACACCAAAATTGGACGTGTAGTGAACAGAAAAGAAAGTTACCTTAGAGTACAATGGGATCTTGATAAGATTGGCCAATGGACCAAGGAATGGCAGATAGATTTTAATTTAGATAAATGTGAGGTGCTACATTTTGGAAAGCAAATCAGGGCAGGACTTTTACATTTAATGGTAAGGTCCTGGGGAGGGTTGCTGAACAAATAGAACTTGGAGTGCAAGTTCATAGTTCCTTGAAAGTGGCGTTGCAGGTAGATAGGATAGTGAAGTTTTTAAAATTCATTCACAGGATGAGGGCGTCACTGGTTAGGCCAAAATTTATTGCCCAACCCTAACTGCCCAGAGGACAGTTAAGGGTCAACTATGAATCAGTGTTCTGTACTGCATAAGAATTATTATTTCTTATAAGCAATTATATTGTAGCTATAGGTGAACCGATACAACCTTTGGCATTTAACACAAATTATTAAAACTGTAATCCCCTTAAAAACTTCCCATTATGCAGACACACAAATAGGGAAATTATTGGTAGAGATGCCTGGTAAGTCTGGTCAATGGACCTTACTTCCTACTTCGGATGTTGATATGATCCTTCATGTTCAATTATCTTTCTCTGCATGCTTCCACTGTTTTTTTAAGAGGCACAAAGTGGTTGGTTCACTTGTAAAATATCTCTGGTTTTTCATTTCAACAGTCACAGCTCACTACAATTGCTGCAGGGCAATTAACTGGTTTTATTCAAATGTAAGCTGAGTTTTTTTTACTACAGAAAACAGGCAACTTCTGCTGGACAGAGCATCAAACAAAGAACAGGGATAGACCACTCACCCTATCGAGCCTGCTATATCATTCAATAAAATCATGACTGACCTGATTTTTAACCTCATCTGTACATTCCTACATAACCCTAGAAAAGTACTCATTAAGCATCTCACCCATTTCCACTGGGTACAACATAACCTCTCTCCTTTATCCTTGAGTGGGCCTACTCTTTCCCTACCTACCTTCTTGCTCCTAATACTTGTATAAAATGCCTTGGGATTCTCCTTAACCCTGCAGGCCAAAGACATTGCATGGCCCCTTTTAGCCCTCCTTATACCCCTTTGAGCTCCTCCCTAATTTCTCTATATTCTTCAAGCCCATTGCCGAAAACTTAGGAATGCTTTTTTTTTGACTATGCTAAAACATTCCCATAATCCAAGGCTCCCAAATCTTGCTACTCCTGTCTTTCATTTTCCTGACTTGCATGCCTGTCCTGTACTCTAATCAACTTGACTTTTAAAAAGACTCCCAAGTCAGATGTGAATTTACCGTCAAACATCAGCTCCCAATCCACATTGTCCAATTCTTGCCTAATTTGGTTCTTGTTGGCCTTCCCCGAATTTCAATGTATATCTAAAGTGCACTCGTCCTTACCTATCAGTATCCAAAAATTTATGGAGTTATGGTCACTGTTCCCAATATGCTCCCCCACTGAAGCTTTGATCACCTAGCCTGGTTCATTTCTCAATACCAGGTCCAGTATGGCCCCATCCTCTTGTTGGACTATCCACAAACTGTTTCAATAAACTCTTCTGGACACACCTAACAAATTGCTTCCCATCCAATCCCTAGCACTAAGGGACACCCAGTCAATATGGCGGAAGTTAAAGTCACCTATGACAACAACCATGCTATTTTCACATCTTTTCAGAATCTGACTATATCTCTTCTTCAATCTCCCACTGGCAGCTGGGAGGTCTGTAGTATAATCCCAACATTGTGACTGCACCCTTCCTATTCCTGAACTGTACCTATTATGTCTCACTACAAGATCCCTCCAGGGTGTCCTCTCTCAACACAGCTATGATATACTCACTAATCTAAATCCCCCACCTTTTTTGCTTTCTCCTCTGTCTCATCACAAACATTGATATCCAGGAATGTTAAGTTGCCAATCCTGTTGCTCTTTCAACAATGTCTCTGTAATAGCAACAACATCATAATTGTATGCATTACTCCAGGTTCTAAGTTCATCCATCTTACCTGCTATAATTCTTGCATTGAAGCAAATGGAGTCTAAACCTCCAGTTATAGAGTCATAGAGTCAAGCAGCATGGAAACAGACCCTTCTGCCCAACCAGTCCATGCCGAACATAATCGCAAACTAAACTAGTACCATCTGCCTCTTCCTGGCCCATATCCCTCCAAACCTTTCCTATTAATGTATTTACCTAAATGATTTTTAAACATTGCAACTGTATCCACATCCACCACTTCCTCAGGAAGTTCATTCCACATGCAAACTACTCTGTGTGAAAGAAATTGCGCCTGTGTTTTTTTAAAAATCTCTCTCCTCTCACCTGAAAAATATGTCATAGTCTTGAAATATCCATCCTAGAAAAAAGTCCTCTACCATTCATCATATCTATACCTCATGATTTTATAAACCTCTATAAGGAAACCTCTCAACTTCCTATGCTCCAGTGAAAAATTTCCAGCCTATCCACCCTTTCTTTATAACTCAAATCCCCCATACCTGGCAACACCCTGGTATATGTTTTCTGAACAGTCTCCAGCTTAATAATATCCTGTATATCACAGTGAAACTAGAACTGGACACAGTACTCCTGAGAGGCCTCGCCATTGTCCTGTATAACCACAGTATGACTTCCCAACTCCTATACTCAAAGAACTGAGCAATGAAGGCAAGTGTGTGAAATGTCTTTTTAACTACCCTTTCCAAATGTGATGCAAACTGTAAAGAATCATGTACCTGAATCCAAGGGGAAATTGAGGACTGCAGATTCTTGAGATCAGAGTTGAACAGTGTGGCACTGGGAAAGCACAGCAGGTCAGCCAGCATCCGAGGAGCAGGAGATTTGACATTTTGGGCATAAGCCCTTCATCAGGAATATAGTGGGGGGAATGTGGGCTGAGAGATAAATAGGAGGGATGGGGGTGGGATAAGGTAGCTGGGAAGGCATCCACATATCGCCTTGCCTGCTACCCTCTCACCTTCCCTCACCCCCCATTCTCCTATTTACCTCACAGCCCCCTTCCTCACATGCCACATTCCTGATGAAGGGCTTATGCCCAAGACATTGATTCTTCTGCTCCTCAGATGCTGCCTGACCTGCTGTGCTTTTCTAGTGCCACACTTTTCAACACTACCCAAGGCCTTACCATCAATTGTATAAGTCCCGCCCCCATCTGCTGTTAAAACTGTGATATCTCATATTCATCCAAAGTGAACTCCATCTGCATTTTTCAGCCCATTATCCCATTTGATCCCTTTGTAGTCCACTGAGCTCAGCAACCTCTCCTTGGCTGCTCTTCCTCTTAGCTATACTTGCCTTAGCCTCAAGCTTTTCTCCAGTCCCTATACTTACTGATCTGCCGCTCCAGTTTCTATCCCTCTGCCACACTGGTTTAAATCCTCCTAAGTGATACCTTGAAACCTTCCTGCCAGGTTGTTGGTGCCTCTTCAGTTTAGGTGCAAACCGTCCTTCTTGTACAGGTCCCTCCCTCCCTGTAAGACATCCCAATGATCCACATATGTGAAGCATCCCCCCCAACCCTCTCCCATCCCCAATACCACACACACCTTCTCTTCAGCCATGTGTTTATAGAGTACAGCATGGAAGACAGACCCTTCAGTCCAACTCGTCTATGCCAACCAGATATCCGAAATTAAGCTAGTCCCATATCCCTCTATACCTTTTCAATTCATATACATATCCAAATGCTTTTTAAATGTTGGAATTGTACCAACCTCCATCACATCCTCTGGCACTAAGTCTGTGTTCCTAGCCTCAGTAGCATGTGGCACAGTATTAATCCTTGGATTACACTATGTGCACTGATTTTTTCATTTACTACCTAACTCCCCATATTATCATTGAAGGATCTTCCTACCTTTGTCATTTGTGCAAATGTGGACAATGATTTCTGTCTGTGTACTGTCCTGTTTCAGGGTGCCCTGTACCTGCTCAGAGACATCCATCACCCTGGCACCGAGGGGGGGGGGGCAACATACCATCCTGGATTCTCTCATGTGGACACAGAACCATCTCCCTATGCCCTGACTATTGAATCTCCGATTACTATTGCTCAACTACACTTTGTCCATCTCTTCTGAACAGCAGGGCCAGCCGTGGTGCCACAGCTCTGGCTGCTGCTGCTGTCACCTGGTGAGCCATCCCCTCATCAGTATCCATAATGGAATGCTTGTTTGAAAGACGGATAGCAACAGGGGACACCTGCACTGACTGCCTAACTTATCTTACAGACATCCAGCTATCTTCCTGTACCTTGGTATGACCACATTTCTAATAATTTCTATCTATGACACACTCCACCATTTGTGTGTTCCTTAATGTCTCCAACTGCCAGTCAAGTTGATCCATTTGTTCAGTGAATAGCTGAAGCTGAGTACACTTCTTGCAGATGCCATAGTTCACCATATCTCGCAAGCAGAACACAAAACCCTACAAACTGACATGACTAACGATCTCCTGCTTTGTTTTTCTTTTTTATTGTTTTTTTTTCTAAAGCCCCACACTACCGCCTAACTGCAATAGTGATTATTTTCTCCCCAGCACCCATGGTGTGCGTGTGCAGGTGTGAGACACAGTGAAAGACACAAGGTGCACGAATCTTTATTCAAATTTCCACCACCAGGAAGAAAGTAAACACCAGAGTGGCCAGTGACAAGGAGTGCCCTTCACATCAAAGGGCAATGCTGTGTGATCAAACAGTGAAGGGGAGGGCAGGGATTAAATCAAAATAGAATTGGAGGGGTCCCTAGAGTTTTTTTTTTCTTTCTGGCTGTGGGCCAGCCAGTCCCAGAATCAGTTCCCCCTTCTCCTGAAGCAATCAAGAGGAGAGTCCTTCCCACACTGGTCCAGCTCCCTCAGAGCCAGCTCACAGAGTGTACTGGATAACTGACACTCCTGTTCTTATTTTCAACAATTTTAGCCCTTCAGCCCATCCAATACATGGGAAGATCTCAACAGGATTGTAAGGTACAGGGTTAAAATTGTGCAGAATAAGGGAACAGGTGTTGTTTCTGCAAAAGCTTGCATGATAAAATTAGGCTGCAGTGAGAAACAAAAACATGTAGAATTATCTATGACTAATAGGGCATAGCAACTATGGAGCAGGATTTACCAGTAACAGGAGAATAGTGTACTAGTCGCAGGAGGGATAAGGCCAACGGACAGAATTTAGTTTGGCAGGATGATCGCACAAAGATAGCAAACTATGCCAGGATAGTCAAATATAAGGAATGAGATAAATAAGAGTAAGGGGCGACAGGCTGAGAGTAGTGGGAGAAGTAAACAGAGGCAGAGTAA
Source organism: Chiloscyllium plagiosum (assembly GCF_004010195.1). NCBI lineage: Eukaryota > Metazoa > Chordata > Chondrichthyes > Orectolobiformes > Hemiscylliidae > Chiloscyllium > Chiloscyllium plagiosum. The sequence goes on along the minus strand of NC_057718.1, from coordinate 77,504,229 downwards.
AGCTAGACAAAGGCAGAGTGAAGCTAGAGCTTGTGATAGGCTACGTGCTACACAAAAGTAACCTATGGGGTAAAAGGGGAGGACCGAGAGACGCAGCTGAACTGCATAAATCAGAATATAACCCTCAGATCGGGGTGCCTACTTGTTAGACACCCGTCTTGCAAGTACATTTCAATGAAATTCGCTGCTTCAGAATTTGACTCGGATTGAAATTCATTGCTACGTGAGCCTTGTTTCTCACAATTTTGGGGCTCGTCTGGGATGTCCATCATCACCAGTGGGGTAGGCACCGTTGACAGCTGGGAAGACGCATCCTGTTCCTTTTAGAACAGTCCCGTGTTCCTCGGTAGTGGGTTCCCCCTTCTGGTTGACTGATCGAGATCCGATGAGAGTCTATCTGAACCAGGCGAAAAGGTTGTGAAATAGGGAATTTAAGTAGGCACAGGGAGACATTGAGCCAGGCAACTCCATGCACGGACCAAGGATGGAATATTGACTTTTAAGTACTGCCTTGGTGGTAAGGGACGAACGAAGGAACTCAATATGGGCTATGCAGAGGGTAAAGAAAAAGCCCCCGTGAAAAAAAGGAAATGGAAATGGAGGCGGGTCCCTGACAACATACCTCCAGAAAGTCCGTTGGGCAGGATGTTGTGGAATTGGAAAAATAATACTTGTACAAGGGAAAAAGATAGGAAAAAGATGATTAAATATTGTTGCTTTGTATGGACGAAGGAATCCATTCTTCGTCCCACCCTCTACTGGCCAAAGTACGAATCGGACGAAGACTATGTTTGTAAATATTTGAATTTATGTGTCAACGGAAAACAGCCTCAGTCAGGAGGTATCAGATTATGCTTTGTGTTGGAACGGCTCGTAGCTGAAGGGCTACTGAGGGTACACTTTGTAACTAAACCATGGCCAGACATCCAGAAAAAGATTCAAAAGATAGAGGGGTGGAGCGAGAAGCCTCTCGAGGAGTTGTTGCGGGAAGCTCAGAAAGTGTCTGTGAGATATGGTGTGTGTGCATGTGAGAGAGAGAGAGAGAGAGGGAAAAGAGCTGTACATCTAATAGCAAGTTTAAACCTTTGTGATTCGGTTTGAATGCACATTTGTTTGTTGGTGATTGAATGTTTGTGCTTTGTTCCCTGGAGCTTGAGATCCAGGACTGTTTTGAATCTGATTTCTGTTATGGAAATTTAACATGATTTCTTTTAAGGTAAAGGATTTTACAGTGATTATCAAATAAAATGTTTAACTCCTTTCTACAGGTCATGACTGCCTTACTATCAGTTTCTAACTAATCTCTTTTATCCTTATATAAAAGCGATTTATGGAGGACAGTTGAAATTTCAGTTCAACATTAGATTGCAATAAATCCTCAAATAAAATCCTACGGTTAATGTCTGTGACTTTGGATTTGGCAATTATTCATGCATTAGAAGTTTTTTTTAACTTGAATAGACAAATCCTTTGAAGGCAGCTCCAGTTATTTCACGACCTATAGCATTGTAATTGAGCAATGACTGGTCAGGACTACTTAAGAAAACTAATTTTGGATTTAAATTAAGGGACTAAAACCAGGTAATTATAGTGGATTTCAAAGTTGGGAACTGTATGCATTTTACATTTTAAATATTGAATAAATGAATTTATAATATATAATATATAAATATATATTTACAAGTAAGATTCCAAAATGTATAGTTAGGAATAGGCTTTAAAGTTAGACAAGCATAAATTGATAAATTGGTACTTGAGGTTACAGGGAGGAAGAGGCTCCTGGTATTTGAGGTTACACGGAGCAAGAAATAGCTATTAATTTAACCTGCGGCAGTGCTTGTAGAGGAATAAGACGGTGTTATTTTCTGGGTCTGTAGATTGTGAAGGAGCAAAAATGGCCTTTGCAATGATATGTACTTCTTGTCAGATGTGGGAGTTTAAAGAGACTTTAAGGGTTACTGCGGATTATATCTGCCATAAACACTGTTGGATGCGAATCTTATCAGATCGAGTGGATCGATTAGAGAGACAGATGGAAACGATGAGGAATTTGCAACAGCAACAGTATGTGATGGATGGCAGTTATAGGAAGGGGGAAAAGTCTCAGATACAGTCACATAGATAGGTTAACTCCAGGAAGGGTAAGAGAGGGAGGCAGCTAGTGCAGGAGTCTTTTGTGGTTATATCCATTTCAAACAGGTATGCCGTTTTGGAAAACGTAGGGGGTGATGAATTCTCAGGGGAACGTAGCACGAACAACCAGGTTTCTGGTATTGAGACTGGCTCTAATGCAACGAGGGGTACGTCGGCTTCCAAGAGATCAATTGTGTTAGGGGATTCTGTAGTCAGAGGTACAGACAGACGTTTCTGAGGCCAGCAGAGAAAAAGCAGAATGGTGTGTTGTTTTCCTGGTGCCAGGATCAAAGATGTCTCAGAGAGGGTACAGAATGTTCTCACAGGGGAGAGGGGCCAGCAGGAGGGCATTGTCCACAATGGAACCAACGACATGGGAAGGGAAACGGTTGAGATTCTGAAGGGAGATTACAGAGTTAGGCAAAAATTTAAAAAGGAGGTCCTCAAGGGTAGTAATATCTGGATTACTCCCAGTGCTACGAGCTAGTGAAGGCAGGAATAGGAGGATAGAGCAGATGAATTCATGGCTGAGGAGCTGGTGTATGGGAGAAGGATTCACATTTTTGTATCATTGGAATCTCTTTTGAGGTAGAAGTGACCTGTACAAGAAGGACAGATTGCACCTAAATTGTAAGGAGACTAATATACTGGCAGGGAAATTTGCTAGAAGTGTTTGGGAGGATTTAAACTAGTAAGGTGGGGAGGTGGGACCCAGGGAGATCGTGAGGAAAGAGATCGATCTGATAAGGGTACAGCTAAAAAACAGAAGTGGGACAAACAGTCAGGGCAGGCAGGGACAAGGTAGGACTAATAAATTAAACTGCATTTATTTCAATGCAAGGGGCCTAACAGGGAAGGCAGATGAACTCAGGCATGGTTAGGAACATGGGTCTGGGATATCATAGCAATTATGGAAACATGGCTCAGGGATGGGCAGGACTGGCAGCTTAATGTTACAGGATACAAATGCTACAGGAAGGATAGAAAGGGAGGCAAGAGAGGAGGGGGAGTGGCATTTTTGATAAGGGATAGCATTACAGCTGTGCTGAGGGAGGATATTCCCGGAAATACATCCAGGAAGTTATTTGGGTAAAACTGAGAAATAAGAAAAGGATGATCACCTTATTGTGTTATAGACCCCCCAATAGTCAGAGGGAAATTGGGAAACAAACTTGTAAGGAGATCTCAGCTATCTGTAAGAATAATAGGGTGGTTATGGTAGAGGATTTTAACTTTCCAAACATCGACTGGAACTGCCATAGTGTTAAAGGTGTTAGATGGAGAGGAATTTCTTAAGTGTGTACAAGACAATTTTCTGATTCAGTATGTGGATGTACCTACTAGAGGAGGTGCAAAACTTGACCTACTCTTGGGAAATAAGGCAGGGCAGGTGACTGAGGTGTCAGTGGGTGGGCACTTTGGGGTCAGCAACCATAATTCTATTTGTTTTAAAATCGTGATGGAAAAGGATAAACCAGATCTAAAAGTTGAAGTTATAAATTGGAGAAAGCCCAATTTTGACAATATTAGGCAAGAACATTTCGAAAGCAGATTGGAGGCAGACGTTCGCAGGTAAAGGGACAGCTGGAAAATGGGAAGCCTTCAGAAATGAGATAACAAGAATCCAGAGAAAGTATATTCCTGTCAGGGTGAAAGGGAAGGCTGGTAGGTATAGGGAATGCTGGATGACTAAAGAAATTGAGGGTTTGGTTAAGAAAAAGAAGGAAGCATATGTCAGGTATAGACAGGATAGATCGAGTGAATCCTTAGAAGAGTATAAAGAAAGTAGGAGTATACTTAAGAAGGAAATCAGGAGGGCAAAA
>NC_057718.1:77470923-77497186 GCF_004010195.1 Chiloscyllium plagiosum | reverse complement strand
TGAGCCAGTTCTGTATCCAAATGGCTAGTTCTCCCTGTATTCCATGAGATCTAACCTTGCTAATCAGTCTCCCATAGGGAACCTTGTTGAATGCCTTACTGAAGTCCATATAGATCACATCTACTGCTCTGCCCTCATCAATCTTCTTTGTTACTTCTTCAAAAAACTCAATCAGATTTGTGAGACATGATTTCCCACGCACAAAGCCATGTTGACTATCCCAAATCAGTCCTTGCCTTTCCAAATACATGTAAATCCTGTCCCTCAGGATTCCCTCCAACAACTTGCTCACCACCGAGGTCAGGCTCACTGGTCTATAGCACAAAGATTCAGTTTTGCGCTCATGGCGAGATACTGCCACCAAATTGGGGATTGAATTAACTGCAAATGAAATCTGTTGAGATTTTTAAAAATTAATGTGCTGTAGCAAAAGAATTACAGAAGCAGAATGAGAAGTCACAAGTGACTGGCAAACAAACAGAACTGCGCAATTAGTTTTTAAAATGTTGTAGTCACTTGTTGCATTTCCACCCTGAATTACAGATAATGATTATTTTATTTATATAATATATCTAATTAATAATTAATATTTATAATAAATCAATTGTGTTAGCCCAAATCAATATTAATTGGCAGGATTCCTTCACACATTCTCAGTGACCTGTCATATTGATTCATGGTTAATTTAAAACATGACTGCATTAATTCATTGTTAATTAAAGAATGGGAAGCTACATTACTGGCCAGAGTGTGTGCAGGCAGTGGCAGCAACAGCCTTATTGGTAGAGGAGAGTCAGAAACTTACTTTTGGGGAAGCCTTAATAGTCAACATCCCACATCAGGTACGGACCATATTAAATCAGAAAACAGGACGATGGCTCACAATTTCTAGGATCTTGAAATGAGAGGCAATCTAAATAGAGCAGAATGACCTTGTGTTAGTCACAGACAGTTGCTTAAATCCCGCTGCATTTCTGTGGCGGGAAGAAGGATAGTTTCTCGCCAATCCAGAACACGACTGCCTTGATATTATTGAATATCAAACTAAATTGTGGATGGACTTAAGGGATGTCCCGCTCCATGCAGGAGCTCGGTTGTTTATCGATGGGTCTTCCCGGATGATTGAGGGTAAAAGGCACAATGGATATGCTGTAGTAGATGGGATAGAGGGAAGTGTTATCAAGGCTGAAAGACTGCCTAACGGCTGGTCAGCCCAAACTTGTGAACTCTATGCCCTAGAAAGAGCTCTCAGAGCCTTAGAAGACAAGGAAGGAACGGTACACAGACTCCAAATATGCATTTGGAGTGGCACACACCTTCAGAAAAATTTGGCAAGAAAAAGGACTAATAAATAGCAGAGGAAAAGAACTAGCACATGAGGAATTGATAAAACAAGTGCTGGAATCCCTGTTACTCCCGAGAGAAATAGCGATAGTTCATATAAACGGACGTCAGAAGGAGAATGAACCAGAAGTAAGAGGAAATAAACTGGCCGATGAGGTAGCTAAAGAAGCAGCCCTGAATCCACAAGGAGCAGTGATATACTCCCTAATACCTACAATTCCAGATCTTCAGGGTGCCCTGTTGTTTACTGCAAAGGAGGAAAAAGAACTAAAAGCTTTAGGGGCTGCAAAGACAGTGGGTGGGGCTGGATGTTACCCGATGGGAGGGAAATGTTGGAGAAAATGATGATGCGAGAATTTATGGCTGTCTTACATCAGGGGAGTCACTGGGGAGTGCAAGCAATGTGTGATTTAGTCCTAAGGAAATATGGATGCAAAGGGATATATACGATAGCCAAACAGATATGTGAGGGATGTATAACATGCAAAAAAGTAAACAAGAAAGTGTTAAGGAACCAAGTCCCAGGAGAGAGAGAACCTGGGCTAAGACCATTTCAGAGCATTCAGGTAGATTATACCGAATGACCCAGAGTGGGAAGACTGAGGTATATGCTGGTAATGGTTGTTCACCTATCTGGATGGGTTGAAGTGTACCCTTTAGCCACTGCCACCGCAAGTGGGGTGTCCAAGATAATACTTGAACACATAATCCCCAGATACGGGATAGTGGAGTATATAGATTTGGATCAGGGAACTCATTTTACTTCCAGGGTACTCTAGGGAACGATGAAGGGGTTGGGAATCCCCTGGGAGTTCCACACCCCTTGGCACCCACCTTCATCAGGAAAGGTTGAGAGAATGAACCAGACACTCAAGAAGCAGTTATCTAAACTAGTTTAGAAACCAGACTCCCTTGGACTAAGTGTTTACCTATAGCCCTTTTACGAGTGCAAACGGCCCCAAGGAAAGATATGGGGCTGTCCCCTTATGAGATATTGTTTGGCCTGCCCTATCTGGGAGCGAAAGGAGAACTGCCAACCCTGGAGACTAAAGATCTGTTCTTAAAGAAGTATATACTGGGCTTGTCCTCCTCTTTGTCTTTCCTCAGGAAACAGAGTTTGTTGGCACAGACCCCACCCCTTGAATTCACCGTCCATCCGATCTGACCTGGAGATTGGGTCCTAGTCATATCATGGACTGGGACCAAATTGCAGCCAGACTGGGAGGGGCCGCACCAGGCACTCTGAACTACTGAAACAGCGATAAGAACGGCAGAGAAAGGCTGGACTCACTACATTCGGATTAAAGGGCCAGTGGAATCTCCAGTTGAGAGAGAAGTCTGGACAACTGAATCGACAAAAGAACCCCTTGAACTTAAGCTAAAAAGACTTAAAATAACTGATTATACAGTAGCAGTGCGAGCGTGGGATAGTTTCTACAGTATTGTATGCTAAGTCTCTCGGTGCTTCACTACCACTGTAAAATGGGAAGAATGTTTAGGTACAATATGTTATCTTGTCTAGTCTTAGGATTCTGTCAGGCCACGGTGAGGTCGTCTTACTTAGTGATAACGGTTCCAGAAAGTATAAATCCACAAGTCATAGAAACAGATGCCTGCAGCCTAGTGGATTGTGGAGATGTGAGAAATCAGAGGCAATACAGTAACTCAGAGATACATCTTAGGTTCTATGAAAAAGGTCCCGAAATGGGGGGCATGGGGTAGGACTAACGGGAGGAAAGTGTCCCGGAGAGCGAAGTGTGAGGAATATCTTTGGGATAAAAAAATGTAAAGAATGGCGGAGGCAGGAAGACCTCAAAGGTGATCTCTTGATCAATCCACTTGTTCACAAACCTTGCACTTGTTACAGTACACAGAGGCCCCTTCCGGCCAGCTCTTGACTGTCCCGATAAAGAGTGTAACCCGATATATTTAACAATAAAGAAAACCTCATGGTATGAAGCGGTTTTAGGGGGAGAAACCTCTCAGTTCCAATTAAACCAAACATTCGGAATAGAGATGAAAACAGATGGGAAAGGATTTCCTTGGATGTCGTTTTAAAATATAGGTGAAAGACAGAACCTGAGTAGGGGAAAGGAATAGTAGAGCCCCTTACTCTGACTCTAAGGTGATAAAAATTGTAGAGGTAAAGGACTTAAAACAGGCCATTGAAGTAGAGACAGGATATGGGGATACAAATGCCTGGGTTCAATGGGTAAAGTACACTGTGAAAAGTCTGAATAAAAGCAATTGTTATGCAAGTGCCTCTGGGAGACCAATGGCCCAAGTAGTCCCCTTTCTGCTCAGGTGGAAGCGAGACAGGAGAGGCATGACATGCATGATAGCCCTGTATCAGGATGAGACTGCATGGAGTAATAAAGATTGTATGCCCCTTCTATTAATGTTCCCTCCTTTAAAGAAGGAAGGTTTAAAGATGTCCCCCATGTTTTCTGCCGTGGTCGAAAATCATACATGTGTAAACAGTCAAGGAACAAATCGGTCCAGGTATTTGGGGGAGCTGAAATCATGTACTGAAATTGGGTACGTGACGGAAAAGGGAGGGAACTACTCAGCATTAAGGATTCCCCGAGCGGATCTGTGGTGGTACTGCGGAGGGAAAATATTGAGACCCACCCTACCTCCAGATTGGAGGGGCATGTGTGCGATTGTGCAATTGGCAATTCTGTTCATCCTGGCATTTGAAAAGAAAGAGATAGTAAAGAAAGGGGGACAAAGTAAGAGATCACTATTGGGTACTTCGTTTGATGATCAGGTATATCTAGACTCTATAGGAGTCCCAAGAGGGGTACCCAATGAGTACAAGGCTCGCAAACAGATTGCAGCAGGTTTTGAATTGGCTCTATTCTGATGGGTAACGGTCAACAAGAATGTGGACTGGATAAACTATATTTTCTATAATCATCAAAGATTCATTAATTACACTAGTAATGCAGTTAAAGACATAGCAGAACAGCTTGTTGCAACCAGTTGAATGGCCTGGGAAAACAGAATGGCCTTAAATTTGATCTTAGCTGAACAAGGGGGTGTATATGTGATGTTAGGAGGTAGCTGTTGTACCTTTGTTCCAAATAATACAGCACCTGATGGATCAATCTCTCGTGCCTTGTGAGGATTGACCACCTTGGCGGAAGAATTGGCTGAGAATTCAGGACAGCAAACTATGCCAGGATAGTCACATATAAGGAATGAGATAAATAAGAGTAAGGGGCAACAGGCTTAGAGCAGTGGGAGAAGTAAACAGAGGCGGAGTGAAGCTAGAGCTTGTGATAGGCTACGCGCTACAGCAAAAGTAACCAATGGGGTAAAAGGGGAGGACCGAGAGACGCAGCTGAACTGCATAAATCAGAATGTAACCCTCAGAGCGGGGTGCCTACTCATTAGACACCTGTCTTGCAAGTATGTTTCAATAAAATTTGCTGTTTCAGAATTTGACTCAGACTGAAATTTATTGATACGTGAGCTTTGTTTCTCACAGGATGTTTCCCCAGAATGGGAGGATGATGGCTCCTCCTTAAAGGTATAGACCCGAACTGAAAGTATACTCAGGAATCTTTGTGCTCGATTTTAATTCTTCCCCAGTATTAGCTCCTCCTTCTGGCTACTGCTGTTGACTCCTCCTGAAAAAATCTGGATCAGTGGTGCTGGAAGAGCACAGCAATTCAGGCAGCTGCCTGAATTGCTGTGCTCTTCCAGCACCACTGATCCAGAATCTGGTTTCCTCCTGAAAGAAGCTTGCTCTAACCAAAACTAGGCCTGAGAACCCCAAGCTCAATTTTAAATCTTTCTCTGATTTCTGTTGCTAGCTCCTCCTGAAAGGAATGTACAGAGTAAACAGTAAAGCTACCTCAGCTCGTTTAAACTGAAAGTAAAGCTTTCTCGATACTGGCAACGTTGGCAAACGGGACTAGATTAATTTATGATATCTGGTCAGCAGGTCTCTTTTCGTGCTGTACAACTCTGACTCTAATAGGGTTCGGGTTACTGAGTGGGTTATTGATGGGAGTTGAATTCATTAATTATTCTTCAGAGAGAGAGATAGAAGCGGTTCCACTCAGTATGTTGACGAATGAGGTTGAATAAGCTAAAATGAAACACTGAGAAACAACATATAATTTCGCGCACATGGTGTTCAGCAACGTTTGCAGGGTCATTCGGCAATTTGGAAAGCATGGATCTCAGAAAGTGTAACTTGGTTACTATCACTTACCCTGGCGGAGAATACTTCATTGAGGGACACTCCAAAGTATACTGCACTCCCCTCCCCCCAACTGTTCTGAATAACAGTGGTGCCCCACAGCATGATCATGCCTTCTCACCTTTGTTTGACTCAATGTACAGCTTCGCTCCTTTAAACAAACTTACCCTTGACAGACATACTCAAGATAAGACTTGCTTGACTCCAACATTAAGGGTCCCTCTCCCATTGCTGTCTTGTCTGCCTCACACTGCCTTCTGGGACGTCATCAATCCAGTACCAAGCCCTGATCGCACCATGCTCTCCCACCCGGGAACTTCCAACGGCTCTGGGTGGGGAACGTCATCACATCACTAACCCCGTGTTTAAATAAAAACGCGGCCACACTCCGGCCCGAGTGTCTCCACGTTAGCAGTGAGTTCTTTCAACTTAGTAGCACTTTGTCCCGCCCTATCATGTCAAGCGCGTGAACTTTAGTCACCCAACTGACATAAACACAGAAAGCAACACAGTGGGACGAGAGAAAAGGTTAACTGTGGGGAAGTCTCCTGAATCCTTCACTGCCTTTGACACACTGGAGTGGTCACTGTCGTCGTCAGTTGCTGAGTGGTTTTAGCCAACATGAACTGGAAAATCGAAAGAACCACAAAGAATGTTTTAGTCGTCAGCTTCGGATTTTTGTTGCTGTTTACTGCTTTTGGAGGACTTCAGAGTATCCAGGTAACTTCCCAGTATAGTAAACAAAACGTTTCACTGTAATTTACAACCTGAAAATTTAAAATAGATTAATATTCCATATTCACTTCATTGTAACGTACTATTTTGATACGATGTTTTGATCGAGGTACATTTATATTGCCAAACCACACGCTAACCCCAAATTCAGTTCCCGTCATAGACATCAGACTTTTTTTTAGCATCCCTAAAGTTATATCTTCTCACTGCAAATTAATCTGATTATTTTTGGGGATATGCAACTGAATTGCTAATAATGGTTTCAGTTATTGATACGGATAAAAGATGGTAGAACTTGAATCGTTCTTTTCAAAAATGCTTGATGTGTCGCTGCGATAATTTATTTGGAATTGTGGAACCAGGTTGTTTCAGATTAATCTGTAAAATTTGCATGGACATGCTTATTGCTACTAGAAGTTTGATTCGGATAATTCAAGTTTTGAGTGACACCACAGGTTTTTATTTCATTTGAGAGAACTCTCTGCTACAAAAAATACAATTTAAAGTTCGCATTGTCCTTTGAGAATTCCCATTCTACCTTACATGATTTTGTTTGACCCTCTTGTTGCTCCATCGAGGGAGAGAGTAAGAAATATTGCTACTGCAATCAGCATTCCAAAATAGACAAACTAAACTGCGGATGCTGGAAACCTGAAACAAAAACGGAAATTAATGGAGAAACACAACAGGTCGATATTTCGGTTCCAGTGACCCTTCTTCAGAATTTCTGTTTTTGTTAGAAATGGGAGTTCACAGCGATATTTCATAACCTAGGGTAAGCTAGGATAGCTCCAGAAATATTCTCTGTAATAAAAGGACAAGAAGCTGTGTTGGTTTATACTACAATATACAAATAGGAGGGCTAAATTTTATCAAGTGGTTTAAACATGCAAGGTACAATAAATTCCATTATTGCTACTATTAAGGATATGAAGAATTTATATAAGAACATTTGTCAAAATAACATGTGAACGTAAACACAGGTAGTTAAGGATGAGGTCATATTGATTTGCATGTATTTTGTCAATGACTGGAATTGTGTTCCTGACAGTCCACCCAGCCATAGACTAAAGGGAAGACCTTTTAGAATGGAGTGAAGGAGAAACTTTTTCAGCCAGGGAATGGTGAATCTATGGAATTTATTGCCACAGAAGGCTGTGGAGGCCAGGTTATTGAATGTATTTAAGATTGAGATAGCTTCTTGAGTATTAAGGAGATCAAGGGTTATGGGAAGAAAGCAGAATAATGGGATTGAGAAACTCATCAGCCATGATTGAATGGCAGAGTGAACTTGACGGGCTGAATGGCCTAATTTCTGCTCCTATGTCTTATGGTCTTAGATCTTATCATATAATGTGCTTCATCATATTTTAAGGATTGGTTTTCTCTTGGTTTGATTGATAACAATGAAGTTTTCTGTGTGTACTGGATAAAAGTATTCATCACCTTCTCACCATTTTCTTGATCTTCATACACTGAAATCTGCTTTGTGTAAATTTGTCCTTTTGACGTTAGCATGCCATGTACAATTTTCTTGTATAGATTTACTGCAAAGAACACAATATCAGTGATGCCATGGACGAGTGGGAGAATGAAATTTGTGCATACTGTTCAATGTGCAACAAAAAAGTAAATTTTTGCAGCAGAGAATTCTCTCAAATGAAATAAAAGCCTGTGGTGTCACTCAAACTATTGGAATCAAACTTTAAACAGCAATGAGCATGTACATGCAAGCTTTACAGATTAACCTGAAACAACCTGGTTCCGCATTGTCAGAAGTATTACCACAGTGACACATAAGGGAGCCTTATAGGTGAATCCTCAATTACACATTTCTTTGAAAAGAATGATTTGAGTCCTGCCAGCTATTGTCCGTATCGTGAGCTGAAACTGTAATTGACATTGCATTTGTCATTATGTTTGTCCTAAAACTAAACAATGAGAAAGATGCGTACAAAATGTTTGGAAGTTTTTTTTGCAATCCAGATGTGTTCTAATGCATTGATTCATCATAGGGACCATGATATTAATTAGCATTTTATAATTGTTCCCATGAATTACAGTACTTTTTCAATTATCAGAAATGCTATTACTCATGATGATAAACTTTTCTGTTGTTCTCTGCTGTAATATTTTGTGCTATGATTTAAATAGACTGATGGAACCAGCTTTTTTTTAAAATTGTTGTTCTTGAAAATTGATTTTGAGAAGTTACTGCATCTGTTACCCTTCTGTTGATTATCAGGCACCCAGGTTTTTCATTTCTATTTCTATTTCCATTCTGTTCAGCCATTTTCAAGCAATATTGCTGGAAGTTTTTGTACAATAGTGTTGCCATAATGAACGCCTTTCTGAGTTTCAGAATCTGTTAAGAACTTCATCTCAACAGGTAGAGTAGAGTAATTTTTTTTGTCATTTCTACCATTTACAACTGATACAGTAAAAGATGAGACAGTGTTCCTCCAGTACCAAAGTGCTACATGGACAGCACAAACTACATGATCATACAAACAACAGCATGAAATGTCTAAGAAGTGCAAAGCATGCAAATTACAGTGTAATAAAAGAATGATGCAATTCAGCAATTCAAAGTCATGCAAAGAATTTCAGATGGAGAAGACTCCGATCATACAGTTAAGGAGCCTGACGGCTTGGGGGAAGAAATTGTTGCACAACCTGCCATAAGAGACCGAATGTTCCATATCTTCTACCAAATGGCAGAAGGGAGAAGAGTTTGGGTGGGGAGTGTGTGAGGTCTTCCACAATGCTCTTAGCCGTTCGGATGCAGCATGTGGTGTAAATGTCTGTAATGGAGGGGAGAGAGACCCTGATGATCTTCTCAGCTGTCCTCACTATCCATTGTAGGGTCTTATGATCCAAGATGGTACAATTCCCAAATCAAGCAGTGATGCAGCAGCTCAGGGTACTCTTAATGAACCCTCTATAGAATGTGGTGAGGATGGGGGTTGGGAGGAGGCCTTTCCTCAGCTGGCACAGAAAGTAGAGACGCTGCTGCGCTTTCTTCACTATGGAGCTGGTGTTAAGGGACCAGGTGAGATTCTCCGCCAGGTGGATGCCAAGAATTTTGGTGCTCTTTACGATCTCTACAGGGGAGATGTCGATGTCCAGCGGAGAGTGGTTACTCCACACCCTCCTGAAGTCAAAAACCATCTTTCATTTTGTACACATTCAGAAACAAGTTGTTGGCTCTGCACCAGTCCGTTAGCTGTTGTATTTCCTCTCTGTATGCAGACTCATCATTCCTGCTTATGAGACTCAATACAGTCGTGTCATCAGCGAATTTGATGATGTAATTCGACCTGATGTAATTATTGCAGGGTAACCAGCAGTAGACTGAACACACAGTCCTGGGGGCCCCCTGTTCAGTGTGATGGTGTTGGAGATGCTGTTCCCAATATGGATTGACTGAGGTCTCCTAGACAGGAAGTCCAAGATCCAGTTACAAAGGCAGGTATTTAGGCTCAGCAGACTCAGCTTTCCAATCAGGTGCTGAGGATGATAGTGTTAAATGCAGAACTGAAGTATATGAACAGAAATTTGACGTAGATGTCCTTCTTCTGTAGGTGGGTGAGGGCCAGATGGAGGGTGGTGGTAATGGCAACATCTGTTGAACAGTTGGGATGATCCGCAAACTGCAGAGTGCAGAGTGAGAAGGTCTTAATGTGCCTCATCATGAGCCTCTTGAAACATTTCATGATGATGGGTATTAGCGCAATGGGGCGGTAGTTGTTGAGACAGGACGCTGAAAATGTTTTCAGCGTGGGGACAATGGTAGTGGCCTTGAAACATGTTGGAACAATGGCGCAGCTCAGGGAGATGTTGGAAATGTCCGTGAGAACATCCGCCACTACATCAGAGCATCCTCTGAGTACTCTGCCAGGGATATTATCTGGCCTAGTAGCCTTATGTGGGTTAACTCTGCAAAGGGTTTTCCTCACGTTGGCACTGGTAAGACACAGCACCTGGTCATTGGGAGGGTCATGGACTTCCTTGCTGCCATGTCATTTCGTACTTCAAAATGTGCATGAAGTTATTCAACTCATCTGAGAGGGAGACATCACCAGCACCAGCAGGCGATGCTGTTCTGTGGTTGGTGATGGCCTAGATGATTGATCCAAGAATGATTGAACCTCTTAAAGGGTTTAGTAGTAGAATGACCCTTTGACAGGGACTGGGGGCATTCTAGCGAAGTTTGCCGATGATACAAAGTTAGGTGGACAGGCAGGTAGTACTGAGGAAGTGGGGAGTCTGCAGAAGGATCTAGACAGTTTGGAGGAGTGGTCCAGGAAATGGTTGATGGAATTCAATGTGAGCAAATGCGAGGTCTTGGACTTTGGGAAAAAGAATAGAAGCATGGATTACTTTCTAAACGGTGAGAAAATTCATAAAGTCAAAGTACAAAGGGATCTGGGAGTGCTAGTCCAGGATTCTCTAAAGGTAAACATGCAGGTTGAGTCTGTGATTAAGAAAGCGAATGCAATGTTGTCAATTATCTCAAGAGGGTTGGAATATAAAAGCACCGTTGTGCTACTGAGGCTTTTATAAAGCTCTGGTTAGGCCCCATTTGGAGTACTGTGTCCAGTTTTGGTCCCCACACCTCAGGAAGGACATACTGGCACTGGAGCGTGTCCAGCGGAGATTCACACTGATGATCCCTGGAATGGTAGGTCTAACATACGAGGAACGGCTGAGGATCCTGGGATTGTATTAATTGGAATTTAGAAGATTGAAGGGAGCTCTAATAGAAACTTACAAGATAATACATGGCTTGGAAAGGGTGGACGCTAGGAAATTGTTTCCGTTAGGCGAGGAGACTAGGACCTGTGGACACAGCCCTAGAATTAGAGGGGCTAAATTCAGAACAGAAATGCGGAGACATTTCTTCAGCCAGAGAGTGGTGGGCCTGTGGAATTCATTGCCACAGAGTGCAGTGGAGGCTGGGCGCTAAATGTCTTCAAGGCAGAAATTGATAAATTCTTGATGTCACAAGGAATTAAGGGCTACGGGGAGAATGCGGGTAAGTGGAGTTGAAATGCCCATCAGCCATGATTGAATGGCAGAGTGGACTCGATGGGCCGAATGGCCTTACTTCCGCTCCTATGTCTTATGGTCTTATGGTTTAATGGACATGATTTCATGTTTGATTACAAACCTAATAACACTTAAGGTATTGCAATTTTTAATTGGCATTGGGATAGGTTTTTTTATCCCCTGCATCAATAATAAGTTTGAATTCAGGGTTGCTGTAGTTTGTTAACATTCTTTCCCAGTGGTTTTAAAATAATTCCCATTGCTATTGCATGCCTTCTAAGATATAAAAGATGTGTGGGAGGGATGGATATTGGCAGCATGAGGGTGACATGGTGATAGGAGTTGTCTGTTCTACCACATCTATGACTTATGGAAGGACAGGGCAACAGATGAATAAGAACCTAAGTTTTCCTCTCCAATCTACACACTTTCTTGACTTGGAACTATCTCATTGCTCTTTCACTGATGCTGAGTCAAAACTGTAGTTGCAGCTACACCAGATGGACTGTGACCATTCACGAAAGCAGTTCATTACTTCCTTCTCAGCTCATTACCATTTTCCCAAGTTCAATTTGGAAGAAGCAACAAATACTACCTTTGTCAGCTGCACTTAGATTCCATGTGGTAATAAAAAAAAGTAGCTGTTTGTCATGCTGAAGTCCACAGCATTAAAAATAATCTGATAGTTAACTTCCAAGCATAGCATTTTGATAGCCCTAAATGTAACATTGTCAGCATTGTTTAAATAAGGTAACATTTATGGTAATACTTTCCATAAACAATTCCATCACGTAAAGAAATTTGCAATTCAGAGGAAACCAAGAAAACGTAAATTTTCTTCTGTCGAATTAATTACCAATTAACAAAGTCCATTGCTCATTTAGTACAACCATAAATAGTATGCTGTCAATCTCAAATAACTTAAGCTGTAAACAACTGCAATAAAATAGTAATTAGAATAAGATACTGAATCAAAACTGAAAAATAAATAAAAAAACAAATTTATTAGAGGAATTGCAATTGCAAACAATACAGATAACTTCTACACAGAAACACTGAACTCTTTTAAACAACCTGTTACTTGTAGGATTTTTCTTTTATTCATTCACAGGATGAGGGTGTCGGTGGCTAGGCAGCATTTATTGCCCACCCCTAATTGCCAAGAGGGCAGTTAAGACTCAACCACATTGCTGTGTGTCTGGAGTCTGGGCCAGACCAGGTAAGGATGGCAGCTTCCTTCCTTGAAGGATATTAGTGATCCAGATGGGTTTTTCCAACAATCAATAATTGATTTATGGTCATCATTAGACTATTAATTCCAGATTTTTATTGAATTCAAATTCCACTATCTACTGTGGCAGGATTCAAACAAGGGTCCCTAGAACACTATCTGAGTCTCATGATTATCAGTCCAGCAATAATACCACTAGGCCATCACCTCCCCTAAGTGTGTAACATCACTGAACCAATTTGGATCTGTTTAAAGTAATGCAGAGCCAGCAATATGCACTCAAGCCTTTCAGTTTCTGCTCTCTTCAGTCTGTGCTCTAGCTCTCAACTACCTCCTGCTTTGAGACCAATGGCATCTCCATTTTATCAATATTTGGTGTTTGTTCCTGTTAGGGTTCTGCATTTATTAGTGATTCACCTTCACTACTGTATCTTTTTTAGTATGGTGGACTCTGTACTTAGCATTCTGTGTTGATCCAACTAGGTTGGCAAAATTTACAAATATAAAGATAATGATGATGAAGAAATATACAGCCTATCTCATGTATTAATGATGCTTTGTGCAATGAAGTCATTTAATCTTCAAACTGAGGCACAAAGCATATTAAAAATCCAGGCCAGAAAATAGAATAAAGAGTTCCTGTCTAACTGCCGTTTACATGATCAAAAGTATTCTAGGAGACCATGCTACTAACTAAAGCTATATGGTATTTTGTACAAGGTTCTCTTGTTCAAAGGAATTCAGCAAATTTAGCATTCATAGACCTGAATGAGGTTCCCCAAATCTACTATGGTTCTAGATGGATGCCCCAAATTCAGGTCCAGTGACCCTTCAAAAATGATTGTAATTAGTAAATGTTTGGAATATATGCTGAAGATGGGGTAGAGGGAGGGAGGAGGAAGAGGAGTGAACAATAGGTAGAGATGAAGTCAGAGAGAGAGAGAGTAAAACAGATGGATGGACAAAGGAATGGGCAAAGGTTAGCCTGGGGAAATCAATAACAGCTAATTTGGACCATTTATGACATATACACCAACCTTTTCGTAGCTATAATCTGTTCTGAAGAAAGGTCACTGGACCTGAAAATTTAATTCCACATTCCATAGATGCTGCCAGATGTTTTGAGTTTTGTCAGGAATTTATGTTTTTGTTTTTGACTTCCAGCATCTGCAATTTGTTTTGTTACACACACATAGAGATTAAGTGTAAGAAGTTAAAAAGTTAAAATATATATGGATCCGTTTTTATTGGAGGTTCATGAATGGTAAATAGTGGCATGTTCATAGCTGAAGAGTGGAGTTTGGGATTTTTGGCTTTGCTACTTAGTTACAACCCTTTTGTTCTGTTTCCTTTTTGCAGTGGTTGGCTGTAGCCCTCAGAGCAAGTCAGTCTTTATGTTGTTTTATTTTGTTTTGACTAGCCTGTTGGCTATTTGGCTTCCAGCATTCGGAGCCATCGAGACATTGTACCTGCTATTCAGAGATTACTCGTGGGTGGTTCTTTGACTTTAATCCCCACAATATAGTAGCACTGCAACCCAGGTAACAACAGACAAATGCCACCTTCTACTAGCATACCTCCTTCCACTATTACACCTTCTTCCAAAAACATGCACAGACTAGGATTGTATTTAATTTTTAACCACCTTCTTAAAATATATTCCTAGAGGGACAAAACACAAATAAATGTTTGCTGAGGTGGATCTCTGCTAAGAGAGGTAACATAGTTGGCCCCATCATTATCACTTCTGGTTATCTCTCTTTTTCTTTCTGTCTTTCTCTGCCTCTGTCTCTCTCTGTCTCCATCTCTATATTTGAAGTTTCCCTAGCACTCAATAGGTACAACATTCCATGAGTTGCACCCAGGACTAACAGTTGCAGTTTTTTTTCTGTGGTAGCCCAATTTAAAAAATACACATTTTAGAATTAAAAGCACTTTGGGGCTCTGATCCATTGTCATGATAACAGGCAGGAAGGAATAGGCATATCCCATGAAGTTTCATGGCATTAGATCAGGCAATGAAATCTCCCTCTTTCAGATGATAAGTTAGTGCTTGTATTGTGAGGAAAGTGATAAAGGCATATGTTTATTCTGGATGGTGTCTTCAATGCCTGATTACCTAAAAATGGCTTCGTATGCACTTCTGACCAAGTTAGTTGAGTCTTGAAGGACAAAATCTGCCTTAGTGAGTCTGTAGTTGGTGGTGAATAAACCAAAAAGAGAGGAAATCGTACTTGATCTTGTCCTTTTCAATCTGTCACAGATGCATCTGCCCCTGATAGGAATAACCACAGTATAGCCCTTGTGATAGAAAGCTGCTTCAACCCATGCCTTACATTGTGTTGTGTGACACTGCCACTGTACTAAATAGAATCAATTCAGAACATATTTAATTCCTCAAATTTGTTGAGGACAGGAATGGAAGCAAGAAAATGAGGAGCAGGTGAAGAAGTTCCCAGTATGACAGGGACACCAGAGTATTTTAAAGGTAAGAATGCAGAGTGGGAGCAAGGGGCTTTTATCACTGATGGTAAGCAATGAAGAGAAGAACAAATTAAGAAGGCTCAAAAGATGGCACCGCACACCCAGAGAGTAAGGATTACGGTTGGGAATAGACTCTGGGAAAGAGACATTAGCTCTAAAGAAAGGAGTGGAAGCAGGAAATGTAGAAGTGAAAGGGATAGATACTGGGGACTTGGGTAAAAAGAATAGGGAATGAAGAGGAACAACAAAAGACGTTTCTAATGATGATAGGAGTGTGGGGTGGGGTGGGGGGATCCAGTCATTGTATTGCATGTACCTACCAACAATATAGGAAGAACTAGGAAAGTTTTCAGATGATTGGCCAAAATATAAAGAATGGCAAAGAATTATGAAAAGCTTAATCAGGAGGAAGAATTAGAATTAAGGAGGAAGCTAACTAGGATTGTGAAAATGGATGATAAAAGTTTCTACCAGTATTTAGAAAGGAAAAACGTACACATAGTGTTGGCCCTCTTGAGAGCTGGATTGGGGAGTTAATTGTGGACAATAAGCAAATGGCAGATGAAGTGAACAAATATTTCACTCCTCTCTTCACTATAGAAGATACAAAAACAAATCCAGTAAAAGATAGAAATCAGGAGTTAGAGAGAGAGGAATTTAGCTAAATTACAATCACAAGGAAAGTGGTACTAAACTAATTAATACAACTGTGGGCTGAACAATCTCCAGGTTCAGATGGCCTTCATCCTAGAGTCTTAAAAGATTATTAAGGTGGTAGTAGATTCATTGGTATTAATTTTCCAAAATTCCCTACACTGGGGAAGGGTTCCGTTAGATTGGAAAGTAGCAAATTCCTTAAGAAGTGGGGGAGAGTCAAAAAAAACAGGAAGCTACCAGCCAGTTACCTTGACATCTGTGGTTGGGAAGATGTTAGACTCAATGATTAAAAATATACACTTAGAAAAACTAGAGGTAATTGGTAAGAGTCTGCGTAGTCTTATCAAAGGAAAATTGCGTTTTATCAATTTAGTGGAGCTCTTTGAGGGAGTGGCATGTGCTATGGCTAAAGCAGAGCTTGTACATGTCTTTTACTTGGATTATTATTTGATAAGGTTCCACATCAAAAGATATTGTGGTAAGTAAAAGTTCATAGTTGTAGGGATAACATATGAGCATGGATAGCTAAGAGTCTGAAAATTTCTTTTTACTATTGGCAGGATGTAATGAGTGGAGTCCTGCAGAAGTCTGTGCTGAGATCTCTATGTAAAATTTAAATCAACGAATGCAAAGTAGCTAAATTCACAGATGACATCAAGTTAGGTGGGAAATAAGTTGTGAAGAAGACATAAGGAAGTTAGATATAGGTAGATTGAAGAGGTGGGGGAAAAAATCTGCCAAATGGGGTGTATTGTGGGAAAATGTGAAGTTGTTCACTTTGATAGGAAGGATAAAAAGCAAAGTATTCCTTAAATGGAGAATGGTTGTAGAATTTCATGTGCAGAGAGCTTCAGATGTTCTGGTGCATGTCACAAAAAGTTAATATGCAGGTACCACATATAGGCGAAAGCGAGGACTGCAGATACTGGAGATTAGAGTCGAGAGTGTGGTGCTGGAAAAGCACAGCAGGTCAGGCAGCATCTGAGGAGCAGAAGATTCGATGTTTTGGGCAAAAGGATTTCATCAGGAATGAGGCTTGTGAGCTGAGGGGCTGTGGGGTTGGACGATCCCGAGGCGGAAGATGAGGCGTTCTTTCTCCAGGCGTCGGGTGAATAGGGAGTGGCGAGGGAGGAGGCCCAGGACCTGCATGTTCTTGGTCAAGTGGGAGGGGGAGTTGAAGTGGTCAGCCACAGGGTGATGGGGCTGGTTGGTGTGGGTGTCCCGGAGATGTTCTGTGAAGTAGGTGTCCTGTCTCCCCAGTGTAGAGGAGACCACATCGGGAGCAACAAATACAGTAAATGACATGTGTGGAAGTGCAGGTAAAACTCTGATGGATGTAGAAGGCTCCTTTTAAGGCTTTGGACGGAGGTGAGGGGGGTGGTGTGGGTGCAGGTTTTGCACTTGGTGTGGTGGCAGGGGAAGGTGCGGGGTGTAGAGGGTGGGTTGGTGGGTGCATGGACCTGACGAGGGAGTCATAGAGTTAGAGTGATACAGATGTACAGCATGGAAATAGATCCCTCGGTCCAACCCCTCCATACCAACCAGATATCCCAACCCAATCTAGTCCCATCTGCCAGCACCCAGCCCATATCCCTCCAAACCCTACCTATTCATATACCCATCCAAATGCCTCTTAAATGTTGCAATTGTACCAGCCTCCTCTGGCAGCTCATTCCATACATGTACCTCCCTCTGTGTGAAAACATTGCCCCTTGCATCCCTTTTATATCTTTCCCCTCTCATCCTAAACCTATATCCTTTAGTTCTGGACTCCTCAACCCCAGGGAAAAGACTTTGTCTCTTTACCCTATCCATGCCCTTCATAAGTTTGTAAACCTCTATAAGGTCGCCCCTTAGCCTCCAACGCTCAAGGGAAAACAGCCCTAGTCTGTTCAGCCTCTCCCTATAGCTCAAATCCTCCAACCCTGACAACATTCTTGTAAATCTTTTCTGAATCCTTTCAAGTTTCACAACATCTTTCCGATAGGAAGGAGATCAGAATTGCATGCAATGGTCTTCATAGAAAGCGCATAGGGGTGGGGAGGGAAATATATCTCTGGTGCTGGGGTCCGTTTGTAGGTGGCAGAAATGGCAGAGGATGATGCGATGTATACAGAGATTGGTGGGGTGGAAGGTGAGGACCCAGGGAGTTCTGTCCTTGTTGCAGTTGGAGGAGTGGGGTTCGAGGAAAGTGGATGAAATGCGCTGGAGGGCAACATCAACCATGTGGTGGGGAAATTGCGGTTTTTGAAGAAGGAGGCTATCTGGTTTGCTTTGTGGTGGAACTGGTCCTCCAGGGAGCAGATGCAATGGAGGCAGAGGAATTGGGAATAAGGGATAGCATTTTTACAGGAAGCAGGGTGGGCGGAGGTGTAATCCTGGTAGTTGTGGGATTTGGTGGGTTTGTAGAAGATGTCAGTGTTGAGTTCGTCATTGTTAATGGAGATGGAGAGGTCCAGGAAAGGGAGGGAGGTGCTTGAGATGGTCCAGGTGAACTTAAGTTTGGGATGGAATGTGTTGGTGAACTGTTCAACCTTCTCGTGGGAGCTCAAGGTGGCGCTGATACAGTCATCAATATAACGTAACAAAAGATGGGGAATAGTGCTGTTGTAACTGCGGATAATGGATTGTTTCACATAATTGACAAAGAGACAAGGATAGCTGGGGCCCATGCGGGTACCCATGGCTACCCCTTTGGTCGAGAGGAAATAGGAGGATTCAAAGAAGAAATTATTGAGGGTGAGGACCAGTTCAGCCAAACAAATGAGAGTGTCAGTGCAAGGGTACTGGTGGGGACATCAGGAGAGGTAGAAACGGAGAGCTTGGTAGCCCTCATCATGGTGCAAGGAGATGTATCAGGACTGGATGTCCATGGTAAAGATGAGGCATTCGGGGGCCAAGGAAATGGAAGTTTTGGAGGAGGTGGAGGGTATGGGTGGTGTCCCAAATGTATGTGGGGAATTCCTGGACCGAGGGGATAGGACAATATCAAGGTATGTGGAGATGAGTTTAGTGGGGCAGGAGCAGGCCAAGACGATGGGTCAGCCAGGATTGTCAGGTCTGTGGATCTTGGGTCGGAGGTAGAATTGGGCAGTGCCGGATTCCCGAACTATGAGGTTGGAAGCTGTGGGTGGGAGATTCCCTGAGGTGATGAGGTTGTGTACGGTCTGGGAGATGATGGTTTGGAGATGGGGAGTGAAGTCATGGTCGAGGGGACAGTATGAGGAGGTGTTTTCAAGTTGGCGCCTAGCTTCAGTGGTGTAGAGGTCAGTGCCAAACTACTACTGCACCCTACCTTGTCCACTGGTTTGATGGTGAGGTTAGGGTTGGAGCAGAGGGAGTGGAGGGCTCCACATTGCGAGGGTGAGAGGTTGGAGTGAGTGAGGGGGTGAACAGTTTGAGGTGGTCAATGTCCCAGTGGCAGTTGGAAATATAGAGATCGAGGGTGTGTAACAGACCGGCATGGTGTGTCCAGGTGGATGGAGTGTGTTGGAGGCGGGAGAAGGTGTCCTCGGAAGGTGGGCGGGAGTCTTGGTGACATTTGCTAGATTTATAGGAATGAGGTGGATTGACTG
This sequence comes from Chiloscyllium plagiosum, assembly GCF_004010195.1. Taxonomy (NCBI): domain Eukaryota; kingdom Metazoa; phylum Chordata; class Chondrichthyes; order Orectolobiformes; family Hemiscylliidae; genus Chiloscyllium; species Chiloscyllium plagiosum. Next base: position 77,477,895 of record NC_057718.1, on the reverse strand, counting down.
ACAGATTGTTTTACTCAGATAAGCTGAGATAGTCTAGGCTTGTCTCCATTGGAGTGTAGGAGAAAGCGAGGACTGCAGATGCTGGAGAACAAGAGTTGAAAAATGTGGTGCTGGAAAAACACAGCAGGCCAGGCAGCATCCGAGGAGCAGGAGAATCGACGTTTCGGGCATAAGCCATTACAAAATTGGAGAGTGAGTGGTGACCTCATTGAAGTATATAAGATCCTAAATGGTCTTAACAAGGGAAAAGACAGAAATGAGGAGCACTGCTTTAAAGTTAGGGGTCATCCTTTCAGAACAGATGAGAAGATTTTCTTTTCCTCTGAGGCTGAAGTTCTCGGGAGGTACTAGAAGCAGGGTCATCAAATATTTTAAAGATAGAGGTGGATTGATTCTTGTTAGGCAGGAGTGTAAAGACTTATTATGTTGATGGGAAATAAGAATTTGAAATGGTCTTATTTTTTAAATCAATTCGAATGCCACCATCTGTCATGGTGGATTTGAACCCATGTCCCCAGACTTTCACCTGGGTTTAAAACCAGATTACTCGTCTAATGACATTTCCTCTGTGACTCAACCATGATCATATTGGATAGTGAAGAAGGCTGGATTGGCCAAATGGTCTACTTCTGCTCCTACTTTGTATGTCTGTTTGTAACTTTGTGGTCAGTGGTCTTCCCTTGAAGGGATATAGTATTTTTTTTAATCACAGTGATAGGCATTCTAATGAAATTTCTCCATTGTAAAGTTTTTGGTTTCAAGTAGACAAAGTTTGTAGAATGGTATGCCCTGTAAGAAGTTATTTCTTGTTTTCTGTGACACTGTGGGGTAGTGTGATCCACTACAGAAATATATTGCCCATCTTTGGTCAAGTCTTTCTTAATATAATGTATTTAATGACTTCAGAACACTCTAAAGTGCTTCATAATCAATTAAAAGCTTGTTGAAATGCATTCACTGTTGTCTCAGAAAAGCAATACTGTCATGTTTTAGTGACATTGATTGATGGAAGGACTCTTTTTGAAATTGAGCCATGTGTTGTTTTGTGTCTGCCTGAGAAAGCAGGCAGGGGATTGGTTTGACATTTCATCTAAAAGTACCTTTGATTATGTAGCACTCCTTCAGTTCTGCACTGAAATATCAGCCTGAAGTATATGCTCAAGTTTTTGGCGTGAGAAATGGAAACTATCACTTCTGATACCTATGTGAGTTCAACCACTAAGCTGAGGATAACTCCAGAACCTGGCGTTAAGGAGAGAGATACTATTATGGGAGGAGTGGAAAGGCAAGGACTGATTAGGGATAGTCAACATGGCTTTGTGCGTGGGAAATCATGTCTCACAAACTTGATTGAGTTTTTGGAAGAAGTAACAATGAGGATTGATGAGGGCAGAGCAGTAGATGTGATCTAAGTGGACTTTAGTAAGGCATTCGACAAGGTTCCCCACGGGAGACTAGTTAGCAAGGATAGATCTCACGGAATACAGGGAGAACTAGCCATTTGGATACGGAACTGGCTCAAAGGTAGAAGACAGAGGGTGGTGGTGGAGGGTTGTTTTTCAGACTGGAGGTCTGTGACCAGTGGAGTGCCCCAAGGATCGGTGCTGGGTCCTCTACTTTTTGTCATTTATATAAATGATTTGGATGCGAGCATAAGAGGTAAAGTTAGTAAGTTTGCAGATGACACCAAAATTGGAGGTGTAGTGGACAGCGAAGAAGATTACCTCAGATTGCAATGGGATCTTGACCAGATGGGCCAATGGGCTGAGAAGTGGCAGGTGGATAATTCCGATAAATGCGAGGCACTGCATTTTGGGAAAGTAAATCTTAGCAGGACTTATACACTTAATGGTAAGGTCCTAGGGAGTGTTGCTGAACAAAGAGACCTTGGAGTGCTGGTTCACAGCTCCTTGAAAGTGAAGTCGCAGGTAGATAGGATAGTGAAGAAGGCGTTTAGTATGCTTTCTTTTATTGGTCAAAATATTGAGTACAGGAGTTGGGAGGTCATGTTGTGGCTGTACAGGCCATTGGTTAGGCCACTGTTGGAATATTGCATACAATTCTGGTCTCTTTTCTATCAGAAGAATGTTGTGGAACTTGAAAGGGTTCAGAAACAATTTGAATTAGATTACTTACAGTGTGGAAACAGGCCCTTCGACCCAACAAGTCCACACCGACCCGCCGAAGCACAACCCACCCATACCCCTACATTTACCCCTTACCTAACACTACGGGCAATTTTGCATGGCCAATTCACCTGATCTGCACATCTTTGGACTGTGGGAGGAAACCGGAGCACCCGGAGGAAACCCACGCAGACACGGGGAGAACATGCAAACTCCACACAGTCAGTCGCCTGAGGCGGGAATTGAACCCGGGTCTCTGGAGCTGTGAGGCAGCAGTGCTAACCACTGTGCCACCGTGCCGCCCACAAGGATGTTGCCGGGGTTGGAGGGTTTGAACTATAGGGAGGGGCTGAACATGCTGGGGCTTTTTTCCCTGGAGCATTGGAGGCTGAGGTGTGACCTTATCAAGGTTTACAAAATTATGAGAGCATAGATGGGGTAAATAGGCAAAGTCTTTTCCCTGGGGTCGGGGTGTCCAGAAGTAGAGGGCATAGATTTAGGGTGAGAGGGGAAAGATATAAAAGAGACCTAAGGAGCAACTATTTCAAGCAGAAGGTGGTACATGTATGGAATGAGCTGTCAGAGGGTGTGGTGGAGGCTGGTACAATTGCAACATTTAAGAGGCATTTGGATGGGTATATGAATAAGAAAGGTTTGGAGGGATATGTGCCGGGTGCTGGCAGGTGGGACTAGATTGGGTTGGGATATCTGGTCGGCATGGACAGGTTGGACCGAAGGGTCTGTTTCCATGCTATACATCTCTATGACTCTAAATATATTGCATTTACTGGTTCCCCTTTATCTATCCTTCTTATTTGTCCTCAAACAATTTAATAAATATGTCAGATATGATTTCTCATTCATGAAGCCATGCTGACTCTCCTTGATTATATCCCATATTTCTAAATATTCTGTGTAATAACTCAGGCTGGTATCCCATCACCAGGTTGTCCTTTATTTACATGTACATAGTACTGATCCAGCTAGTCCTAGAGTGAACAGAACACCTGATACTCCTGTTTATATTTGTCAGCCAAGACTCCCTGATCAGGGCTGTTAATCTGGTCCAATCAGGGAACTCATAATCTATGAGATCCACCTGGCTGACCTAGTTCCAATCACTACATCTCTCCCCTGCTCAAGTCCTGGAATGCAGGCACATTTTTTCTTTCCCGTAGCTTTTCTGGGGTTGTTTTCACACCAGGTCCAGTTCCTACTACTCTTGCTCAGATACTAGCAGCATTCACTGGACCATAGTCTGCCTCTCATGCCCAGAGTATCTCAGCCAAAATTTATCTTCAGGCAGTAACAGCATCAAGGATATAACATCCGTTGTGTCCATCTTGTCCTCAGAGGTTTTTTCGCTGTGCAGAGGGAGAGAACTCACAGGTTCTGATAGCCTTGCTGGATATTCTGAGGGGGCTGGGTATGTTTTGCTCCTGCCCTGATTGAGAGATTGCAGCTTTGATATGGTCCACATGCTTGTTCAGGACCACCTCTCCTAGACAAAATTTGCATGCCATGAGACCTGACCTTGTGTTGACCCTGCGTCTGACCCATGCAGGGCCATTCCTGTGGTTTTGACACCAAACTCCCTTCCCTGAAGTAAGATGCCTCTCTTTCTTCAAGGAACGTTGTGTCTGGTATTGGCGTTCCTGTTACCATTTTCACAGACATGCACACACGAGCTAACCTAGTGCCATGTAGTCTCCCCGTTAGCAACTCTGTTGGAGCTGTACTTGTACGTGAAGGGTGTTCCTAAAATCGAACAAGACTCAGGACAGTGTGGTATCGAGTGAAGCTGTAGGCTGTTTCGTTAGCCATGCCTTCAAAGTTTGCAGTACTCATTCTGTCGGACCACTGGACAGTGGATGGTATGGAGCTATCCTTACATGCCGAATGCCATTTGATTTTAGGAAAATCTTAAATTTCCTGCTGGTAAATGATGGCTCATTGTCTGTGACCAACACCTCTGGGGGTCCAGGTGTTGCAAAAGATGCTTGCAACTTTTCAATTACTATCCCCACTATGATGAATGGACTCTATGCATGTTCAACCACTTTGAACGGGCGTCCACTATTACTAAAAACACTGAGTCCATGAAAGGATCAACATTTTTGATATGTAACTGAGTCCAGGGTTTACCCGGCCATTCCCATGAATGTGGGGTTGCTGCCGGTGGTAATCTTTGTCCTTGGATTAGATTCCCTACAGTGTGGAAACAAGCCCTTCAGCCCAACAAGTCCACACCGACCCTCCGAAGAGTAACCAACTCAGACCCACTTCCCTCTGACTTAATGCACCTAACACTATGGGCAATTAGCATGGCCAATTCACATGACCTGTACATCTTTGGACTGTGGGAGGAAACTAGACTATCCAGAAGAAACCCACGCAGGCACGGGAGAATGTGCAAATTCCATGCAGACAGTCGCCCGAGGCTGGAATCGAACCTTGATCCCTGGTGCTGTGAGACAGCAGTGCTAGTCTCACTGAGCCACCGAGCTAGTCAGTTGGCACTCTGGGCACTGTCACACCAACAGAGCTGTGTCAGCATCCAATCCTGGCCACCAGATACTAACATCGTAATTTTCAAATTCCCTGGAAGACCCTGGTGCAGTTCAGCCAGTATCTGTCAGTGACTTTTGCTCAGGCCAATTGCTTTTGCTCCCCATAATAATATGCCTCCTGTATGGTGATCTGGTCATGCCAGGCACAGAAACATTTCAGTTCTGGTTGTGATGGCCCTTTTGTTCCCCCCGTCACAAACATCTGTTTTAGTTTTGCCGGGCCAGGATCTTTTTGTGTCCACAGTCGGATATTATCAGCGGTGACTGGAAGGGTGTCCAGAAAGTTTAAAACTAGAACAATCTCTTCTAATGGCAGCACCACTGGTGATGTATCTACCAATGGAATGCAGCTCAAGGTAGCTGTATTTGCCACTTAACCTCCTGGATGGTGTTCCAACTTGTAATTATACACACACAGAATAAGAGCCCACTGCAGAATTTGACCTGAAGCTATGGGTGGCAGGGCCCTGTCCTCTTTAAGTAGTCCTAGCTGGGGTTTTTGGTCCATTACTATTACAAATTCACATCCATAAAGGTATTGGTGGAACTTACACTAAAGATGACGGCAAAACGTTCCTTCTCTATCTGGTGTATCTTCATTCAGCATCAGTCAAAGTTGGGGAAGCATATACTATCGGGCATTCTGCTCCGTTGGGCCACTGTTGAGCCAAAACTACCCTTATACCATACGCGGAGGCATTGCATGTCAGCGCCGCATCTCACTTGGGATCATAGTGTTAGAAGATGATAGCTGCTTCTACACCTCCCTAAACGCTACATCTTAGCTTCAAGACCATTTCCAAGAATGACCCTTTTTCATTACCGGATGTGAGGGTGAAGGATGGAGGCCAGCTTACATATGGGTTTTCTATAATAATTCACCAACTCCAGGAAAGACCGAAGTTCTGATACAGACATGGGAGCCAAGGCACCTTTGATCGCCCTCGTTTTATCTTCCAACAGGTGTAGCCCAGTCTTGTTGACTCTGCAGCCCAAGTAGACCACTTGGAGAAACAGTTAAGGACTATCACCAAGTTCTCTAAATGCCCTTATTGATCTTCCCAGTTATTCCCAGGTAAATGGCGACTTGGGGTAGACTTTGTAAAAATGTTCTCCATCATCCACCAGAAAATGGCACAGGCTGATGATACCTCAAACTGCAGTTTCATATATTGGTACAAACCCTTTAAGGGTATTAATTGAGGCATACATTTGGGAATGCTCATCCAATCACAACTGCAGGTTTGCATGGCCCATGTCCAGCTTTGTGACGGACAGACACCCTGCCAGTTTTACGCGAGGGTTTGAGTATTTATCCAGATGCGAAAAGTAATTTACCATTTGTTTGAAATCCCCCCAAAGGTGATCCGACCCATTGGGCTTCACAGCCGGCATGACTGGCAATGCCCATTCCGTAAGCTGTACTGGTTTGATGATTCCTTCACTTCCATCTCCTGATTTCTGCCTCTACTTTTGCACATAAGGCAAATGGCACTGGGTGGACCTTGCAGAATCATAGAATTACTTCCTGGTCAACATGCAAGGTGACCTTTGCCTCTTTGATAGTCCCTAAACCTTTCTAAAAAACTTCTGGATATTTTAAATAGGACTTCACTCAGGCAGCCATTTTCTAATAGAAAAATATTGAATCGATCACATTGAATCTTTCTCAAGCAATGTCCCCATTAAGCTTGGGCCTGAGCCTTTTACTACATCAAGTGGTAACTGCACTAGTTGCTTCTCATAAGAGACTGGAACTGAACTTGTACACTTTTTTTTATAGATATTTTTATTAGAAATTTAACATTTTTACAAGTTTACAAAAATAAACAAAACTCTCAAATATAAACATTGATATACAATTAAATCAAATATACAATAGCCAAAATTTAACAAAAGAAAAAAATACCGAAAAAGAAAAAAAAAACAAAACTCAACTGTCTACTAATCTAACCTACAACTAACCAGAGTGTATATAGTTAAGTCTCTTACATGCTCGAAATGTGTTAACATCAAATGTAATAAAACCCGTACTCGTGCGGGATTCCTCTCCTAAGGGGCCCCGGACCAGCCAGGTTTGTAATCTCAATTAAATAAAAGCCTTGTTAGGATAGCCGAGATATCTGTATTTATATAATTCAAAAAGGGCTGCCATATTTTATAAAATAATTCCGTCTTTCGGTGCACCATATTTGTAAGGAAGTCAAGAGGAATTCATTCCATAATTAGTCTGTGCCAATTTGAAAGTCCAGGGGGGCCCTCAGCCACCCAGTTCA
>NC_057718.1:77405306-77467139 GCF_004010195.1 Chiloscyllium plagiosum | reverse complement strand
GCTGTTATGAGTCCTAGTGGTCGCAGTAGTCTGGCTGTCAGTTCAGAGATGTTCTTGATGTATGGTAGTGTGGCTAGTCCTTTGGGTTGCGGCATGTCCTCGTACCGTTGTCTTTCCCTTAGGCATCTGTTGATGAAATTGCGAGGATATCCGTTTTTGGCGAATACCTTGTCTTCCTCTTCCTCTTCCTCTTCCTCTTTTTGCAGTTCTGGTGTGCTGCAGTGTGTTGTGGCCCTTTTGAATATGTGGCCCTTTTGAATAGTGTCTTGATGCAACTTCGTTTGTGTGTATTGGGGTGGTTGCTTTCACTGAGGATGTCACCTAGACAGGGGACGAAACGTTTGCAACAAAAACTTCCAGCTCGGCGAACAGAACCACAGCAACGAGCACCCGAGCTACAAATCTTCTCACAAACTTTGAACATCTCCATACATCTACTAATCCTAATTCTTTGTTCAGATCCATCAATTGTCTGGATCTGGGAGATACTCCTGCAGTACTCTTGGGAATCCTATCTATTTCCGGATCCATAATACAATTAAAGTCTCCCCCTATAATTATATGACGGGGACACAAAGCCATCAATTTTGAAAAGGCTTCCTTTATAAATTTAAAGGGGTGTGCCAGGGGGCAGTACAAATTTAAAATCCCATATTCCTCTCCATTTATGAGGGCTTTAATCAAAATATATCGTCCAGATTCGTCTTTTATCTGCTTTAGGATTTTGAAAGGGAAATTCTTCCGAACAAGAATAACAACTCCTCTGCTTTTTGAGCTAAAAGAAGAAAAAAAAGGCCTGATCAAATCCACCCTGTCGTAATTTCAAGTGTTCTTTATCCGACAGGTGTGTCTCCTGTAGGAGAGTTATATCAACTCATTCCTTCTTAAGATTTGATAATATTTTCTTCCTTTTGACTGGCGAATTACTCCCATTGACATTCAAGGTGCACCACTTAACCGACTGATCAACCATAATGATCTGGGCAAATCCGAGACCCCTCGGGAGGGGAAACCCAATCCAGAACATCCCGAGCATAGGGCATGTAAAATTTACAAAAATAAAGCCTCTCTAATACACTCACACTAATACAATAAAAAACTATTTCTAAATAAAAAAAATATAAAACGTATCTAAGTGGAGACTTTCCCCCTTGTTCCCAGGGGGTGTCACTTCCTTTCCAAAAGTCTCCCAACCAATATTCCAATATTCTCTCCCAACCAATGCCCCACCCTTGACCCGGGTGCTCCTCAATAAAATGAGGAGAATTCAGATATAATACAAAGCTAGAGTTAACAGTGAGCACCCTACCCCCACCCATACCAACACCTGGATATATTTGGTAATGTTAATACCATATATAAACATATAACTATAAAATTACAACCTTAACAAATAAGAATTAAATATACTAATACAAACTAACAAGGGAGAAACAACCCCGCTCCTAAAGACAGAGGTAAAATAAAATAAGGTAACCACCTCCCCCCACCAACATTAACCAAACCCCCCCAGCTTATATATACATATATACATACACACACATATACATACATCCCACATATATACATAAAATAATAAAAGAAAACAACTCCGGGGGGGGAGAAAATCAAATCCCTCTCCCCACCCCCCATGATAATATTAAACAGTAATGTAAGAAAAAAGCAAAAAAAGGGGGGGATATAAACCAAAGCAGGGGCAAACCAACATCCATTATCTCTTACAGTTTATCTAAGAGAGTCCAAGAATTCCTTAGCCTTTTCTGGTGATCCAAAGTTATACATGGGTCCTTCATGGTTAAAGCGTAGCGTCGCTGAGTAGCATAAGGAGTACTGAATATTTAAATCCCTTAAACGCTTCTTCGCCTCGTCGAATGCCTTCCTCTTTCGGACCAGAGCTGGAATAACATGATCTTGGATCCTTTATAGATCATAGCTTGGGGGTCTTTTCCAAGATTTCTAGAGGCTTCTAGGAGTATCCGCCTCTCCTTGTAGCTCTGCAGCAGGAACAGGACCGGGCGTGGATGCTGGTTCGAGCCAGGCCCGCGTATTGCGACCCGGTAGGCCCATTCTATCCTTACCTGGCCTGATCCAGCCTCCAGATTTAAAAGCTGTGGCAGCCACTGCTCGAGGAATGCTGTAAGCTGGCCTTCCTCTTCCCGTTCGGGAAGGCCCAGCAAACGAATATTTTTTCGACGACCTCAATTATTAAAGTCGTCAATGTATTTCTATAAGGTCCGGACTCGCTGTTGGAGAGTCCGGACCTGATCCACGGCCGATTGCGCTGTAGTTTCGGAGGTCGTGGCCTTTAGCTCCGTCCCTCCGACTCAGCGCTCGATTTCTTTAATGTCTCGGTCGTGCTTCTGCAGTGCGGCCGAGAGTGAGTCCCATCGACTTCAGGATTCTTTGATGAAAGCGTCGATCTTCGCATCCAGTTTGGAGATCATTTCTACAAGGCTTGTCACCGTAGGTAAGTCCCCCGGGGCGGCTGTGGATGCCTCAGCTGCAGCTGGAGAGGGTGGGGGAGGGGGTCCTGCTTGCTGCGGGCTCCCTTCCCTTTAGTCATTTTTACTAAAGATTAGATTGTTTAAATTTAATATTAAACAACTAATTAAATTAAACAGCTATTATAAATGATTTGGTGTGTGTGGTGGGGGTGGGTGAGCCACTTTACTCAAGTCTTGGGAGGAGCACTGTAGACTCAGACTTGCTGGGTCACCGCCATCTTGGATCCCCCGAAGTTGTACACTTAATCTGTAAGAATTCCCTGGTATAGGTTCTCAGCCTGGCCAAGGTCATATGCAAACTGAAGGATTGGAGTCCAGAGAGAATTTTGATAAAGACCAGTTCTGCAATCACTGATATAGCCATGTCAGTATCAACCTCCATTAGAACTGGGTGACCATTTAATCAGACATTTTATTTTGAGTGGTTCTGATTTGGATGTTGCTAAGCAATTTAACTGTTCCAAACCAGTTGTAGGTGGACTTTCCAGGATGTGCTCTCTCCTGGATATCAGCCTGTGAGTTCTCTTACACAATTCCAGCCTAATGCTATCTCGAGTCCGCGCTCTGGCAACAACTACAATGGCCTGCTGGCCCAGATCCTCTCAAGTTTTAACTATTTGGCTGAGACTTAGTTTTACTTAGGGGCTTTGCTGTGGGTTGACCTAGAATCCTTCTGTTCAGGCTATGACCTGAGTAAGACTATGCAATTTCCTTCACCCAAGTGGTGTTCCCCAAGCTCAGTCAGCCTGCTGAGAGCTTTCACTTCCATCGGTATACCCTGTAAGTCATGTGCTCCACTTGCCCACGTTCTCTAATGACAAAGCCAGCAGTACTGCCTTTTCGAAGTCCAGTTGGGCTTCAGGTAGTGGGCACGTTTGCTTGATCATATCATTAATCTCACATATAAAATGATCTCCCAGCATCTCACTTAGGATTAAACTAAAATCTCATGCCTCTGCCAGTCATCTGAACCTCATCAAAAATCCCCATATGGTTCTCAAACAGCCAAGTAAAACTGATAGCGTTTCATAATTAGAGGAGGCTTGGGGTTGTAATATTCCTTAACCAAATCCATCAACTCTTAAAATGTTTTAGTAACTTGTGCTTCAGAGAAAGCTGGGCTTCTACTAACCGAGAAACTCTGGGTCCACAAGCTGTCAGGAGAATTATTTATTGCTTTTCATCTGCATCAATGGCATTTTCCTGGAAAACATAATGAATTCTTTCCACATACCGGGGCCATTCTTTGGCAGGATTGAATGGGTGAAGCCTCCCAAAGAGTAACATAATGCCAGAAATGCCTACCCAAACTCAAAATCGACTGTTGCAAGTAAATCTCTTCAGGGGCTGGTATCCTATCACCAAGTCACCCTTTATACACATATGCAGAGTACATAACACTGACCTAACTAGCTCAGAGCTGGCTCCTAGAATGAACAGAACCCCTTACATGCCTGTTTATATCTGTCAGCCAGGACTCTCTTTTTGGGGCTGTTAACATGGTCCGATCAGGGAACTCGTATTCTGTGTGATCCACCTGGCTGATCTTGTTTCAATCCCAACAGTCTGCTTTTCCATCATTTATAGTAGACACTAACATATTCCCAATGCCAGACGCTAACTGCATTTTTCTTTTACTTCCTCCCTTTTTGAGTAAGGATGCTATATTCAGAGTATAATGGGACCTGGAGCAGATGGGCCAATGGGCCGAGGAGTGGCAAATGGAGTTTAATTTAGATAAATGTGAGATGCTGCATTTTGCAAAGGTAAAACAGGGTGGGATTTATACACTTAATGTAAGGACCTGGGGAGTGTTGCTGAACAAAGAGACCTTGGAGTGCAGGTTCATAGTCCTTGAAAGTGGAGTTACAGGTAGATAGGGTAGTGAAGAAAGGGTTTGTATGCTTGCCTTTATTGGTCAGTGCATTGAGTACAGGAGTTGGGAGGTACAGGATATTGGTTTGGCCACTTTGGGAATATTGTATGCAATTCTGGTCTCCCTCCTATGGGAAGGATGTTGTCCAACTTGAAAGGGTTCATGAAAGATTTACAAGGATGTTACCAGGGTTAGAGGGTTGGAGCTATCGAGAGAGACTGAGAAGGGTGGGGCAATTTTCCCTGGAACATCAGAGGCTGAGGGGTGACCTTACATAGGTTTATAAAATCACGCATAGGGTGAATAGCCAAGGTCTTTTTCCCATGACCAGGATGGGGGGGGAACATTTAAAACTAGAATGCATAGATTTTCGATGTGGCTTTTTCTTTTAAATGACTCCTTCCTATAACTTTAGCCCCACATCTGTGAGAGAATTGCTGTTTGAAAATTCTATAACTTGATGTGATCTTTTTAGTAGAAACCAAAATATTGACATTTTTTTGTTAGTGTAGGTGCCAGCCTGGTTGATGTACCCATCGCATTTTCAAAATTATTATGTGACGTTCTGCCAGCTGGGATTCACATTTTAAAAAGTGACATGAAATAAAACTTCTCCTGATTAAATCTCCAGCTTTAAACTTTTATAGAACATAATTGGCCCAGATCTCCAGATTATCACATGCTGGATAAGTGACACAAACTTCGTATGAGAACCGAAGCCCCAATGTGCTGATCTCTGTTGAAATTGTCAGGAAAGTTTGAACTTTGCCTGGGCAGTTCCCCTTTTTCCTGAGACCCTCGGCAAGAGTTTCAAACTCTGAATCCAGTTTGGAGACTTTGGGACAATTCTGCAGTACTTTTTAAAATTAATTAAAGACATCACTGGCTAATTCAGTATTTATTGTCCATTTGTAATTGTGTAGAAGCCAGTTTAGAGTGAACCACATTGCTGTGGGTCTGGAGTCAGATTTAAGCCAGCTCAGGAAAGCATGGGAGACAGATTTTCCTCTCTAAAGGATGTTAGTGATCCAAGTGATTTTTTAATGACAATCAACAGCAGTCCAATGGTTGCCTTTAGGCCAGATTTTTATTCCAGATTTTAAATCAAGTTCAAATTTTATTACTTGTTATGGGGGACTATAAGTCCGTGCCCCAGAACATCACCTTGTGGTTGAGCATTACTAGTCCAGTGAGATTATTATGATGTACGGTTTCCCCAAAATGGAGTCATAGAGATGTGCAGCACAGAAACAGACCCTTCAGTCCAACTCATCCATGCCGAGCAAATATCCCAACCAATCTAGTCCCACCTGCCAGTACCCGGCCCATATCCCTCCAAACCCTTGCTATTCATATACCCATCAGATGCCTTTTAAATGTTGCAATTATACTAGCCTCCTCCACTTCCCCTGGCAGCTCATTCCATACACATTCCACCCTCTGTGTGAAAAGGTTGCACTTGGGTCCCTTTTACATCTTTCCCTTCTCACCCTAAACCTATGCTCTTTAGGACTCCCCCACCCCAGCGAAGAGACTTTGTCTATTTACCTTATCTATGCACCTCATGATTTTATAAACCTCTATAACATCACCCCTTAGCCTCTGACACTTCAGGGAAAACAGCCCCAGCCTATTCAACTTCTCCCTATAGCTCAAGTCCTCCAACCCTGGCAACATCTTTGTAAATCTTTTCTGAGCCTTTTCAAGTTTCACAACATCCTTTCGATAGGAAGGAGACCAGAATTGCATGCAATATTCCAGAAGTGGCCTAACCAATGTCCTGTACAACTGCAACATGACCTCCCAACTCCTGTACTCAGTACTCTGACCAGTAAAGGAAAGCAAACCAAACACCTTCACTATTCTATCTAACTGCGACTCTTCTTTCAAGGAGCTATGAACCTGCACTCCAAGGTCTCTTTGTTCAGCAACACTCCCTGAACCTTACCATTAAGTGTATAAGTCCTGCTAAGATTTGCTTTCCCAAAATGCAGCACCTTGCATTTACCTGAATTAAACTCCGTCTGCCACTTCTCAGCACATTGGCCCATCTGATCCAGATCCTGTTGTAATCTGAGGTAACCCTCTTCGCTATCCACTATACCTCCAATTTTGGTGTCATCTGTAATCCTAACTGATTAGTCACCCAGGAAATGTTAGACAGATTAAAACCCACACTAACTACTGGGTAACTACAGAATTGACCTCCCAGCCACTCACTGAGTCCAAATCCTTACCTGACAGTTCCTCACTGATACCCCTGACATCCTGATTACTAACTACCCCCTGCAAATCCCGCATCCTCCCTTCCCAAATCGTGATCCAACTGCTCTTCCTGACCATTTGTCTAATCCCCGACCAGACCTCAATAAACACTTGATATTCCCCAGCTGCACATGATCTGACTAATCCCAGATACACATACCCACTTACCAGCTCACCTAACTATCCAGCTCACATGTGGTATCACCTACCATCCTATCCACCATGTTACCTCATCCACCTACCAGTCATGCAGCTGCCATGCTGCCCAATTTGCAATCATACTCAACTGTCCTTTGCAACACCACTGGCACTTCACTAACTTTCCAACCCTTCCCATTTACCATTTTGTCAATCTACTATCTGATCTGTTACCCCACCCACCTACTTCCTGCACAGTGATCCAATTACATCAACCTCCTACCACCCTACCAATTCACCTAATGTTCACTAACATTCAGACTGGACATTTAAACTTACCATATGGCAGATGGTGCTGTGAAAGTGTACAGAGACATGGCCTGACACCTCTAGACTCTACTTCATTCTGATGAAGCACTCTGAGAGATAGTGTCAACACTTCTGGAGAAGCTGGTTTGAAAGATCCGGTAAGAAATGTTGAGTTGTATTGATTCAGAGAAATGTTCTAGCAAATTCTAACAATGAATGCTGCTCCTCAGAAGAGGAACCAACATATTTCGTAGGTCTGTTCCAAATTGTTTTGGTAAAGGAGGACAGACAGACTCATTGTTGTTTTTGTGGAACTGTTTTTTTTTAAAAAGTGATCAAATCGACTGCTTTATTTATTTTGCATAGTGCCTGAATCTTTGTAATTTACATCATGTGACTTCTCTCCCCTCTTGTTTTATTACTGTTTTACAGAGCAGTTTGAACAGTGATCAAGGCCTTGGCTTGGCCTCATTAAGTGTCATCTATGCAGCTCTTATCCTGTCTTCAATGTTCCTTCCACCGCTGATGATAAAATATCTTGGTTGTAAATGGACCATTGTTATCTCCATGTGCTGCTACGTTGCATTTTCAATTGGAAATTTTTATCCTAGCTGGTAATGATATGTAATCTAAGCTTTTACTAATATTTTCATTGATGTGCTGGAATTATTCTACCTGGGCCCCTGATCTCTTGCCATCAGGCTAATTCTTTCCAAAAAAAAAAGCACCCAGAGTTTAAAACTGGACTCCTGTGCGGTTCAAAAATGGAAAATCCTTGCTCCAAGATCAGATTCTTATCCAGAATCCAGATTTGGATCCTGTCCCCTTCCCGTGGAGCCTTGTGTCAGATCGACTTGGTCCTATAGCTTGCTGTAGGTGGACCCTACCCAAATTGGATTCAGTCCAGTAAGTTAAGCAGAACAGCCAGGATCAAAATATCAATGTTTAAATTCATGTATTCAGATATCAAGCAGAAAAAGTTTAATGACACATTGTTTGGATTGTTTGGAAACATGTGATGGTAAATGTACCAAGGATCCCTTGAGCCTGATCCTAGTACAATTTTAGGATTTTACAAATGAACCTGTTCCAAGATGTTATTAGATATTCTAGAATAGGTGGGACTTGAACCCGTGCTCCTTGGCTCAGAGGTAGGGATGTTGCCACTGAACTGCAAAAGTCCCTATTCATTCAATTTTATACTTGTTCCATTTTATTGTGATATTAAGCTTCTGAATTAAAATGGGGAGATGTGTTGGGATGTCCATAAAGTGGTGAGATCATATATTTCAGTTTCCAACTGTATCATGTTCAATCATCATCTTAATTGTACGAAATACTGACCAAGATTAATATGTGCTTTAGAAAAATGTACATATCTAAAGCCGTTAGGTACTTTGCAAATATTTACAGAAAAACCCGTCTCTCAGATAATTTTGTTTTATTTTAACTAATGATCACTGTGCATTTTTCCTTTGCACCTTCTGCTGTCTTCTCTTCCCAATGCACTAAGAGGCCAAAGGAGCTGAATTTTCATCATGAAGGTGGGAAAAAAAGAGTTGGGTCAGCTTCCCTGACGTCTATAAATGCCCTCACCCTTGTCTCTACTCTTCGATCTTTTTTTTCCTTTGTATCACTCGTTCCCCTCCTTAAGATGCCTAAATGTTCAGTGCTGTGCCCTTCCTATCTAGGCTGCCGTTCTTCATCTCCAATGGTCTCACTTCCTGAGGGTGCAATATTTATTTCAAGATATACCTTTCCTGGTGCTCATGCGGGCTCCAAACAACCTTGCTCACAATTCTATGCTCAAGTGATATCAAGAGGTGATGACCCCCTGATGTGCCAAACTTCATAATGCTGTCTCTTTTCATTACTTGTGATGACTGATGTACCTTTCAGTTCAAAGGGATAAGCCCTTTTACTTGTGATAAACACTATAGTTACTTTTTGAAACTTTTCTTGTCTCTTCCACTTGTCATTGATGTGGTTCATGTGCCTCTGCCTTAAACTGGCCTACGGCATACTGCTGCTGAATGCCCCCAGAACACTTCAAATCTCTATCAGAGATATGCGTTTAACAAACTTCTCATGATATTGATTGGGCCTGATTAGTATTCCACTCCTGCCTTCCTGTTATGAGACAGGTGTGAAGGAGATAGGACATCAATAAGCACAACATCATTTTCATTCATTTATTCTTGATGAAGGGCTTTTGCCCGAAACGTCGATTTTGCTGCTCCTCGGATGCTGCCTGAACTGCTGTGCTCTTCCAGCACCACTAATCCAGAATCTGGTTTCCAGCATCTGCAGTCATTGTTTTTACCTATCTTTTTCATTCATATTAACTATCTGTCTCCCTTCTAGTCTGATTCGAGCCCTAAGACTCCAGCTATTGATACCCCATTAGGGATTCAATGATTCTGTTCTGTGATTGTGTGATTCATTAGGAGGTCCCTTGCATCACTGTTTTCAAAGGAACTGTTAGAAGAATTATGACCAACTGGCTAGGTAGGAGCGGAAATGCGTGGCAGACATCTGTCACTACTCCCAGACATACAGGTCAAAAATACATTGTTTGTTGGAACAATTTGTTTATCTGTCTTCCTTTGGACAAATGATAGTTGTAGGATGGGTAACTATGGTTTTATGAAGTGGAAGGAATACCCAAGGTTCATGGAATAATGGATTGCACTCATGTGGCTATTGCATCCCTTAATCATTGCCACCATTTGCATCAACAAGAAGAGATTAAACTCTAAGGGAAAGAATTTCAATATGCATGAATGTGTGGATTTGGGGGCAAAAAATGTAAGCCCATTAGGAATCCAACTGCAACCCAACCATTTCCAGAATTAATTTCAGTGCATTAGTCTGTGTACAAATAATGGCTTCATGCGAAGTAGGTTATCAATTTTAATATGTTAATACAGCAATATTAATCTGGGCTTTGGTGTTTAACTTTGGTTGTACAGGTTTCCCCAGACTTTCTGGAACTCACCAGTGAAAGCAAAGTGAAAAGAAAATGGCAGTTGAGATGCTGAAGCAATGACTGGGACTTATACCAATTAAACATTCACCACTCATGGCAAATTTCTTACTTGCTTGTGTGAAAGGGTTTGTTCACAGTGCTTATGTTCAGGGATTACTTTTACACACTTTGGTAAATTAAAACTGAATTCTAGTTTTCTCCACCCAACCCTTCCAAAGGATATTTTCCCCAGTAAGACAACAAAACCTTAAATCTTCCATCCTTCAGAAAGGCCTGAATTCCTGGGGAATAAGGAATGGGGAAGGCACAAAGAAATCTATTCACCACCCTCTAATCAAAAAGGAGCTCCAGTGTGATCATTTGGAATCAAACGGGTCATTCAGTGATCATTCTAACAAATCATAAGCTTCTGTGAACTGGTAAACAGCCAAATTAAAGCCAGTGATTGGAATATGCATATTGGATTACTTTTTAATTATAGTTCAGTTATTTCTGATATGAATTTTTGGGTTTCCTCTTACAAAGACTGATCCAAAGTACTACTTCATTAATTATTTCTGTATCCCCATTATAATTTATCATGTCAGCCTTTTAGGGACAGGTTAATTTTCACAATTTTCCTTCCTGGAAATGGATGATGACGTCACTCAGAAACTTGTGGATTGAGGCACATGAGCTATATCATAAATGTTATAAGACTACAGAAGGGTGATGGAGTAGGTTTTCAAAATATTGAAGATCACTTAAGGTGTTTGGTCAATCCTGTCAAATGCATGAGTTAGACAAATCACGGTTTGCTACATTCTACACCACATCGCATGGCAGGATGGAAAAGGCATGTAGCTACAGAGTCTTCTTGGAATATACCAAGGTGAACAGGGTATGTAGAAAATCATAAGGCAGACAGTATTAGTCTATCTGTCCAATAATCACATGTACGTTTCAAAGCTTGGCGAAAACAATGCTCTGATATAATTAGATTCATAGAATATATATTCTGAAACTGAAGAAACTGTGAGCAGAGAACTGTGGGGCTGAGAATAAATCTCAGTGCATCAAATCAAGCCACAGAACAAAACAATTGCAACAGATCTCACTGAAGAGTTGAAGAGAGTAAACAGATAAATAATGTTGTTGTATAATCAAAATAAATAGACCGGTATGGTGACACAGGAGACAGACCATAACACAAATTGTAGGTAAGAAGAGATCATGTTAGAGATAGTTAATAGAACCGAATGAAAAGAGATGGGGTTTAATGGTAATTGATGGAGATTGCATTTTTTTTAAAAAAGCATTACATGGATGGAGAGATGTGAGCAATTGTGGCGTGTAATCATTGTTCATACGTTGATAAGACATTGAAGCAGATTTAGGCCATTTGGCCCATCGAGTCTGCTCTGCCACTCAATCATGGTTGATATGCTCCTCAGCATCATTTTCCTGCCTTCTCTCCATATCCCTTCAACCCATCACCAATTAAAACCCTCTGTCTAACTCCTCAAATTTACTCACTGTCCCAGCATCCACCACACTTTGCGGGAGAGAATTCCATAGATTCACAACCATTTGGGAGAAGTAGCTTTTTCTCAACTCTTTTATTTTAAATTTGCTACCCCTTATCCTAAGACTATGGCCTCTTGTCCTAGAATATAAAAGTGTAGCACTGGAAAAACACAGCCGGTCAGGCAGGATCCGAGGAGCAGGAGAGTTTCAAGCATAAGCTCTTCATCAGGAATGTGAACGTGGCCCAAGGTGGGTGACAGATGAATGGGAGGGGCATGGGGCTGGGGGGAAGATATNNGGACAGTTCAGGAGGGTGGTGCTGAGTTGGTAGATTAGGGTAAGGTGGGGGGGAGGGTAGATGAGGAAACTGGAAACTCACCTTTTCACCCAGAGAATGGTGAGCTTCAGAATTCTGTACCACAGAAACTGGTTGAGACCAAAGTATTCAATGTTTACAAGAAGGAGTTAGATGTAGCTCTTAGGACAAAAGAGATCAAAGTGTATGGGAAAAAGCAGGAAGAAGATAGTGAATTGAATGACCAGTCATGATCAAAATGAATGGCACAGCAGGCTTGAAGGGCCAAAAGGCCTACTCCTATTTTCTGTATTTCTAGTGTTACCTTCCACCAAGATAGAAATTTGGTTTTTTAAGACATTTTTTACTTGCTCCTGACAGTGAAAGTAGTGTCCAGGATAAATGCATGCACATCCAATGGGAAGTGCATGTCATGCCATAGTGGTAAAAGGGCTTGTGCACAGGTACTAATGAGCTTTAGCAGGATACAGAGACAGATATAAACAGGAGTGTCAGAGGTTCTGTTCACTCTGAGAGCCGTGCTGGTGTCAAGCACTATATACATGGAAGTAAAGGGTGACTTGTTGATGGCTCTGTGGACTTATTTCAGATGGTAGCAGCAACTTTGATTATGAGCAGCAGCTCATTCAAAAGTGAGCATGCATGCCCCTGCCACCTGGTGAACCTTTTGGAATTGAACATGACTTGTTCTCTAGTCCATTTTAATTCACCAAGTCATTCACCCCCACCTATCCTGAAGTGGTTAAAGGATACTGGTAGGCACCATGTGCTCCATCTAAAGACAAGTGATAAGGATGTGACTATAACAAAAATAATTTTATTTTTAAAAGTAATGGTAAAGGAGGTGTAATTGTCCACAGCCTACATACACATGGTTCACGGACTCCACAGCACCATGCATAAACTGTTGGTCTAAGAGCCTGTGAATCATTAATCTATGTTGTAAGGAATTGTTGCTTACAACACCCTTCATGGGTCCCGATGGAAAGAGGGACAACTCCTGCGTAAAACAAAAGCAGCTCTTTTAGATTAAATAACCAACCATCATTTATCAAAACACCTAATCAAGTAATTATAAAAATTCCAAACCCTTGTCAAATTTGTCAAATTATCCAATTCACAAAGAACAAACAACTAATTTTGCCTACCATGAGCAGTGTAACAATAACAAAATTCAAAAAGGTGGGTAAACAAGGGCAGGAAATAAATAAAAATACTGCACTTTTTACATTTATATGTAAGGATAGCTTTGATTCATTGACGTATGTGCTGTTGATCCACTACTCTGATACACTAAGAAGACAACTCTTAATGTTTTATTTGAAAAAATCCACTATAAAATCATTGATTAATTAATTATCTAAATAACAAGTTACAAGCACTACCCACTAGGGCAGTATAACAATAACAAAAAAAACCAAAAACTTGGGAGGAACTAAATCAAAAGTGTTGAGGAGGGAGATAAGGCACTCCAGTCCCTGTACTGTCCTTATAGTCTAAACGATTTTGCTCACTTAAGGAGAGGCAATAAAACTGGAGTTTCTTTTTATTTCCAGCATGTGTGCTGACTGGCTGGGCCAGTATTTACAGCCCATCCCTAGTTGCCTGTGGGAAGGTGGTGATGACCTTACTTCTTGAACTGCTGCAGCCCGTTTTGTGTAGGTATGTCTACTGTGCTGTTTGGGAGTTGCAGAGTTTTGACCAAGTGACAGTGAAGGATATTTGAACGATGTTGTGTAAGCAGTCTTGGTGAATTTTTGCTATTGCCACATCATAGCATGGTTAAAAATCTCTGTTATGATGTGCCAGTTGTGGAGGGAGTGAAAGTTATGGATGCAATGCCAGTCAGGTAGGCTGCCTTATTCTGTTTTGAGCTTCTTGAGTATTATTGCAGCTGCAGTCATCCAGGCAAGTGGAAAATATGTCATCAAAGTCCTGACTTGTTCCATGTTGGATAGTAGACATTTTGAAGGAATCAAGCTTTACTTGCTGCTGAGTTCCTAGCCTCTGACCTGTTCATACAGCCACAGTATTTAGATGTCTATTCCAGTCACTTTCTTGGTCAATTGTAACATGAGTGTTCTAAGTGAAGAGGCAGTAGATAGACGTTTGGAGACTGACTTTGAGTGGCTCCAGGTCTAGAAGGCCTGACTTTAAAGGGCACCACTAAGGCCTGGACTGCAGTGGTCAGGGCTGACTGCTTTACAGGAAATGACAACTACTTTGGGGTGGGCACAGTGGCTCAGTAGTTAGCACTGCTGCCTCATAGCACCAAGAGCCTGATTCACAGGCTCTTAGACCAACAGTTTATGCATGGTGCTGTGGAGTCCATGAACCATGCATATGTAGGCTGTGGAAAATTACACCTCCTTTACCTTTACTTTTAAAAATAAAATTATTTTTGTTAGGTGACTGCCTGCGTGGAGTTTGTACATTGTCCCCTTGTTTGTGTGGATTTCCTCTGCGTGCTCTAGTTTCCTCCTACAGACTCAAGATGTGCAGATTAGGTGGATTGGCCATGCTAAATTTCCCATTATGTCTACAGATGTGCATGTTCAGTGGGTTAGCCTTGGAAATGCAGGGTTACGGGGATAGAGTTGGGCGGTGGGGCCTCGGCATGATGCTCTTTGGTGAATTGGTATGGACTCAATGGGGCAAATGGTCTGCTTTAACATTCTACAATCTATACAAGGGTAACTTTTGAAATACCAGGTTTCCTCCTGAAAGAGGTCTGTGAATTCCATTTGCAAAAGAAACAACTGCCAGGAATGGGTGCCTCAGCAATACTCCTGATCTGCTGGAGTAGCTATTGATGAACTGTTCTGATATTTAGTGTGCCTGTTTCAACCAGAGTATCCAAAGCCATTATGACAACAGTCTGAGCTTTCACAGCAGCAACAAACCTTCAATGGAAACAATGGGAGCTATTTATGCTGCAATGAAATCTGTAATATTTACAATTAAACTCTGCATTACATGTGAGTTCAGCATGTGTACTGATGGAAGTGATTACTTGTTCCATGGTGGAAAGGATAGGTTCTAAACTCTGCACAAAGCTCTGTGTAAGTTGGACCTTCCCTTCTGTATGTTGTGACATTGTCAGCATTTTGGGAGGAATTTTACCATATCAGGCATCAGTATGTTCGCCCATTCATCTTCTACTGTAGTCTTATCCATGAAAATCTGACTCCTTTAGGAGAACCAATTGTAAATTGTCCCTTGAGTGAGTTGACACTAGTGGGTCCCTTTTCCCTGTCCTGGCTTCTGTACACTCGTGCCTGATGTCTCTGTAGATCTTCTCCTTTGCCAACAGCTAAAATGTGAGCAGCGTTGCTGAGCTTGTGTCTGTGAGAGTAAGATCAATTACACATATCTCTTCAACTTCTTTAATAGAGAGAGCATTACAATGAGCCTTATATTTCTCTTAATCTGGTTATTAAGAGGACCATCAGTTTGTCAAATGTACACCTTCACTACCAGCACATTGTTGGATGATTTTCCTGTATGCTGCAGATCATGTGTCGACTTTTTCATTAAAGACATGACTTATTTGGACTTGTCAGTGAGGCCGAGACTTCACTGGAGTTAGAACTAAATGAAGGAGAGGAGCATATGACCTATATTTATTCAGTAATTGTTATGTGGATATAAGATAATATTTTACCATTTAAGTCTTTATCTTCCAAGTGACATAGCTTATCTTCAGCACCAGTCTTACCTTCATCATGCCACATTTCAAATAAAGTGTACTCTCTGAATCCATTATCCACATTATAAGATGAAACACTCACTTGCCTCTTATCATTACTTCAGTAAATCTTTCAGCACTAAATAAATGCAAAGTTTCTAACCTCCATAAATTATACAGTCCACTGTCAATTGGTATTTTAATTTGTTATAGGTACAAAATTAATTTTAAAAATCTACTTTAGCCTAAGATTGTGCTTTGCTAAGGTGTCTGAACTTGATTCCTAAAATCAATTCTTCTTTGCATAGGTGAAATTTGAGAGCTAAAATGGTGATAAATAGTTGCTCATATTCTCTAAAAGGATAATGTAAGTGGGCATCTCATTAACGATAGATAGATGAGGGCCACCTTCCATGGTGATGCATCAACCTTCTTGAGTAGAAGGTTTAAGTTTCGGGATATAACATAAATCACAACTTTAGGAAATAATTTGTATTCCCAAAATTAAGGAGGGTTGGCTAGACTTGCTAAGTAAATCAACACTGTTGCACTCCATTAATATAACTGTAATGTACAACTTTATCGCATACAGCATTTGTCTGAAAATTGCTGCTGTATCAGCCCAATCACAGTGGAATAGAACTTGTATCTACAATAAGCGAATGATATCTAAATGGGTCATCCAAAATTGTGTTGCATGCAGTATCAATGATTCTGATCAACACTATTAAATAGATTTAATCTATTGCAATGTTTCCTACTGTAAAATAATGGACATGACATAGCAAGTACCCACTACTGTGCATAAATGTAGAATGTGCTATTCCAAGATTATACATCTTGTAAAGCCAAAATTGGATAAATCATATCAATTAATCAGCCCTTGATGTGAATTATGAAAATTATGCAATAAAATAGACGTTAACTGTTAATCCTGCAGTTGTAATGAAGATATTGTTTTTCATAGGTATACACTTATTCCCACTGCAATAATTCTTGGAACAGGAGGAGCTCCACTTTGGTCGGCAAAATGTGCCTATCTTACCATTTGTGGTTACCAATACGCAAAAAAATTTAATAAGATTGGAGAAAATATAGTAAACCACTACTTTGGGATATTCTTCCTTGTATTCCAGTCATCTGCTGTTTGGGGCAATCTATTGTCATCATTAATATTTCAATACAGTTCCGGAAAAGGTAAGAAGACATCTGTTTGGAAATACTACAATAGAAGATGCATTGTTATCTATTTAATACTTTCTACATTTTCTCTTTAGAAAATGTACTTAATTACTGTGTTGCGTTGATGATTATGTAGACTAAAGCCTGGAGTTTTGTTCAAAGGTCAGTTGTGCAGAGTTAGGAGAATTCATGGCTCCACTAACCTGATTTCTTTTTAAAATGTTACCTGCATATCAGATTGATCTTGGCTTACAGACATCAAACGAATTGGCATAGGAGAACCTTGAGGTAGTGAGAGGATGCCAGATATGGATGCAATCTCCAATACTGTTCAAAATTTTAAAATAAAGAATAAAATGTAAAACATCCCTCCAGCTCATAATCCTTCATGCCCATAACATTGCTTGAGTACATCTTTGCCAGCACAGGAACCTCTTACTGTATTATGGGGAATTATTCCCCATAATTCCCCATAATACCTACCTTGCCTTTGTAGCCACTCCCGTAACCCTGATAGTCCTTAATGCTAACTCACGACAATCCATGCTTCCCAACACACCACCTTTTTAATAGACTGGAAAATCAGACTGATGTTGTGGCTGTGTGGGACATTATTTAGGCCACTTTTGGAATAATGTGTGCATTTCTGGTCTCCCTGATATCGGAAGGATGTTGTGAAACTTGAAAAGGTTCAGAAAGGATTTACAAGGCAGTTGTCAGGATTGGAGGGTTTGAGCTATCATGAGAGGCTGAATAGGCTGGGGCTGTTTTCCTTTGGGTGTTGGAGGCTGAGGGGTGACCTTATAAAGTTTTATAAAATTATGAGGGGCATGGATAGGGTAAATAGACAAGGTCTTTTTCCTGGGTTGTGGGAGTAAAAATTAGAGGGCATAGGTTTAGGGTTAGAGACTAAAGGGACCAAAGGGGCAACATTTCATGCAGAGGGTGATGCGTGTATGGAATGAGGTGCCAAAAGAGGAAGTGTTGGAGGCTGGCACAATTACAGCATTTAAGAGGCTTCTGGATAGGTATATGAATAGGAAGGATTTAGAGCGATATGGGCCAAATGCAGACAAATGGGACTAGATTAATTCAGGATTTCTGGTTGGCATGGAAGAGTTGGACCGAAGAGTCTGTTTCCGTGCAGTATATCTCTGTGACTGTGTGGTAATAGTAGCCTCGATGAGAAGTTCAACAAATGCCTTTGAGATAGTTTCTTAGAGCAGCATGTTTTGGAACCAACCAGAGAACAGATTGTACGAGACTTGGTACTGTGTAAACTGACAGGATTAATTAATTACCTCAGAGTAACACACTGTCTGCTGACACAAAAACTGCAGGGTAACTGCATATGCATGCTCACTCAAAAACGTGCATGATTTAAGATTTACATTGTTGTGACATGCGCAAAGTCAGCATTACACATGAAGGACTTATACAGGTAATGGTAGGGCCATGGGGAGTGTTGCCAAACAAAGAGACCTATGGGTTGCAGGTGTATAGTTCCTTGAAAGTGGAGTCGTAGGTAGACAGCTTGGTGAAGAAGATGTTTGACACGCTTGCCTTCATTGGTCACAACATTGAGTTTAGGAGATGCCATTTTGCACCTGTAAAAGATATTGATGAGGCCACTTCCAGAATACTGCATGCAATTCTGATCACCCTTCTATAGGAAAGATGTTGTTAAATTTGACAGGGTGTAGAAAAGATTTACAAGGTTTTTGCTGGGACTGAAGTGTTTGAGTTATAGGGAGAGGCTGAATAGCCTGGGGCTATTTTCCCTGGAGCATCAGAGGCTGAGGAGTGATCTTATAGAGCTTTATAAAATCATGAGGGGCATGGATAGAGTGACTAGCCAAGATCTTTTTCCCAGGGTAGGGGAGTCCAAAGCCAGAAGAGATAGGTTCAAAGTTAAAGGAGAAAAAAATTAATAATAACCTGAGGAGTAACCTTCTCATGCAAAAGGTGATGCATATGCGGAACGAGCTGCCAGAAGAAATGGTGGAGACGGGTACAATTACAGCATTTAAAAGGCATCTGGATGGGTATATGAACAGGAAGGGTTTAGAGGGATATGGGGCAAATGCTAGCAAATGGGACTAGTTCAGATCGGGATATCTGGTTAGCATGGTTGACTTGGACTGAAGGGTCTATTTCCATACTCTATGGACGAAATATAAATAACAGCATAGAGTGAACCTCCTGTCTGTGCACAATTCCATGTTGTGTCTTTATGTTTGACATTATCTTTGACATTATGTTTGACATTTATGCTTGACATTACTACCAACATCTGGTAGCAATAAATGGAGGAGGAAGAGTAGGAGCAGATCTGTTTTTCAGTATTCCAAACACCAAGCTACCAGAGATTTGTGATCCAAAACTGCTTTACCTGAACTATTTTCCTCATTTCCAATATTGCAAAAAGAGGGCATTCAGTAGAGCACACACCTTTGAATTGTGTTAACTCAATTTTAATAATAACTGAGCTTTCCCTGAGGACTTTCCCTGTCTATTTGAATTCTATACCTACAAAGCTGAAGATATAAACCTTTCTCTTAATACCTTAATATTCTCTTAATAACAGCTCCCCAAGAAAGCACCAACAATTGGCTCTGAAAAAGTTACTCACAGTTTGAAACTTGTGATAAAATTCACAACAGCAGCTAAGACAAGTCTTCGATTCTATGATTAGAATGCCTGCCGCATCTAGTGCCTTCAGCCATCTTTTCATATCACTTGGAGTGAAGCAAATTGGCTGAAGATTAGTGTCTGTGATGCTGGGGACTTCCAGTGAAGGCTGAGATGGATCAATCACTTGGTAATTCTAGCCAAGGATTGTTTGTATACTTTTACATTGATGCGCCATCATTGAGGATGGAGGTATTTGTGGAGCTTCTTCCTCCAGTGAGTGGCTTAATAGTCCATTGTCATTCACAATTAGATGTGGCAGAACTGTCGAGCTTAGTTCTGATCTGTTGGTTGTGGAATCACTTAGCCCCCTCTATAAGTTGCTGCTTATCTGTTTAGCACACAAATAGTCCTGTTTTGTAGCTCTCCCCGGTTGACACCTCTTTTTTATTAGGCATGCTTTGTACTACCCTAGCAAAATGGAATGATTGAATCAGGGCCAACTCTCCACTGGTTTTAGTCATACCTGGCATACCAGAAGCTGGTTGTAGTTGTTGGAGGTTAGTTACTTCAGTTCCAGAGTATCTCTGCAGAGTTCCCAAGGGCAGTGTCCTAGGCCCAACCATCTTCAGCTGCTTCATGAATGTCCTTTCCTCCATCATCCTGTCCTTCTCTCCTTCATTGCTCAGAGTTTTGAGTATAGGAGTTAGGATGCTATGTCAAGGTTGTACAGGTTGTTAGTAAGGTCTTCTCTGAAGTACTATGCCCATTCCTCATTGCCCTGTTATAGGAAGGATATTATTAAGCTGGTGTGGGTTCAGAAGAGATTTACCAGGATGTGACTTGGAATAAACGGTTTGAGTCATGAGAAGAGGTTGGACAGGTTGGGACATTTTTGACTGTAGTGCAGGAGTTAAGGGTTGACCTTATAGAGGTTTACAAACTCATGAGGGGTGTAAGTAAGGTGAATGGCAGGTTTCTTTTTCCTAGGATGGGGGATTTCAAGACTAGGGGGGAATATTTTTAAGGTGATTAGAGAGAAAGAGATTTTAAAAAGACATGAGGGGCAACTTCTTTTACATCGACAGTGGTTTGCATATGGAATGAACATCCAGAGAATGTGATGGATGCGGATACAGTTACAATGTTTAAAAGACATTTAGGTGAGTACATAATTAAGAAATGTTTGGAGAGATATGGGCCAAGCACAGGCAAGTGTGACTAGTTTAGTTTGGGATTATGGTCGGCATGGACTGGTTGGACTGAGGGGTCTGTTTCCATGCTGTATGATTCTATAAGGTTTGAAGGAAGGATATTCACTGACGATTGTACAATGTTTAGTATCAATCGTGATTCCTTAGATAATGAAGTAGTCCTTGTTCAAATGCAACAAGATCTGGACAATATCCAGACTTGGATTGACAAGTGACAAGTAACATTCCTGCTACAAAAATACCAGACAATGACCATGTCTAATAAGAGATAATCTAACTGCTACCCCTTGATATTCAGTGGCATTACCATCACTGAATCCCCCATTATCAACATTCTGGGGATACTATTGACCAGAAAATCAACTGCACTTGCCATATAATTAGAATGACTATGAGTGCAGGTTAGAAGCTTGGAACACTGCCACAATTAACTCCTGACTCCCCAATGCCTGTCCACCACTGGCCACAGTGATAGAATACTCCAACAACATTCTAGAAGTTTGACACCATCCAGGATAAAGCAGCCTGCTTGATTGGCTTCATGTCCTCGCGGTCCACCACGAATGCTCAGTAGCAACAGTATGTGTTACCTACAAGATACACTGCAGAAATTCACCAAAGATCCTTAGACAGCACCTTCCAAACCAATGACCACTTCCATCTAGAAGGACAAGGGGAACGGATAAAAAGTGAAGTTCATCTCCAAACCATTCGCCTTCCTGACTTGCAAATACATTGTTGTTCCATCATTATCACTGGGTCAAATTCTGGATTTCCCTCCCCAAAGGCATTTTGGATCAACCTTTAGCTCATGGACTGCAGCAGTTCAAGAGGCAATGCACCATCACCTTCTCAAGGACAACTAGGGACAGGCATTAAATGCTGTCCTGTCACCAATGCCACATACTCTGTGGAAATAAAACAAGTAGGTTTAATTATATTCAGGTGGTAACGGTATATTACAAATAATTATGAATGCAATCTCAACACGTAATATTTACATCACAATCTATTTCACTTATATGTATGAATTTCAAATTGTGAATGCATTTGTAGCTTATTTGGATTGCATGATGAGCATGGGCAAAAATACTGATAATCATTTATAAATATGTAAATTGATGAAATTATGATAAAGAAAGTTGGAATCCTACTGAAAAATAAATTTGTACCCTATGATCTAGTAACACACATTCTTTGGCTTTCAGCTAACATCACTGATGAGATTTTAGCCTACTGTGGACCTAACAATTGCCCACAATATAATGAAAAAGTCTCTCAGAATGTTACATCTGTCCACCATTCTATGGCTGTGATCCACACTCTCTCAGCTATTTATACTGGTAAGTAACAATTATTTGCAGCATATCAAATAACGTAACCTCAAAAGCAGAAATGCTGGAAATAATTCAGCAAGTTCAGCATTATTTGGAGAGAAAAAAACAATAAATATTTTGATTCCAATTTAACCATTCTTCATGCAAGGTAATGAATTAAAATGCCAAACAACAGGAAAATTAGGATCATGATTCTGGTGCTCTGCAAAGCAGTTATCCAGTTTGTTTTGGTCTCTGCAATATGAAGGTGACCATATTGTGAGAGGTGAATGCACTGAACTAAATTGAAAGATGTATAAGTAAGTCGCTGTTTCATTTAAAAGAAATGTTTATGGGCCTTGTAGAGAAGAAGTAAAAGGTCAAGTATGATGCCTCAGCATGGCAAAGGAAAGCAGCAAAGAAAAGCATGATTACAGGGATAGGGTGTATCTGAGTGTGATGCTCTTCAGAGGGTCACTGTGAACTTGGTGGACTGAATGGCCTGCTTCCACACTGTAGGGATTCAATTGATTTTGTGGAAGGCAATGAAGTATTGAACATGGGCGAGGGTATTTTGGAAGGAATGGAGTCTTCAGAATGCTGAAAGGGGAGGGAAAGGGAATATGTGTTTGCCTAAAGGTTCTGCTTATTTTCATTCATACCATGTGGATTCTTCAGTTATACTTATTTTTGCCCCAATATTCACTGTAAGGGAAAATTAATAGTAATGTGAAATTGATTTCCTTTGCTGCGAGCTGAGACACTGCTCAATACTGGCTGAAATGATATGGTAGAATAAAAGAATAAAGCAGAGATGAATTGCTTCCAGAGGCATGCACACTACTTTGTTTATATTACCACAATGCCTTTGAAAGTGGAGCTGCTTTTGTAGATATCACTGTAGTGTGAACAGGAAACAAAATTTTGTCTGCTGATAATATAACAAAGTTACAAGTTTGTTTGCATCTCTTTGGTGAAGACTACAATAAATAGTCAGCACCGTGGCTTGGGGAAGTACGGTGGCTCACCAGTTAGCACTGCTGCCTCACAGCGCCAGGGACACAGGTTCAATTCCCATCTCTAGCAACTGTCTGTGTGGAGTTTGCACATTCTCCCCATGTCTGCGTGGGTTTCCTAAATGCAAAACTTGCGCCCACACCTCCCCCCTTACTTCCCTCCAAGGCCCCAAGGGATCCTTCCATATCCGCCACAAATTCACCTGCACCTCCACACACATCATTTATTGCATCCGCTGCACCCGATGTGGCCTCCTCTATATTGGGGAGACAGGCTGCCTACTTGCGGAATGTTTCAGAGAACACCTCTACACCCGGACCAACCAATCCAACCACCCCGTGGCTCAACACTTCAACGCCCCCTCCCACTCCACCAAGGACATGAAGGTCCTTGGACTCCTCCATCGCCAGACCATAGCAACACGACAGCCTCCTTCCACCTATCGCATTTCCAGCGCCCCTCCCCCAAGTTCCATCCTCCCTACCTTTTATCTTAGCCTGCTGGACACACTTTCCTCATTCCTGAAGAAGGGCTCATGCCCGAAATGTCGATTCTCCTGCTCCTTGGATGCTGCCTGACCTGCTGCGCTTTTCCAGCAACACATTTTCAGCTCTTTCCTCCCACAGTCCAAAGGTATGCAGGTTAGGTGAATTGGCCATGCTAAATTGCCCATAGTGTTAGGTGGATTAGTCAGGGGTAAATATAGGGGGGTGGGTTTCTCTTCGGAGGGTTGATGTGGACCTGTTGGGTCTAAGGGCCTGTTTCCACACTGTAGGGAATCTAATCTTAAGAAAATCTCTATTGTAATGCCACTTCATTTAATATTCATTGACGTAGCAGTTAGAAGAAATAAAAATAAATTGCTGTTATAATCTTTTAGATTTAATGCATTGATCCATAAAAGATTTTTTTTTGTACTTGGTTGAAATGGAATTAACAAGGGGAAACTGCATTACTCAAATTCTACACTTATGAAATATATTGGTTCTGTCACCTAATGTAATGAATAAGACATGCATGAACATAACGGAACAATATTGCATCTTTGCCATAGTAGTGAAGGCTGAAAAAGAGGTATCTAGTTCTCACAAATAAAATAAGCTTCCTGTTTGTATATGCAGAGTGCCTAAAGGCTGCCTTAGCTTTCTTTTCTCAACTGGACTGCTTTGAAATCTGGTGCCAAGTTGACTGTGGGTAGTGAAGCGTGGCCTGCACAGAGCCTTGAAGGGAAAGCTGGAGACCATCACCAAAATGTTAAGTTTTTGTGTAAAATATGGCAACATGAATGTTAAGCTAGAAAGTGCAGGAGCATTTCTGCCATCTTCACTACAATATCAAAGAAGGTTGCAGGTTTCTACACAGCTGCTTTTCAATAATTTTCCCCAGATGTTACCTGTTCTTCCAAGAACTGGGCTAATGGAAGAGCCCTGTTGTCCTTCCAAATAATATTCCACGAATCTCCATGGCATTCAGGCTGTTATGCTGAAACCATGTTGGGAAGGTGCCTGAAGCTTGCCACAATCATGTCACTAATATTACCTTGGGCTTATCTGTCCTAGCGCAGGGATTATGCTACATACCAATCTCAAGGTACCAATGATTTAACTATAATGGTCCAAAAGTGTATGCCCAACATCATATTGTGTTAATCTGCAAAGGTACTGTCCTAAACCCATTTCTTCCAGTGACAAGTTCACTGTACCAATTGTTTCTGGCACACTGGTGTGCAGCAGCAAGATGAGAAGCAGCACCACTTCACGGAGATTCCCGATGTCCTACAAGAGTTGAGATTCGGCACCATGCACGCATGGAAGATGTGAAATTTACTTTTGCAGCTTGCTTTCAGACGAAACAAGCTTGATGATTGAGGATCATATCTCTAGGATGAGAAGAAACTGTGCAAGCACAGTAAAGAGGCATGCATTTGATGAAAGATGGTTGAATTGGCCTGCTTGCCTGGACAAATCTTTACATTACTATGGATTTTAAGGTAAATATTTTGAGAATTAATTTTAGTTAAGCCAGTAAAGTTCTCAGAATAGATTCTAAGAAGAAATTGATAAGTTTCTGAACCCAAAGCATAAAAGAGTAAGAACTGTTTGGAGACAATGCAATGAGAGCTATCCAGCCTTTGGATTTTCATGGACAGGAGATACCACTTGCCCTTTAGCTGAATGTCTCATCTGTATAGAGAAGTTAGCAAACAGTTAACTTGTGAAAATATATCTGCTGCCAGTGGAAGATGGTATATTTTTTCTGGTGGATTTGAAACATTAATGCTTTTGATCCTTTTTCATTATGCTGGATGTACTATGTTGCAAACCTCTCTAATAACCTTAGCAAATGCAAGGCCCTTCAGCCCAACAAGTTCACTGCTACCCTCCGAAGAGTAACTCACACTGACCCATTTCCCTACCCTATTATCCTATATTTACTCCTGACTAATACATCTAATCTACACATCCATGAACTCTATGGACAATTTAGCATACCCAATTCACCTAACCTGTACATCCTTGGATTATGGGAGGTAACTGGAGCATCCGGAGGAAACCCACACAAACATGGGGAGAATATGCAAACTCCACACAGACAGTTGCCCAAGGCTGGAATCAAACCCAGGTCCCTGGCACTATGAGGCAGCAGTGTTAACCACTGAGCCATCGTGCCACCCATGAATCTCAAGGATCTCAGTATTTTCAATAAATCAAAATTCGTCGGAGATATGTTTCTACGGGGTGAAAGTAGACTGCAATCCAAATGTATTGACTATTATTTTCCAAACAGCATCAGTAATGTTTAGTCAGTCAATACAATGTATATCTTCAAGTGCAGTATCTAAAAGGATCTGTTTAATTATTTACAAAAATCAGTGGAAAAAGTAGTGGACAAAATTCTAAATGTTATTTATGTTTGATGTATTTGCTTTTAAGAAAAGAGATGCTTTGTATCCATGTGTATTCCAGGGGCAGAAACAGATCAAACGTATATATGATACATTGTGCTACTAACACTCCTTTTTTGTATTTTTAAATTCAAATTGTACACTTTCAATTATTCTTCCAATAGTAAAATCACAATATATCCCTGTATAATATATATTTATATATGTTTAAAACCATTTAATTGCTTATCATTCAGAGTGCTGAATTGGTGCATGTTCAAGTAAGAAAGGAGAGGGAAATAAAGACATTAGAGAAAATGTCTATCTATATTAGATTAGATTAGATTAGATTACATTACAGTGTGGAAACAGGCCCTTCGGCCCAACAAGTCCACACCGACCCGCCGAAGCGCAACCCACCCATACCCCTCCATTTACCCCTTACCTAGAACTACGGGCAATTTAGCATGACCAATTCACCTAACCTGCACATCTTTGGACTGTGGGAGGAAACCGGAGCACCCGGAGGAAACCCACGCAGACATGGGGAGAATGTGCAAACTCCACACAGTCAGTCGCCTGAGGCGGGAATTGAACCCAGGTCTCTGGCGCTGTGAGGCAGCAGTGCTAACCACTGTGCCACCATGCCACCCATTCTTAACCATTTAAAACTGACATTAGAAGTCAGTTTTAAATGGTTAAGAATTTGTGGAAATGGTAGCAGAATGGGAACATGCAAATAATACATTTTTCTAGTATAATTTATTTACAGTTTTATGGATCTATTCGTAGTATTTGATATAACTAGGAAATATATAATAATATTGGAAGTGGAAAATTGCATTTAAGTGACATTTAGCAGTGCAGATTAATTTGGTGTTAGTATACTAGGGGACAACATTTCTAAAAGTCTCAAAGATGGTCTTAGCAGCTTGGCTGCTTTCATCAAGATTGACAGTGCAGATGACTGAAAAGAGGAGCAGCTGTGTACATGTTATAGACCATGTGTCTCTCAAGCTTATTAACAGTTGAATACATCAGAACTTGCGCCAGTCATGTCATCTTGGCAGATGAGGTCATTCAGACTATGCTATTGTTCCTATGATTTTACCCACACCGTGAATGAAACCAATTTCAGTAAGTATCGTCTAGCATCCTGCTAGAAGTTTTCAGAATGTAACTAGTAGAATAGAAAAGGAGGAACTTGTGGATATGGTGCTTTTGGATTTTAAGAAGGCTTTTGATAAGGTCTCACACAGTAGGTTATGTAGCAAGAGTACAGTCATATGGAATGGGGGTAAATATTTTGGTATGGATAGCAAGTTGGTTTATTTTTTAAAACATAGTGGGAATAAAGGGGTCATTTTCAGATGGACAGGCTGTGGTGAGCAGTGGAGCAATTATCAGTGCTTGTGCTCCAGCTATTCACAATCCATATGAATGATTGGACCAAATGTAATGTTTTGTGATGGTACAGAACCCGGTGGGAATATGAATTGTGAGGAGGATAGGTAAAGGCTTCAAGAGGGTTTAGGCAGATTGGGCAAGGACATGTTAGGTAGAATACAGTGTGTGAAAGTGCAAAATTAGCATCTATGGTATGAAAAACAGAAATCCAATGTATTTCTTAAATAGTGAGAAATTGAGTGGTGTTGATGCTCAAAGATACCTAGCTGTCATTGTTCATAAGTTACTGAAAGCTAACATGCAAGTGCAACAAGCAATTAGGAAAGCAGATAGTAAATTAACCATTATTGCAAGGGTTTTTGAGGAAAGACATTATATATAGAGTTTATATAGATACATTACATGCAATTGTATAGAGCCTTGTGAAACTGTAACTGATGTATACAGTTTTAGTTTCCTTAATTAAGGAAAGATATACTTGCCATACATGGACTGTAATGAGGATTCACCAAACTAATCCTTGGGATGGTAGGATTGTTGTATGAGAAGAAACTAAGGAAATTAGTCATACATTTTCAAGAGTTTAGAAGAATAAGAAGTGATCTCATTGAAGCATGCAAAAGTCGTATAGGGCTCAGGAGGGTAGATTCAACAAGAATAGGGGTTCTAGAATCATTGGACACAATTTCAGAACAAGAGATAGGGCATTTGGGACTAGGATGAGGATGAATTGTTACATTAGAGGATGATGAATCTGTGGCATTGCCATCCAGAAGGTTGTGGAGACTTAGTCCAAGTATGTGTAAGACAGAAATGTATAGATTTGTAACCATTAAAGGTAGAAAAGGATATGTGAATAATGTAGGAAAGTGCCTGGAGGAGAATATCAGGTATGAACTAATTGAATGGCAATGGCAGAGCAGACTCAAGCGATTGACAGTATTGTATATTACTTACTCATTCCCTAATTATAAGCTGTCCACCAATCATCGAAGATGAGGGAGCAGCCCTTCAGTCTTCTGGGACTATGGTGACTTTACCTTTGCTGTACATAATGGTTTTCTTCTTTCAGAAGAAATACACCCATCAGCTAGATAAAGGTAACCTCAGCTCTATCTGCAGATGTAAGTGGTCACAGAAGTCAACCATGCAACTTGGGGCTCTTGGCATCCTTCCATATTTGCTCCTTTTCTTCCACACACTTCATAAATTGTGGTGTGAAGCTGGGAAAAGTCATAAAAATGAACAGAAAAGGATCATGTGAACTCAGTATCAGCAAGATTGTTTTTTTCAAACGGGTGCAGGTGTAGTCTTCTGGCCCTAACCTGCTACAAGAAATTAGGTCACTGACGTAGAGAAGGTGGAAAGGCAGGGTGTTTATTGAGTGTCCTAAGCTGGACCTGCCTGAATTCCTCTGGTCCCTCCTGGTATCTCCTTGAGATGAACGGTCACCAGCAGTGAGACAGAGACCCCTTTTTTGCACTACTGATGCTGTGTACCTATGAATATAGTGATAGCACATGTTTGAGCAAATATTCAGCAGCTGGCTGTCCAAGGTTACTGCCACCACCGGTTTCATGAAGCAGCCAAGTGGTCCCATGCAGGAGTTATGACAGTTGATAGAATTTGGATGCAATCTTTTATATTTCTCTCTCTCTTACTGAGCGCCTTGGGTATCACTACTTGATGTTTCTTTACCTATCACAGCATGTTCACCTTGTCACTGATGGCTGAGTACATGCCCATCATCCTTTTGGGCTCAGCAGGTTTTTCCAGCAGTCATCCAAATATCAGAGACTTTGGGCATTGTCCCCTCTGACATCAGTGGACTCTTGGCTGTAATGTGCCCACCAGAATGTGATTCTGAGATGATACTGGGTAGTGAATCTGTCAAGCTGAATGTTTGTGCTGGTGGTGTATCCAGATGAAAACTATGCCAGTGCCTTCTCTGGGTTTCGGAGACATCAGACTCTGAGGTGGTGGTGGTGCTGTTGCTGCTAGGGGGAGATTATAGCAGCTCGTGCTTTGTCCTCTCCTGGTGGCCACTAGTATTTGTAGTGAAGAAGAAAAGGAATAGTTGGTGAAGGTGCATAGTCTCTTACGTAGACCAATGTATGACACTGCCTGCAAATTGGACATGAGCAGACTGCAATGTTCCTCATGGTTTCCTGCAACATGTTCTTGTCTATCTGTCAATGCAGGAACTGTCTTGATCTTTTACCTCCAGTTGTTCACTGCACAAAAAGTGAGAAGGTCTGAACCTCCAAAATTCCTTCACTGTTCTAGACCCTCTCCCTCAAATTTTCGTTTCATTCACTCATGAGACGTGGGTGTCACTGATTGGCCAGCATTTATTGCATATCCCTGGTTATCCTTGAAAACGTGGAGATGAGCTGTCTTCTTAAATTGCTGCAGTCCCTGTGCTGTAGGTAGACCAACAATACCATGAGGGAGGGAGATCCAGGAATTTGACCTTGGACAGTGATATATTTCCAAGTTAGGATGGTGAGTGACTTGGAGCTTAACTTGCATCTGCTGCCCTTGTCCTTCCAGATAAAAGTGTTTGTAGGGTTGGAATTGGCTGACTAAGGACCTTTGGAAAATTTATGCAGTGCATCTTGTAGCTAGATACACAGGGGTGTGTGTGGTGAAAGGGTTAAAATTGTGTCCCAATACATGTGTGAATCTATTGTAGGGTTGGAATTGGCTGACTAAGGACCTTTGGAAAATTTATGCAGTGCATCTTGTAGCTAGATACACAGGGGTGTGACTGAGCATCATTGGTGGAGGGAGTAGACATTTGTGGATATGGTGTCAATCAAGTATCTTTGTCCTGATTGGTGTCAACCTTCTTGAGTGTTACTGGAGCTGTACTCAACCAGATAAGTGCGGAGCGTTCCACGACTCTCCTGACTTATCCATATGGATGATGGACAGGCGTTGGGAGTGAAGAGGGAATTGCTGACAGCAGTATACCTCTGCTCTTGTAACCATTGTATTTATCTGCCAGTCCAGTTGAGTTTTTAGGATGTTGATAATGGAGGATTTAGTGACACCATTGAATGTTATGGGATATTGGTTCAACTATTGGAGATAATTGTTACTGCGTTTTTGTGTGTGAATGTTACTTGCCATTTGACAGCCCAAGCCTGGATATTATTCAAGTCTTATTGCATATGCACAGTAAAATTAGCTCTTCGTTGAAACTTTATTGCTGGAACAGCACAGCAGGTCAGGCAGCATCCAGGGAACAGGAGATTCGACGTTTCGGGCACAGGAAGAAGGGCCTGTGCCCGAAACGTCGAATCTCCTGTTCCCTGGATGCTGCCTGACCTGCTGTGCTGTTCCAGCAATAAAGTTTCAACTTTGATCTCCAGCATCTGCAGACCTCACTTTCTCCTCGAAAATTAGCTCTTCCCCAATTTAAGACTTATATCGTTATACTTTTCCACAGCTATCCTACATCTAACTGAGTTACAATCACGATGCAAAACACTGCTGCCTTCTATTTGTCTGGGCTTATTTTGAATATTAGGTCAAGAACTACCGTCCCTGGTTGGGCTTTCTACTTTCTGGCTAAAAATGTTTGTCTGGATGCATTTTAAGAATTTTGCTCTCTCCCTACCTTGCACAATAAAACCAATCCTATTAATATTTGGGTAGCTAAAGTTCTGTACTACTGCATTTCAATCTTGGTATTATTTATAGAATTATAGAATCCATAAGGTACCGATAGAAGCCATTCAGCCTTTCCTTAACATCTATCACATTTGATTACACGTTTGATCTTCTATTTCTTCCTGACTGCTTGGCGGTCTATAATACACACCCACCAATGTATTTACCCCTTTTGAGATTCTACTCCTATCCATATGGCCTCATATTATGATTAAGATAGCCTTCTTCACTGCTATATTGCGTCCCTGATCAACGTTGCAAGCCTTTCCTCCATATTATCGCTCTATTTATCTCACCAGAATAGTCTGCAACCAAAATTCTTGAGCTGTCAATCCTGCCCATCTTTCAGTCATGCCACCTGATAGTTATATCTTTCTCCCATGTGCCTGTATGTGCCCTCAACTCATTTGCCTTATCCTCAGACTCCTTGTATTAAAGTCTATTCCATTAAGCCCTGCTAAACTCACTTTTTTCTTATTTAGCCTATGTTTTCTCTACCTTCCAGACTCACTTAATAGTTTATTCTTTGATCTACTGGCAGGATTCTAATTCCCTACCAATCTGTTTTCACCACATCACAACAGCTTTATCAAACCTTCCTATGAGTTGTTGATACTATTCCTGTTCATACGTAACCCATTCAACTTGTTTAGGTCCCACCTATCCCAGAAATGGTCCCATGGTCTCAAGAATCTCCAGCCATGCATTCATCTGCTCTATTCTTCTGTTTCTATACTCAGTACAGTGTGGCATCAGATGTAATACAGAGAATACTATTCTTGAAGGCCAGATTTTCAGTTTCCTCACTCACTTGCTAAAGTCTGCTTACACAACCTCATGTTTTTTTTCTTCCTGTCAATAATTCTAACATGGACCATGACTCCTAGCTGTTCACTCTCACCCTTACTAATGGTCTGCAGGTGCTTCATGACGTCCTTGACATTGGCACCTAGGAAGCAATATATCATCCTGGAATCACATCCAAGGCTGCAAAGGTTTCTGCCTTTTCCTTCACTAACAAATCCCCCTATCATTATTCATGTTCCACACTTCTGTCTGAGATTTTCGATTGAGTGCAGAATGTGTAGATCATAGGCTTGAGTGTCACAGAATTTTCTTAATTAAATAGAATATAAATGCTTGCTTTCATTTTACCCTTACTCTTATTTCAATATCGACAAGAAAAATCTTATTCTTCTTTATGTCAGGCACAACCAGATCACTTCAACTCTATCCAGCAAAAAAATTAGTTTTGAACTTCAAACATATGAATTATCTATGTACAGTTTTTAGGCTGTATTTATGGTATTAAATCAATATCCAGTCACAAGAGACAAGAAAGTAACAACTACCAATTTACCTATTTGCTCTTTTGTGATGTCACACTTCTGTTTTGTTAAAGCAGCTCCATTGCTGGTCTATCTGTTGCTGAGACCATTCTCCTTTGGTTGCTCCTTTAACCCCAGCTACCACTGCTCCCAAATCCCACACAAGTCTGCTGCCAGTCTATCTGCCTCTGGAGACTTTTCCACTCTCACTATTCCTTTGAACTTCATTGCTGCTGCTTCTAATTCTTCTGCTTCTGGGACCTCTATGTTCTCTCTGTTCCTTAGTACCACATTGGCTCTGCTCCCAAATTCCCACACATGTCGCCTGCTGGAAATTTTGCTTCTGTCTCACCTCTCACATTCCCCTTGATGATGTTAACTGCTTTTCTTGGGGTTCTCATCTCCCCACTGCTCTCGCTACTAGTCCAGTAACATTACCACTATCCCACTGCCTCCCAGAAGTTACTTTTACTATTTCAAAACCTAAGTGAAATAACTTCATAGAATCCGATATCCCATTACTAAGTCACCATGTATTTACACATGAAGAGTCCTTGACTATAGTACTGCTTCATTCCAGAGTCCGGTTTCAAAGGATCAATATCTCTGACATGCACCCCTTTTACCTGTCAGCCAGGGCTCCCTGACTGGACCAGAGTAACAGCCCCAATCAGGGAATTTATTCTATGAGGTCCAACTGGCTGACCTCATTAAAATCACAAGGTTCCTCCCCTTCTGAGTTTGCGCACATAGGCTGGTCCTTTATTTTGGAAAGACTGCTAGGATGTTTTAGCACCAAGTCAGGTTCCTCCGACTTGGCATCTGCACAGGTGGTGTGTAACACATGGGAGCTCACCACTTGCGTCAGGTAGAATTTCAATCTTCTTCCATCAGCAAAGGCATTGAGGTGGCTACTTCAGTCATGTCAATCCCTGATTCAGTGGACTCAAGAACCTTTGAAGGAAATGGTGAATCCATAGGTTCCAGCAAAATTTTGGAATGTTCCGAGGGGCAGGGCACTTTGTACCTGCATCATCTGTGAATTTGCGGCTTTCATGTGGTTCACACATTCATTCAGGACCGTTGCACAGACCCAAACTTTATATGTCATTGATCCTGACCTCATGTCAACCACGCCACTTACCCATGTGGGGCAATTTTTGTGATTTCGTACACCAAACGTTGTCCCTTGTATCAAACTGTCTCTCTTACTTAGCGGAGTCTTGTGTCTGGCATCGGAGTTTCTCATATTAAATCAACCTCCCCTGCGAAGGTCTGGTACATAGTTTTCTACCTATTAGCAGCTCTGCCGGTGCTATCCCTGTAGTTGCATATGTGGTGGTCCTATAATCAAATAAGAACCATGACAGCTTGGTATCTAGCAAGTCTCTTGGCTGTTCTTTCAATCCAATCTTTAAAGTTTGGGCTGCTCTTTCTGTCAGGTCATTGGATGATAGGTGGTATGGAGCTATCCTTATATGTCAAATCCTATTTGACTTTATGAAATAATCAAATTTCCCGCTGGAGATCTCTGGCCCTTTATCTGTGTCCAGCGTTTCCATTATTATGTGTGTTGCAAAAGATGCATATAATTTTTCTATTGTCGTTTCAGGGTTTGATGAGTGAGCGCCTATGCATGCCCAGCTGTTTTGAGTGGGTAAAAAGTGTGGTGCTGGAAAAACACAGCAGGTCAGGCAGCATCCTAGGAGCAGGACAATCAATGAGATTCTGAGATACTGTCTAGTATACAGGAATAATGATTTAACTGTGCAAAAACACCTGCAAGTTGAAGCCCAACTGAACTTCAAACAGGTGCTACAATTGGCTTTACAATTGGAAAATGTGGCAGGTGGAGCATAGCAGTTGCAGGGTATTCCAGTGGAAGTGGACACCCTCGCCAGTCCAGTTGAGCTTGTGGAACACCGCTTGAGTGCAGCCTTATTGAGGACATATTCTTATCAGAGTGACTCTAAGTTGGCGCACAACAAAACCTCAAAACAAAGCAACCCTCGGTCAAATGGTTAAAATTTTCTTCAGGATTCTGGCCAGCAAGCCATTGTAGTTATTGCTGGTATGCAGATACAAGAAGCCAAATGTGGTCCTAATAGAGGTAAGTTGAGTAAGATAGCTCATAGGCCAGTATCCAGGAGAGCTCATACCGTGGAAAGTCTGCCTATATCTGACTTGGAACAGTTAAATTGCTAAATAACACAAAAATCAGAACTAATCAAGATGAACATCTGGCCATGCGGTTCTAATGGAGATTTCCAGTGGTGCAGTCCTGTCAGTGATTACAGAACGAGTTTTTAATAAAATCCGCCTTGGACTCCAACTTTGACTTTATGCAAGACCTCAGCAAGGCTGAGAACCTATGCTGGGGAACCTTCACAGATTAAGGGTGCAACTTCAATTCTGGTCTCTTATGGTTCAGTTGGTTGAGAGAGATTTACCTCGTTTGGCTCAATATTTTGAATTAGAAAATGGCTGCCTGAGTGAAGTCCTGATTAAATATCCAGAACTCATTCAGGAATATCTAGATACAATCGTAAGAGCCAAGGCCACCTTGCATGTTGACCAGGAAGCAATTCCACAATTCAGGAATGCATGCACAATATCATTTGCCTTATGAACAAAAGTAAAGGCAGAAGTCAAAAAGCCCGATGGATCATTTCACCTTTGTGGAGATTTTAAACAAAAAGTAAATCATATTTTGCAGCTGGATAAATATCCAATCCCTTGGATAGAGAATTTATACACAGAACTGGCAGGGGGTGCTGTCCTTCACAAAGCTGGACGTGAACCATGCTTTCTTGCAATTGTGCTTAGACCAGATTCCCAGAAGTACGCTATAATTCATACGCATAAAAGACTTATACCAATAATATGAGACTGTCATTTGGTGTATCGTCAGCCTGTTCAATTTTTCAGTGGATGATGGAGAACATTTTGTAAGGTTTACCTCAGGTCGCCATTTACCTATTTAATGTCTTGTTAACAGGGAAAACCAATAATGAACACTTAGAGAATTTGGATGTCGTCCTAATGCAGTTTTTAAAGGGTGGAGTTCTTCCCTAGATGGACATACCAAGACAAAACCACTGGGGGAATTCACACCTATTTGTGGACTTGCCCAAAACTCAAAATCTACCGATTCCTAGACTCAGTGACATTGGAACTCAAAAGTTATCAAAAGACCTTTAGGAAAAAACAGTTCAGTCACGAGTGTGAATGACCACCATTCATCCTGCATTGTGTTGCATGTCAACTCACTCTGTGTGGAGAATAATAGATATTGTGTATGTGATCTCAAACTAGACACTGGACCATCCTAAGTTGTCCAAGACTTTCCATTTTAAAATTCACCAGTGGTCGACTCATAATGACTACAAGAAACTAACCGACCTGTGGAAAATCCTTCTCTTCAAGAAAATCCTGTTATAATCCTGATGTACAGCTCCAGAAACTGTAGCCAACTATATTACTCATAAGTGAAAACATCTTTCTTTCCCAAAATAAGCCAAATCATGTGAATTGTGAACTATTCCTTGGTTTATAATTAAGTAAGTGCGCTAGTTTCTTTAACCAGTTTTTCTTTGTCTTAGAAAATGGTAAATGACTGATGTAGCCTTAGATTTTCAGATGAATGTGTGAATAAATAACCCTGTATATTTAAGCCTGAGAACCTGCTGTTGGTTATTCAAATTGACTCTATAATTTGACGTTAAACCCTTACCTTTTCAAAGAAAAAGTGTTTACAGATGATAAAGGAAGGGAACTGGAGATTCAATTCTCTCTCATCTTTGTCTGTAACAGAATATATTAATTAATTACTTTTTTACCCAAAAGCTTTCTTTATCCATACCACTTGTTATTGTAGTGTTCATAGCTTCTATATCTGCATAGTGACCGAAAGGATATCCAAGTGCCAAAGCCTGACATGGGACTTGAGGGACCATGTGGAGTTGCTAGGGGACTTGATGGAGTTGGTGTGGGATGTAGACTGGCATGGAAAGTATGAGGAGCCATGGGGAATGGAGGGGCATAGCCTGACATCATAGGTCATGAGGGACAACAGAGTTGTTTGAGCAGTGTAATATGACATGGATGGGGTATGGGTGTGCACAGAAAGTAAGACATGAGAACTGGAGACATTTCTGTTTTTACTATAACTGAAATAAAGTCACACAGCATTGAGGCAAGCCTTTTAAAAACCCAAATCTACACAGTGGCCCCTCTGCCTCCAAACATTTCCCAAGTTGTGAATTAAGGGGCATTAGACTGTGCTAAATGCTTTACTAATGATTTGGAGATGCCGGTTTTGGACTGGGGTGTACAATGTTAAAAATCACACAACACCAGGTTATAGTCCAACAGGTTTAATTGGAAGCACACTAGCTTTCGGAGCGAGGCTCCTTCATCAGGTGATAGTGGAGGGCTCAATCGTAACACAGAATTTATAGCAAAAATTTACAGTGTGATGTAACTGAAATTATACATTGAAGAATTGATTGTCTGTTAAGCCTTTCATCTGTTAGAATACAGTGATAGTTTCACTTCTTTCATGTATAAATCACAAAACCTTTTTTTTAAGAAGTTGCATTCTTGGGTTAGCTGTTAACAATGGTGATAGCTAGACAATATGCTGAAGGTGTTGGCCCCCTGTGTTCTCTGTCTATGCCATGATGCTTAGATTGATTCGAATCTAAAAAGTGAGATAACGGAATTTTACATAAATTCATGCAGTTTTTGAGCTCAGAGTTCTACATGAATGCATACAGTTTTTGAGCAAAGTACAATGTAACCCTGCAAGTACAAATTCACCCCACAAAATATATGTGTGCATGTGGGTCTTTGTCTGTCTGTGTGTGTGTGTCTATCTGGGTTGGGGGTTGTGAGTGTGAGAAAGAGTATGTGTGTGTGTGTGTGTGTAGTGAGTGCAGAGTGTCTTAAGTCTGTGAGGGGGTGCATGTGTGAGTGTGGGAGTGTGTGTGTCTGTAAGGGTGTATGTGGGTGTCTGTGTGCGCGTCTGTGTGTACGTGTGTCCATTACTTTGTGAGAGTGTGTGTGTGTGTAGGAGTATCTGTGTGTGTGTGTATAGTGCAATGGTGGTCACCTGTAAAGTGACATGATGTCACATTACAGGTGACCACCATTGCACTATACACAGATACTCCTACACACACACACTCTCACATACACACGGACACACGTACACACAGACGCGCACACAGACACCCACAGACACCCTTACAGACACACACTCCCAAACTCACACATGCACCCCGTCACATTGCTTTACTAATGACAGCGCAAAGTGATCCCACAATCAACGGATCAGATCTATTGCTCTGCAGTCCTGCCACATCCAGCCGTGAATGGTGGTGGATGGTTAAACAACTCACTGGGAGAAGAGGCTCCACAACTATCATAGCAATCTTC
Source organism: Chiloscyllium plagiosum (assembly GCF_004010195.1). Classification (NCBI taxonomy): domain Eukaryota; kingdom Metazoa; phylum Chordata; class Chondrichthyes; order Orectolobiformes; family Hemiscylliidae; genus Chiloscyllium; species Chiloscyllium plagiosum. Next base: position 77,429,452 of record NC_057718.1, on the reverse strand, counting down.
AGCCAGAAGTGCCGAGCAGATGATTCATCTCGACCTCCTCTGGTGCCCCCAGCGTTACAAATACCAGTCTTCAGACAATTTGATTCACTCCACATGATATCAAGAAATTGTTGGAGGCAGTGCGTACTGCAAATGTTATGGGCCCTGATAACATTCCAGCAATAGGACTGAACTTGCCGCTCATTTAGCCAAGCTTCCAGTACAGTTACAGCACTGACATCTGCCCGACCATGTGGAAATTTGCCCATTTATGACCTCTACATAAAAAGCAGGACAAATCCAACCTGTCCAATTATCGCCACATCAGTCTACTCTCGATCATCACTAAAGTGATGTAAATTGTCATCAACAGTGCTAAAAGCAGCACCTGCTCAGTGATCCCCAGTTAGGGTTCTGGCAGTGTCACTCAGCTCCTGATCTCATTACAGCCTTGGTTCAAACATGGACAAAAGAGCTGAATTCCAGAGGTGAGGTGAAAGTGACAGCCCTTGACATCTAGGCTGCATTCGATGGAGTGTGGCATCAAGGAGTCCTGGCAAAACTGGAATCAATGGGTATTGGGGACAAACTCTTCAGTGGTTAGAATCAGACCTGACACTTAGGAAGATGATCTTGGTTGTTGGAGGGTAGTTGTCTCAGCTCAAGATCATCTCCGTACGAGTTCCTCAGGGTGGTGTCCTAGGCCCAACTATCTTCAGCTGATTCATCAATGATCTTCCCATTTGCGAGTCCTCGGCTACTGTAGCACTCCATGTCCAAATGCAACAAGATTTGGACAATATCTAGGCTTGGGCTGACAAGTGGTAAGTAACATTTGCACCATACAAATGCCGGGCTATGACCATCACCAACAAGAGACAATCTAACCACCACCCCTTGACATTCAAAGGTGTTGCCAGCACTGAATCTCCCACTATCAACATCCTTGGAGTTATCGTTGATCAGAAACTTAACTTGCCTCACCATTTAAATGCAATGGCTACAAGAATAGGTCTGAGGCTAGGAATACAGTGGCAAGTATCTCATTTCCTGACTCCCAAAAGCCTGTACACCATTTACAAGGCGCAAGTCAGGACTTTGATGGAATACTCCCCACTTGCCTAGATGCGTGCAGCCCCAACAACACTCAAGAAGATTGACACCATCCAGGACAAAGTAGCCGGCTTGAATGGCACTCCATCTATAAGTATCCACTCCCTCCAACCCCCCATGCTCAGTAGCAGCAGTGTGTATTATCTACAAGATGCACTGCAGAAATTCATTAAAGATCCTCAGACAGTACCTTCCAAACCCAATACTACTTCCATCTAGGAGAAGAAGGCCAACAAAAATATGGGAACATGACCATTTCAAGTTCCACTCCAAGCCAAGCACCATCCTGAAGTGGAAATATGTCACTGTTCCTTCACTGTTGCTGTATCAAAATCCTGGAATTCCCTCCCTAATGGCATTGTGGGTCAACCCACAGCAGATGGATTACACCAGTTCAAGAAGGAAGCTAACCACCACTTTCTCAAGGGCAGCTAGAGATGGGCAATAAATGCTGGCCCACCAGTGGTGCACATATCCTACAAAAATGAATTTAAAAAACACTCACCTTATTGATATTCAACTTTCTGTAATACCAAATGAAACAAGTAACCTAGATGTCAAAAATTCTCCAAATAAAAGTCAGGTTGGATACCTGGCAACTTCAGCTTGCCACACGCTCTAAAGAGCCTCCATGTTTGAAACAGACCACCAACATCTTATTTCATTGCCACTGGCCACGTGCACTCCAAATACATAGAAATTAGCATCGAACATGTCTCATCCTCTAAGAACTCTCATGGGACATCTATGATCCACTTACAATATGTGCCAGAAGTCCAAGGCTGCATCTCTGCAAGCTGTGTGCTCTGTGATATTTACCAGCTCATGGACAGGACTGGGCTGCAATTCTGGCTGTTTGCTTGCTATCTCAGACCAAGAACCCAGGCTGTCAGTTTTGCTGTGCTGTTCAGCACAGACACAAAACCAGGAAGCTTGTCATGGTTGTCAGCAGTTCTCAGTCAAGTCAATGAAGATAGCTTTCAGTTAGGGGGTTCTGGTTCAGTAAGTCAAGGACAGACTCCAAAACCAGTACAGGGGATTGAACCTGATCAGTCAGCTGTTCGGTGGTCAGTCAGGTTGCTTTCCACATTTGAGATAATAAGCCTAATTTGGATAGCCCAACACCCATTTTGATTCATTCTACTCTGTTGTGGGCCATTTCACCACTGAAATGAGCAAGTATTAGGGAGTTGAAAGTGGAAGATATAACTGTTAATTTTGACATGGGTGGAACGATGTCTTGAGCAAGTAAGTAGGCAATGCAGAAGGCATGCAGGGCTAGGATTTAGGTGGTGCAAATGGATGAGGGAAGATTTTGCAGGCAGTAGTGAGTATGAGCATTGGTGGGCAGAGAAAAAAATTGAGGTACTGAAGAGAAGATGGTGGCACTTACACTGCTGAGTGGAGAAGGTCATTGATCTTCTGCATTGCTGTATATTCCTCCAGATGGTCGAGACTGCGCAGACCTGAGTGGCAACCTTGGACTGGGCTGGCTTGGCTTAGTGTCATGGCCACCTCTGCACCACCCTATCAAAAAGGACCTTCAGGCCCCTGCCCGCAAAGCATGATGTCAAATTTCTCTAGTCTGCCATGACCTGGGAAAATATCCAGGGCAGCTCTTGACTGATAGTGCTTGTCTGGATGCCAGTCAATTTTGAAACATCCTGGAAATACCCATGGGTAAGATGTGAATAGAATCAAATGAGAGGAATGCCATAGGAGTTGGGCAGATAGTTAATGAGATGAATTTGGTCAGATATGTTGAGACCCAATGCCTCATCATATCTTACCAAGTTCACCTCATTAAATAACTGCCTGAGGCCTCATGGCAAAAAAAAACCTCCAAAATAAAACTCTGCACAGTTGTCACTTACCCAAAAAAAACAATGTAAGGTTCAATCCAGTCTGTGCTTGGAAAAATTTGAAGCGCTCTAGAGAGAAGCATCCTTGGTCACCTGACTGCTTGTTCTAATACTGCTTTATCCTTCCCATAGGTGTTGGTGTCGGTGGAGTACTCCTTGTTGCTTTTTTTCTGGATCAACTTGATAAGAAGGAAATAGAGGATTTCAAAGGGAAGGATGTAAATATTTGGGCTGTCTTAGTGGCGACCTTTACACACCTAAAGGACAAGCGTCAATGTCTACTCATTGTCATGACAATGTACAGTGGGTTTGAACAAGGCTTCCTTGCCGGAGATTATACAAAGGTAAGAATACGAAAGGCATTAATGATAATCTTCAATGACCTCATATTTCCCAATTATGTCTAATCAAGAAGGCCATCTCAGATACTATGTAACATGAATAGGTGACCTTCCCTTCCAGAATATCAGATTAAGTACTTACTGCTGTGCTGTTACATCAATGCACCCTCAGTGATTGTTGCCATGAATTGTGTTGAAAACTTTCCAGGTACAGGTGAAGGGGAGGAAAGGAGGCTGTCTGTAGACTATATTAAAGACATAGGAGACATCCAGATGAAGGGCTTATGCTCAAAACGTCAATTTTCCTGCTCCTCAGATACAACCTGACCTGCTGTGCTTTTCCAGCACCACACCCTCGACTATATTAAAGGCATGGTTAAGGGGAGAAAGGCAGTCTGTGGTGAAGAGCATATTAGATGCCAAATGACTAAGGGGAGGCAGGAATATTGTGACTGAAACAGCTAAGGGGAGTGGGGATCAGTGGATCAAAAGTTAGGAACTTGTCTGTCCATGGATGTGGTGCACTGTTTGTCCAGGTTTGGAAGAATTGACTACATAACAGTTTCTTTCTTTTCCTAGAGAGTTTGAAGCCATTGCTATAAATCACAGGAAATCACAGGGTGATAGGTTTGCTACAAAGACTGATATACAATGATATCTGTTGTAGTGTTGGATCACAGAACACATGATTACAATTATGAGGGGAACTTAGAACTAGTTAATGGGAAATCATTATCAGGAATCACATGGACTCATGAGGGGATGCAGGGAGTCGCAAAATGTGATGATGCCGTGGCCTTAATCATGGGAGGGTAAAGTGGACAGGGAGATATTGGGATGTGGATTGTTACAACGGCAAACTTATAATCGCTTAGCAGGAACTGGCTGAAATGGTGGAAGGTTGCAGGTTTTAAGGGTATGACAGGGATTATAGAATATTCAGAAGTGCAAAGTACAGAAGAAACATAGTGAATGACAGGGAGTATTGAACATTATTGTTTGAATTGTACGACTGTGTATTTTATTTATGTAGTTTTAAAACTGAACTTAAATGAGAAAGAACCATTTTGAAAAAAAGCATTTGAAAGAATGGCAGGCATTGTAAACAATTGCTTAAACAAGTAGTGTCTGAAATTCAGATTGCAGACAATCTGAGCTGAGGGTGTGAACTGATGCAGCTCTTGTTCACAACAATACATTGATTGATCTGTGGACGAGTAAAAGTTACTAATAGAGTCATAGAGAGGTACAGCACAGAAACAGAATCTTCAGTCCAACTCATCCATGCCGACCAGATATCCCAACCCATTCTAGTCCCCCGACCCATATCCCTCCAAACCCTTCTTATTCATATACCCATCCAAATGCCTTTTAAATGTTGCAATTGTACTAACCTCCACCACTTTCTCTGGCAGCTCATTCCATGCACGTACCACCCTCTGCATGATATAGAATGTAGGGAAATAGATGGCGACATCTTGAAAAATGTCCATATTACAGAAGCGGAAGTGTTGGATGTCTTGAAATGCACAAAGTGGATAAATCTCCAGAACCTGATCAGGTGTACCCTAGAACTCTGTAGGAAGCTAGGGAAGTGATTGCTGGGCCTATTACTGAAATATTTGTATCATTGATAGTCACTTGTGAGGTGCCGGAATAGTTCTTATCAAGCTTCAAGTTCAGTGAATGATTACTCATTAACAACATGCATGGACTCAAAACTCCCCAATTCTCTTCATCTGTATCCACCTTGAGGATACTTCTTCAAAATTTTTCCTTCTTTTCCAATTTTATGAAAGACTGTGTCATTGAGTGGTAACCATTGTTCATTTTGTGCTTTTCAGTTATGGGCAGCCCTACTACCCCCTCAGTGTTTTATATGTTTCAGGTATTCACCAATGTCCAATTTGGATTTCACCAGGATCACTCAACCTCTGATCTTAGGTCAAGCATGACAAAGCTGAATTCCAGAGATGAGGTGACAGTGACAACCCTTGACATCAGTGGCCACATTCAACTGAGTGTGGCATTAAGGAGCCCTAGCAAAACTGGAATGAATAGCTAATGGGGGCAAACCCTTTACTGTTTGGAGTCATATTGGGCGCATAGGAAACTGGTTGTGATTGTTTGGGGTCAATCATCTCAGCTCCAGGACATTTCTTTACGAGTTCCTCAGAGTATCCTCCTAAACCAATCAGCTTCAGTTTCTTCATCAATGACCTTCCGTCCATGTTAAGCTTAGAAGTGGGATGTTTGCCAATGATTGTGCAATGTTCAGCATGTTCGTGACTCCTCAGATACTGAAGCAGTCCATGTTCAAATGCAAAAAGATCAAGACCATATCCAGGGTCAGGCTGATAAGTGGCAAGTAACATTTGTACACGCAGTGGCCATTGTTATGGACCAGACCAGAACCCTCTAAAATTTGACACATAGTTTAAATATGTGACCTCTGAACTCTGACTCACCAATTTCTCTTTAATTAATTTCATGGTCCGCTCATCTCATGCCCCAAAATTAATTCAAATAGACTGAATTTGGTAGATTAATTTGGTACATCCTTAACTCAAATGAACAATGGTTTAACCTGTTGGAGGATCTTGATAAGTCAACCTCTTAAATCTAGATATCACTCTGGTGAGCCCCTTCTGAACAGCCTCCAATGTCAGTACATTTTTTTAAATATGAGGACCAAATCAGTACATAGATTTGGTCTCACCAACACCCTAAACAATTGTATCACAACTGTTTTTAAACTCCAAACTCTGAGCAATTAAGGACAAATGTCCATTTGCCTTCTAAGTTTCTTGTTTCACCTGCATGATAACTTTGTGTTCCATGCACTAGAACATTCAGAACCTCCTGCACTTTTTTTTTGGAACCGATCTATTTAAAAAATGGTCTACCTTTTGACTTGCCCTACTAAACTGCATGACCTACAAAAAGATAAATCTGCCCATTTACTCAAACTATGTTTATCCCCCTGCAGATTCCTTATGTCCTCATAACAACATGCACTCCCATATATTTTTGAATTATCAGCAAATTTGGATACATTGCATTCTTCTCCTCATCCAAGGCATTAATTGAGGCCTGAAGATGGTTCCTTGTTGCACTCAATTATTAATTCAGATACACTGTCACCTGAATGTTAACCATGCTAATACACTTCGTCCAAAAGCATGAGTTCCTATCTTGTGTAATGACCTTTTATATGGTATCTTATCAAATGTCTTTTGGAAAACCAAATACACTGCATCTACCAGTTCCCCTATATCAATTCCACAGTTCTGGTGTACTGCAGTGTGTTGTGGCAGGAGTATCTCCCAACTGACAGCCAGACTACTGCGACCCCTAGGACTCATAATGGCACACAAACCAACAGCCACGCTCAGACAACAACTCACCAGAACGAAGCACCCGATACCCGACATGAGCAAAACTAATGTAGTGTACAAAATACCATTCAAGGACTGCACAAAACACTGTATAGGACAAACAGGAAGACAGCTAACAATCCGCATACATGAACGGAAGCGGCAGGGACAGACTACTATAAACACCGGAGGAAACATCAAAGATGCGCTTCGCAGGAGGCTCCCAAGCACTGATGATGTCGCCTAGCCAGGAGACGAAACGTTTGCAACAAAAACTTCCAGCTCGGCGAACCGAACCACAACAACGAACACCCGAGCTACAAATCTTCGCACAAACTTTGAAAGCCACTCTAAAGGGCTTATGCCCAAAACGTTGATTCTCCTGCTCTTTTGATGCTGCCTGATCTGCTGCACTTTTCCAGCAACACATTTTTCAGCTCTGACCTCCAGCATCTGCAGTTCTCACTTTCTCCATTCTGGCGGAGCATTCTGGCGGAGTTCGCCGATGATACAAAGTTACACGGACAGGCAGGTAGTTCTGAGGAGGTGGGAAGGCTGCAGAAAGATTTTGACAGTTTAGGAGAGTGGTGCAAGAAATAGCTGATGAAATTCAATGTGAGCAAATGCGAGGTCTTGCACTTCGGAGAAAAGAATACAGGGACGGACTATTTTCTAAATGGTGAGAAAAGTCCAAAAGCCAAAGTACAAAGGGATCTGGGAGTGCTAGTCCGGTGTTCTCTAAAGGTTGACTTGCAGGTTGAGTTTGTGGTTAAGAAAACAAAAGTAATGTTGTCATTTATCTCAAGAGGGTTGGAATGTAAAAGCAGCGGTGTGCTACTGAGACTTTATAAACCTCTGGTTAGGCCCCATTTAGAATACTGTGTCCAGTTTTAGGCACCACACCTCAGGAAGGACGTACTGGCACTGGAGCGTGACCAGTGGAGATTCACACGATGATCCCTGGAATGGTAGGCCTAACATACGATGAACGGCTGAGGATCCTGGGATTGTATTCATTAGAGTTTAGAAGGTTGAGGGGAGATCTAATAGAAACTTACAAGATAATGCATGGCTTAGAAAGGATGGACTCTGGGAATTTGTTTCCGTCGGGTGGGGATACTAGGACCTGTGGGTACAGCCTTAGAATTAGAGGGGGTCAAATTAAAATGGAAATGAGGAAGCATTTGTTCAACCAGAGAGTGGTGGGCCTGTGGAATTCCTTGCCACAGAGCGCAGTGGAGGCCGGGCATTAAATGTCTTCAAGGCAGAGATTGATTAATTCTTAATCTCGCAAGAAATTAAGGGATACGGGAAGAGTGTGGGTAAGCGGCGTTGAAATGCCCATCAGCCATGATTGAATGGCGGAGTGCACTCGATGGGCCGAATGGCCTTACTTCCACTCCTATGTCTTATGGTCTTATTCCTCCTATAATATGAATTCCGTAGCTGCTCATATTACTGTAGCTGAGTATGTTCTTCCTGAGGTGTGGCCCAACCAACATCTTATACAGTTCCAGCTCCTTGCTCTTAAACCAAACGTCTCAACCAATAAAGGTAGGTATCCCATGTGCCTTCTTCACCACTTCATATACCTGTCTCAGCACCCTAAGTGACTAGTCAATATGCACAGATTCCCTTTAATCCACAATGCTTACAGGCTCCTAATGTTCATCATTATTTGTTCTTCCTAAGTGCATCACCTCATGCTTACCTGTGATTGAATTCCATCTGCCATTGATCAGCCTATCTGACCAGCCTGTCTTTATTTTCCTATAATCTGAGGCTGTCCTCACTACTTACTACCAATTGCCATATTATCCACAAATGTACTGATCAACCCTCTTACATTCAAGTCTAAATTATTTATCTATGGTACAAACAGCAAGGGCGCCAACACTGATTCCTGTGGAACCCAATTGGACACAGGCCTTCAGACACAAAGACACTCCTTGACTATCACTCTGTGCTTCTTTCCACTTCGTCAGTTTTGGATTCAATTCACCAAATTCCTTGTAATCATGGGCTGACCTTTGCTATCAGTCTCCCATGTAGGACCTTACCAAAAACCTTGCGGAAGTCTATGTATACCACATCAAATGCATTGCCCTCATCTACACATCTGGTCACCTCTTAAAAAAAAATTAATCACATATGACTTCCCCTGAAAGAAATGCCTATGCTGTTTATTCAGGATGAATGTCTGCCTTTCTAAATGCTGATTAATTCTGTTCTGCAGAATTGCTTCCAATGGTTTGTCCACCACTGAGGTTAAGTTGACTCATCTGCAGTTTCCTGGTTTATCCCTCCTCCCTTCTTGAATAACCTTGCATTTGTGGTATCTTTGGGGTGTTTGTAGTGTCCTCAATGGTGAAGACTGATGCAAAATATTGGTTTAAATTATCTGTCATTTCCCTGTTCCCCCTTATCAATTGCCCAGTTACATCGTCCAAAGGTCCCACACTTACTTTACTCCTCTCAAAACATCACCTGCCTCTACTCTATTCAATTCATTGATTTGGATGTTAAATATTTCAAAGGTGAATTTCTTAACTGTACACTTCAACTGTAATGACATCTGCTGATTTAAGCCAATTGTCCAAATGAAAGAAGAAGTTCTGAAGAAGATTCACTGAACCTGAAATGTTAAATAACAAAACGAAAGAACTATAGATGTTGAAACTCAGAACCAAAAACAGAAATTGCTGGAAAAAAGCTTAGCAGGTCTGGCAACATCTGTGGAGAGGAATCACAGTTAACATTGCAGGTCCAGTGACTCATCTTCAGAACTGTGCTTTGTCTTTATAGATGCTGCCAGATCTGCTGAGTTTTTCCTGCAATTTCTGCTTTTGTGTCCAACTGAAAGACACAAATGATGTGATAATGCAGACTCACATTGATGCTAACTTGCTGTACTCGCAGAGTAACCTTGTCCAATAACAGAAATAAAGAGTATCAGTAAGTTTGTTTCAATGCATTTGGATAATTACTTCTCATTGCTGATGACCCAGCAATATTTGGAACCTGCAAGATACCATCATTGTTAAGAGTCTGAGAGTGAACTGTAACATCTAAATGTTAAGCTTATGAATAACTAATGGGGTGTGAAGCATCAAATCATGTGGGGGTTGCTGATGTAGGAGATAGAAGATGGTATTTGAAGATGCATTCCCTGACTTTTAGTCACTGATAAGGTCACTGTAGTTTTTACAGCACCGTAGCCAAATCCTCAGAGCCAGGCTCCTTATATTGACATTTGTGACTACCTTCCACTATTCTATGTGTAGTGTATGCCTTGAAGACCCCATCCTACTGTGAAATATGACTTTTCCCTGATTTGCTACTTCCTCTGCTAAGACCATCAACAATACATCTGCGAACTTGGTAACCATCTGTCTTCTCCTCCATTGGAGTGTTTATTCCTTCTCTGTAATACATCTTCAAATACTTCTACGAGCTGTTAGAACCAGAATGCACCTCACTTTTAAAATTTGCGAGTTGCATTTAAGAAATGCAGGCTAGCTGAAATGCATGCTATTCAAGTACATACTGTGCTCTGAATGTCACAGCGGGCTGCGCACCACAATGACGCTGACAAGCAGGCAGCATGACATTTGTGGTAATATCTACATTACCAAGATCAGATGCACAGTTGCATATAATAAGCCCTTCACCCAAAAACCAATGTGATCAAGTCTTCAGCTCTGGGATGAACATAATGGATTTAATTTTCTTTAGTAGTGAAAGTAATAGGCTATGATATATTCAAACCTCATGGATCTGATGGAGTTTGGTGTAGAATGCTGAAAGAATAAGTGAATAAGTTGAAGGTATGTTAAACCACGATTTTCCAAAAATGAAAGCCATTGAGATAATATTGTGACATAGATTCGTAAAGCTTTGGGAGTTGGAAACAAAGTAGATTTAAAAGGAATATTCTCTGATTGACAGAATACCAAATCATGTAGACTTAACTGATACTCATATTCTTTATTTTCTAACCACAGGCATATGTCACTTGTACAATTGGAATACAATTTGTTGGTTATGTTATGATCTGTTTTGGTGCTTCAAATTCCATCTTCTCTGTGATGTTTGGAAAACTCTCAGAGTATACTGGGCGAATTCCACTGTTTGCCTTTGGTGAGTTGTTAGATTATAAACCTTATAACTAAACTCATTGGAATGTTCAAATCTGTTTTGTAAGCCAAGTCGAATATCACTAAAAAACAAACAGCAAAGATTATCTGGTACTTGCTCTTAGCTACTGAAATTACCTTTGTCTTTGTTGTTTGAAGACAAAGACGTTGAATAAAAGCATCTGGAATGAAAGGGAGGAGGTTCGGCAACATTGCTATCATAGGGAAGTAGCCTTTATAACCACCTAAACAGACAAAAAAATCTAGCAGGAGGAGGAACAGCATGAAGAGAAGGAGCAGGAGTGGTATAAATCACCAATTCCTAACTGACAAAAGACAGTTTACTGAAGATTACATCATCTGGATGATTTATCTCACCTACAAAACAGCAACATTTGAACAATCCTGATTGTTACGATTCATACTGTCACCTAATTATAATCTTTCAGTGTAGTCCAGCCCTCACTTTGCTATAATTTTAACATGCTGCTGCAAACAATGAGAACAGGCTAATTTATGCAATGGGACCTGGCTTCTAGAGCAAAGTATTGTAAGATGAGACGAATGACACAAATGATGCAATCTTCAGTAAACTGTCCTTTAGAAGATAGGAACTTGATGATTGATGCTACACCCGCTTTTGCTTGCCTTCATGCTAAACCTCCTTCTGCAGGACTTATTTTTGCCTAATTGGTTGTGAAGAGCTGGTTCCTCATTACAGCAATGTTATAGATTATGCCTCCACCTCCTTCTTATTATTCCAGATCCTTCTTATCCTGGTCCTTATTGTCAATCCAGAAGACAATCCTACATGACTTTAGCACAAATGTTGTAAAGGCAGCCAACAGTGCTGTAATATCACACACAAGAAAATACGTTTTTACATTTTGAAAACACACAAAAATTGTGGGAACATAAGCAGCAGCCTGAAAGAGCAAATAAGCAACTAATCCAAATGTAATGAATGAGCCCTTCAAAGACGCTAAAGAAGAATTCTTTCTGCCTGTGAGAACTTTATCGCATAAAATCAGGCTTGGGCCAAGTCAAGTTCACAAAAGTGTTCCACAACAATGTTTAGACTCATACCTCTGAGCTAGGAGACTTCCGGTTTAACTCCCGTTGAAACCAAAGGTTGTGTCCCTACCTTTGAGGCAAAGGTCCTGGAATCAAGTCGGATCTGCTCCAGAGCTGGAAATGTGTTGCTGGAAAAGCGCAGCAGGTCAGGCAGCATCCAGGGAACAGGAGAATCGACGTTTCGGGCATAAGCCCTTCTTCAGGAATGAGGAAAGTTTGTCCAGCAGGCTAAGGATCTGCTCCAGAGGTGTGTAATAATAGACAGATTCAAATCTCACTTTTTCTAGACGTGTGTAATGACATCTCTGAGCTGCTGGATTGAAAGTATATGTGACTTCCCAGTGGGGTCTTCTGGTGCCAGTGGTAGTATCCCTACCTTTAAATTACGGGACACAGTTCAAGTCACACCTTCACCAGAGGTGTGTCATAATACATCTGAATAGGTTGGTTAGAAATATCTGGGTTACCAGGAAGCTCCTGTGGTGCAGTGGTGGTGTCCCTATCTCCGATGAAGGAGACCTGGGTTCAAGTCTCACCTGCTCCAAAGGTGTGTAGTAACATCCCTGAACAAGTTGACTAAAATATATCTCAATTCTCAGGCAGGGCTTTTGCGATGCTGTGATAGTGTCTCCAACTCTGAGCAAGGGCATTTAGGTTCAAGCCCCACTTTCTCTAAAGGAGTGTAATAACATCTCTGAGCAGATTGATCAGGGAAATATCTGAGTTCCCTGATATTCGTAGAATTCCTGTGGTGCAATGATAGCGTCCCTACGTCTGAGTTAGAAGACCCTGGTTTAAGTCACATTTTCACCAGAGGTATGTCATAATACGTCTAAATAGGTTCATTTAAAATATCTATGAGTTCTCAGTGGTAGTGTCCCTAATCCTGATCCAGGAGACCTGGGTTTAAGCTGCATCTGCTCCAGAGATGTGTAGTAACATCACTGAACAAGTTGACGGAAAAATATTTCCGTTCACAGGCAAGGCTTTTGTGTGCAGTGGTAGTGTCTCTACCATTAGGAAGCCGGGGTTCAAGTCCTACTTGCTCTGGAGGTGTGCAATAACATTGCTAAACACGTTGATTCGAAAATACCCAAAGTCCGTATCTTCAAAATCAGTGCAGTATCGGATCAGAATGTACTTAGGTTTAGAGGCACAGAGTCAGAGAATTGTTACTGTGTTGAATGAGGCCACTCAGCCCATCATGTCTGCATTAGCTCTCTGAATGGCCATTAGAACGATTCCCTTGTCTTTGCCTGTAAACCTGCAAACTATTTCTATTTAAAAAATCATCTAATGTCTTCTTCAATGTCTTGGTTGAAGCTGTCTCCACTTCTAGACAGTACATTCCAGACCCTAACTGCACATCGTTTAAAAAAAAATTCTTCCATCACACTTGCCACTTTTATAGAAAATGGTCATTTGATCTGTTTTGTCTACAGCAGCTCTCTGAAGAAATTATTGACCTAATGCTACTACCCAGCCTTTTCCACGTAGCCCTGCACATTTTTCCTTTATGAGAGCAATCCAATGTCCAATATGCCTCAGTTGAACCTGCCTCCACCATACTCTATGGCAACATTTTCCAGATCCTAACCTCTTGTCGAGCAATAATTTTTCCTCATATCACTTTGCTTCTATTACCAATGTGGACAGTTCTTCCCAACCTATTTGGCCAGAATCATTTTGGTTTTGACTATCTCCATCAAATTTTGTCTCAATCTTTTCCTCAAGTAAAGCACACCTGATTTCTCTAATCTGTCCACGCAGCTGAAGTTTCTCATAATAAATTAAATCAAATAATTCCCGGAACCATTCTTTTGAATCTTTTCTCCACTCTCTTCAAACTTTTCACATTCTGCCTAATGTGTGGAATCCAGAACTGGATGCAGTACTCCGGTTAAGAGCAAACTAGTGTCTTATACATAACCTCAATGCACTTATATTTTATGTCCCTAATTGTCAAGCCAGAATATTTATATATTGTAGTAGTCATTTTTTCAATCTGTCCTTCCACATTCAACGACACCCTGGTTCCTCTGCTCTTGCAGCCCTTTTAGTGTTACCCTTTTATTTAATGTTGTCTCTGAGTTGTTCCTACTGAAGTGAATCACTCCACACTTCTCTACATTAAGTTTCATTTGTGGTTTCTTGTCCCAAATACATTCCACTGCTCCCTTTTCTTCTGCTTCCTCTGCTATCTTCACTGCTTCCTCGCATTTCCCCTCCCCCTAACTCACATTGCAGCTTCTTTCATCGCAGGATGACTGAGATTAGATTAAATTAGATTAGATTCCCCAATGACTGGAGGTGACAGGAGGCAGGAGAGAACAGTGAAGGCACTAAACAGAGTGATGTCAACTGGAAAATGTAACTAGAATAGAGGAAACTGGCTAAGCGAATCTGAGGGAATAGCTATAAGAGTGAGGTAAATGAAAGGGAGTGGTAAAAAGAGCGGTGCAGGAGGCAGCAGCAATAGGAGGCTGAAATGCAGGGGGCAGACAAACTGGGCAGGAAGAAAAGGTGAAGAGAACAGAAAGAAGCAAGGACAGTGTGTGTGTCATTTTCTATTTTTGGCCTGCACTATTTTTGATGCCGACAGCTATCTATGATGTCATCAGTAAAGCCTCAGATACTGCAATTTCAATGCTTGCAGCATTAGCTTTGATTTTCAAGGGGGTGTGAAATTATGATTATCAGTTGTTTAAGGCTTTTGGCAATGTTGAGGTAGTTCAAAATTAGAGTAAGTTATGGCTTGGTGGACATTATGGTGTATAGTTGCAACCCATTATGATGTGCTAAGAAGATTTAGTGCAAATTTGTATAATAATGTTGAACCATTTTTATTTGTTTGTTTCATGTCACAGCAACCATCACGAATCTTGCATCAATAATTGCATTGTTTTTATGGAATCCACGACCAGAACAAATGCCAGTATTTTTTGTATTCCCTTGTCTTTGGGGAATAGCTGATGCTGTTTGGCAGACACAGACCAATGGTATGTTGACAATAAAAAGTGACAAGATAACATAATTGTTAATTTTAGATCTTTATTTTAATATTGTATCTCAATAACTGTAGCAACAGTATAAGAAAGTTAATGGAATAGATTGTAAGACTGTATTCCTTTGTTTTCGCCCATAGGGAACATAACATAAGCTTTCATCAATTGGAAAAGTTAAAGAGATGGTATAATAATCACTGTTCACATTAGTTTCAGTGTACAATTCCCATCTCACCATCAGCAATACAGGCTGTGCTGCTACCAACTAGTCAGCTTCATCACCTCCTGCCTAACTGGAGTCAGGCCACAGATTGTGGTACATCTATAAGTCTACCTCCTTTCTCTCTTCTGCAAACACAGAAATACACGTTATAGCTGCCAATTATTGTTTAATACTGACCTATTTTGCTGGAAACCTTAATTTTATTGCAATCACACATTCAGTATTTGCAATGCAGTAGTCAGTTATATTTGATGAATGTTCTCCATTGGTACACTACTATGTTTCTGAATCTGAATGTTGGTGCCTGATAAAGGTCAATGATTGAGTGGACACCCTCTTACATTCCTGGACAACTTTTCATGACATTCAAATATGGGAGCTAAATGTTATACTCTCCACTCAACCTTCCTGGTCACATCAGGTCATTGCTACCATGTCTGCAGGATCAATTTCCTTGTTGCCTTTGATCATGCCCCATTGGACTGCCTTGCTGGTCTCGTAAGGATATCCCTCTCCCTTTGAACCTGGGCCTTCACTGAGCCTGGGCACTTCTTTTCCTCTAAATGTTTCCAGTACACTGTTGTTAGGACTTCTTCATCCTCTAATTGTGCTGTCTTCTCTTTAAATGTGGCACCCATTGGCTTTTGCCAGTACCACAGTGATAGTGTCCATACCTCTGAGCCAAAAGGCCTGAGTTCATGTCCCACTTGCTCTCGTGGTGTGTAATAATATCTCTGCACACGTTGGTTAGAAAATATCTAGCCAACCAGCTGTTATTATATAGCAACAATAAAATTGTATTTCCTCTACTGCCACTACTTTGCAGACATGCTACGCACTTCACATCCAAAAACTGCATCTCCCTTTCTGGTAGAATTTCACACATTGATAAGGAAACTAAAACTAAGGTAACAAAACCAAATTTGCACACAAATTAGTGTTACCAATGTCTATACAACGGAAAATGCTGGGAATATTCAACAAATCTGGCAGTATCTATTGAGAGAAAATCAGAATTACTGGCAAAATTCACTGGTCTTGTGAAATGGCAAAATGTTGGAGGTGGCTGTTTAATCAGATGAGAGGTATGGGTTATAGAGCTTCACTCAGTATTCCTTACTCAGCTAATTAAGTCAGGATCAGGAAAGTGGCCTATCAAAGACCTTATCCTGCCTTGGTATGTTGTGGACCCTGCTGGTATTAAGGACCATTCCTGTCCTGCATGGAGAATCTTCCTGACCTCCACATTGAAACTACCCTCTTTTATGCTGTGGCCTGCTGGACTGGCCTTGATGACAAGCTGGAAGGAGAAAGTGATGCCTCATTCCTGATGAAGGGCTCTTGCCCAAAACTTGGTTCTCCTGCTCCTCGGATGCTGCCTGACCTGCTGTGCTTTTCTAGCTTCCCACTCTCGACGTTGATGACAAGCCGCCCCAGATAGCTTTGCTGTCAGTTTCCAGTGCTGATCTCATCCTGGGCCTACTGCCATGTTCGCCTTTTCTGACTGGCTGACCGCACTCTGCCTCCAAAGGGTTAGAACCACAAAGTCACACATGCTAGGGTCAGTTTGGGACTTCCCAGCTAATGCTGAAAATGTGTTGCTGGAAAAGCGCAGCAGGTTAGGCAGCATCGAAGGAGCAGGAGAATCGACGTTTCGGGCATGAGCCCTTCTTCAGGCTCATGCCCGAAGCATCGATTCTCCTGCTCCTTGGATGCTGCCTGACCTGCTGCGCTTTTCCAGCAACACATTTTCAGCTCTGATCTCCAGCATCTGCAGTCCTCACTTACTTCCCAGCTAATGCATAGTTACCACCACAGCTGTTGAATTCAACTACCTTTTCAGGTATGTAAACTCTCTTCAGAATTTTAGAAATGTTGTAGGTCTTAAGCAAGTGAAAGAATAAAGAGAAACTTCTATAATCAGATGAACAGCATGGAATGACACAACATTTTACAGCGCAAGACCATAGTGACAAGTGAAGAAGCAATGGACCTTTTATCTAGAAAAAGCGAGATGGCAGGATCCTGAAGATCCTGGTATCTGAATATCAAGGAAAGGTATGAAGGGAGAATCAAGATTTTAAAAAGCAATCAAAGAAAATGGAATAAAATGGCAAGAGTTCATGATCTAACGTCATTGAACTGAATATTGAGTCCAGAAGATTGAAGGGAGATTTGATCAAGGATTATGATAGGTTTAAATTTGGTTGACAAAGAAAACTTGTTCCATTAGCTGTTGGACAGGAATTAGGGGAATCAGGTTTAAGGTTCTAACCAAGAGATGAAGTAGGTATGTGAAAAAGAAATTATTCCACACAGATTAACACTCTGCCCCTGTTTTTGTGAATGGAGAAAGCTTTGCATTTTGCCAGGAGATTATGATCAAGTTTGTCTCAGAAATGTGGAACTGTACTTCCATTCTGACATTTTTTTCATGTTACAGTTTTTTCACAGCAGTATTGCTGTCACATTCTAGAATTAAAAGGTTCAGAATCACTCATAGCTTCTTTGATATCTGTTGTCAAACATTAAGTACATAAAGTAAAGGTATATACATGTAATTGGGGTGCTAGGAGGGGAGGATAGGGTGGCATGTTGCTGGATGCCAAATGGAAAGGAGGGTAAGGTATCAGATAGATAAAATGCCAAGTCAGTAAAGGGTAGGGTGCCAGGAGAATGGAGCAGATGGGTAGCATACCAATTTGATAGCTGAGAGCATGGAGCTGGAGACAGGAAGGTTGGAAGTGGTAATTTCAAAGTGGCGGAAGGGTATGTTGGTTCCAGAGTAAGGGGAGTGGATCTGAATTGGGACAGTTCTATTCCATTCTGGGTAGACAAAGTTAAAAATGACACAACACCAAGTTATAGTCCAACAGGTTTATTTGAAAGCACAAGCTTTCAGAGCACTGGTCCTTCATTAGATAGCATGTGGGGTAGGATCATAGGACACAGAATTTATAGTAAAAGATCAAATTGTCATACAACTCATGCAATGTATTGAATAAAGTCCTCAATCACTTAGAATGGGGACGCAGGTTTTGATTGATGAATACGTAAATCCCAGAACTTCTTTCAAGTCACAATTCTGAGATAACTAAAGTTTTTATCAGTTTAGAACAAAGGTGACATCTCAGCTCAGACAATGCATAGAGTATGTCTAAATCCCAATCTTGAGTCAGACTGGTTCTATTTCCAAAATAGGAATTTATAAAATGTCACATTGACTGACCGCTTTTGTGTGCTTTTTGAACAAAATAGAATGTATCTGCAAATACATTCTGGGCGGCATGGTGGCTCAGTGGTTAGCACTGATGCCTCACAGCACCAGGGTCCCAGGTTCGATTCCAGCCTTGGGCGACTGTGTGGAGATTGCCCGTTCTCCCCGTGTCTGCGTGGGTTTCCTCCAGTTGCTGAAGATGTGCAGTCCAGGTGAATTGGCCATGCTAAATTGTCCATAGTGCTGGGTGCATTAGTCAGAGGGAAATGGGTCTGGGTGGGTTACTCTTCGGAGGGTCAGTGTGCACTGGTTGGGCCAAAGGCCTGTTTCCTACCATAGGGAACTTAGATTAGATTACCTACAGTGTGGAAACAGGCCCTTCGGCCCAACAGGTCCACACCGACCCTCCGAAGAGAAACCCACCCCCCTATATTTACCCCTGACTAATCCACCTAGCACTACAGGAAATTTAGCATGGCCAATTCACCTAACCTGCGCACCTTTGGACTGTGGGAGGAAACCAGAGCACCCAGAGGAAACCCACGCAGACACAGGGAGAATGTGCAAACTCCACACAGACAGTTGCCCGAGACGGGAATTAAACCCGGGTCCCTGGCGCTGTGAGGTAGCAGTGCTAACTGCTAGAGCCACCGTGCTGCCCCAAATCTAATCACAAATCTGCAAATGCAAATTCACCCCATAGACTTGTGTGTGTCTGAGGGAGAGTGTGTGTGAGTGAGAGCGATAGAGAATGTATGAAAGTGTGTGGTATAGTGGGGTCACCTATAGTGTGACATGAGCCCAAGATCCCAGTCGAGGTTGTCCTCGTGGGTACCGAACTTGGCTATCAGCCCCTGCTGGGCAACTCTCCATTTTTGCATATCGTGAAGTCCACCTTGGAAGATGGTCATCTGAAGAGAGAGAGGGGTGTCAGGGCAGAGTCTGGGGGTTTAAGGATTGGGGAGAGATGAAGTTGGGGCTGTATGAGCTAAGTATGGAGTCAGTTGAATAGTTACTCAGGAGTAAAGACTACATATTTAGTAATTTAACTCTTCCTGAGCAATTATTTACTTTATTTCACTAGAAATGTCTTGAGTTCTCTAATTTAGGAGAGTTCCAGGTGTAGGGGAATTGTCCAGTAGAATCTTCAACTTCCTGGACAATTCCTTCAGAGACTGCTACAACAGGTATTCCATATGGATCCTAAGCACAGCATCCATCTACACTGGAATAACGACAGTCTGGTCATTGGAAAATATGGGTCATTAGTTTTAACTGACAATGCAAACACCAATGCCAGCCTGCTTTATTCTTTAAAATATTTCCAATGGTGCTACTGTGCATTCCCAGAGTCTGCAGACGATTTGTAGGCGGGTTGCTGATTCCTGCACCCCATATCCTTTGACCATGATAAGCATCTGTTAAACAGCAGCAGACCTAGAAGACTCAGAGCAACTAGAGGACTCTTGAGTCACTACAAGAATCTGTTCTGAGAACATTGCTGCTGGAGGACTTTGGGTCATTGGCAGAGAGATTTGGAATCTCCTGGGGGGTAATCCTTGGGGTGTCTCGAGAAGAACTTTCAAGTGTGACAGGTTACATTTTCTCACTTCTTTTTCTTCCTGCTTCTTTCAATGGAGGTATTCCTGGAGGGCTGTCCAAGGGTAGTATTCACCTCTCACTAGCCCACTGCTTTAGTGAGTTCATGGTGACAGTGATGATCTACAAATTTGTGCTAATGCCAAACATGCACTGAATAGTGTCTTGGATTAAGATCACCAGACTCTCCATGGAGGAAGTAAAGCATTCATCCACTTGGCACATGCGGTCATGGCTTGAAAGGATTCCTTCATCACCCATATATAATACTCAGTGCTGCAGTAGCTCCACCTACTGATGCCCTGCTTGCTTGTGCATCACCAATAGACTTTGCATGGCTGTGACCAAAGTTCCTTCATCAGCCTGGTACACAGCATGGACCTGACCTCCAACCATCTTCCTACTGACTATAATCTTCACTTTATCATAGCCATCTATATCTATGCCCTGTGAGGTGTCCACAAGCATGTGAACCAGAGCCAATTCATCAGTGAATGTAATAGAGAGAGATGTGATGCAATGCATCCCTGAGAAATAGACGTTTTCAATCTGAGAGAATGTACAAGATACTCTGTTAGTGGATCATCTCAAGTCCCTGTTGTAACCACAAGGGAAACCACAGACAAATAGCCCTTTCAATATTGAATGTGCTACTCCAGTCTGCAGGTGGAGTACACTACTTTTGCAATCAGAGCTGACAGTAAACCACTAATCAGCACTCCTCACGCTAATCTCATTAAGAACATGGATTGAGTGCACAATGGCTGGCTTTCCTCCACCTGTCTTTACCCATGACCACCCATGACCAGGAGTGTCTTTTTTTTTTGTAAATACAAGGGAACAATGTGTTTGCTCCAGGTAGTATTAAGGAGAACCATTTACCACTGGACTGTCTTTCATCCCATTAAGGTAGCTATGTCTATCTGTCTCTCCATTAAGGCTGCCATAGGAATTGCATGAGGTAGAGAGTGAGATACAGATGTCTTTGACCCACATGCATCCCTTATCCTGAAGCAAGTTGATGAGGGGGAACAGTATACCTATCAATGGCCATCTGATCATTTGTAAACTGATGCTTTTGTAGCCTCCCATCTTATAACCAATGTTTGCACACCACTTACTCAGACTCATTCAGATAGACTCACTGTTTGGGTTTGCAGTAGGTAATTCATCTTCTCTCCATTCTGAACACATGATTGCTTACCTCTGCTGTGACTTCTGTCCAGACATCTGTGGTTAGCCAAAACAGCCAGGATAAATACATCTCTCCATTCACAGACTGACTGGACAGCAAATCATTGCTAAACTGCAGGGGTATCTTTTGATTGATTTTGATCTTCTCTTTCTGCCTGGATTTAGAATTCAGATTCTAGCTCTGGTTTTCCCTTTTCTGTGAATGCTGGAGTCAACATAGAACTTTCAGGGAAACTGTCATGGAAACACTCTAGGAGCTGTGGAAGATTGAAGACAGAGCTAACTTCTGTTTAAAAATCATCGAATCACAGATTTACTACAGTATAGAAAGGGGCCATTACACCCATTGTGATTGCACTAGCTCTCTGAAGGAGCAGGCTCCCCACTGCTACTCTCCAGTCTTCTTAAAGTAACCCTGGATATTCTTCCTTTTCAGATCATAACACAATTCTCTCTTAAATGCCTCAACTGAACTTGCCTGAATCATAATTGCAAGCATGGCATTCCAGATCCCTTGACAAATACATGTTGGCTTTCCTTAATTATTCCTCATTCACCCGAGTGACTATTAATTTCGATCCCAATTTAATTTCTAAAATGGTCTCCACCTCTGCAATGCTCATGAGGGTAAACTGACTAAACTGTTATTCCTGGGCCTATCTTTGCATCCTGTTTTGAACATGCAATTATTCAGTTCTCTGGCAGTACCCCGAGTCTTAAGGAAATTCAAAAATTATGACCAGCACCTACACAATTTCCATTGCCACTCTCTTTGCTGTCCTTGGATGTATCACTCAGTGCGAGTACTTTATCAGTTTTAACTACAGACAGACTGTTCAAAACCTCCTCATCAATACAACTGTCCGAATTGCCTCCTGTTTTACCATGGCAATATTTCTTAGAGTCATAGAGATGTACAGCACGGAAACAGACCCTTCGGTCCAATGTGTCCATGCCGACCAGATATCATAAGTTAATCTAGTCCCATTTGCCAGCATTTGGCCCATATCCCTTGAAAACCCTTCCTATTCATATACCCATCCAAACGCCTTTTAAATGGACTTGTACCAGCCTCCACCACTTCCTCTGACAGCTCATTCCATAAATGCACGACTCTGCGTGAAAACATTGCCTCTAAGGTCCCTTTTAAAACTTTACCCCTCTCACCCTAAATCTATGCCCTCTAGTTCTGGAATTCATCACCCCAGGGAAAAGACTTTGTCTATTAACCCTATCCATGTTCCGCATGATTTTATAAACCTCTATAAGGTCACCCCTCAGCCTCTGACGCTCCAGGGAAAACAGCTCCAAGCCTATTCAGCCTCTCCCTATAGCTCAAAGCCTCCAACACTGGCAACATCCTTGTAAATCTTTTCTGAACTCTTGCAAGTTTCACAACATCTTTCCTATAGAAGGGAGACCAGAATTGCAAACAATATTCCAAAAGTGGCCTAACCAATGTCCTATACAGCCGCAACATGATCTCCCAACTCCTATACTCAATGCTCTGACCAACAAAGGAAAGCATACCGAACACTTTCTTTACTATCCTGTCCACTTGAGATTCCACTTTCAAGGAACTATGAACCTGCACTCCAAGGTCTCTTTGTTCAGTAACACATCCTAGGAACTTACCATTAGGTGTATAAGCCCTGCTCTGATTTGCTTTTCCTAAATGCAGAACCTCGCATTTATCTAAATTAAATTCTACCTGCCACTTGTCAGCCCATTGGCCTATCTGATCAAGATGCCATTGTACTCTGAGCTAACCTTCTTCACTGTCCATGACAACCTCTAATTTTGGTGTCATCTGCAAACTTACAAACTATACCTCCTATGTTCACATCCAAATCATTTATATAAATGATGAAAAGCAGTGGACTCAGTATCAATCCTTGCGGTGCACCACTGGTCACAGGTCTCCAGTCTGAAAAGCAACCATTCACCACCTCCCTCTGTCTTCTAGCTTCAAGCTAGTTTTGTAGCCAAATGGCGAGTTCTCCCTGTATTCCATGTGATCTAACCTTGCTAACCAGTATACCATGAGAAACCTGTAGAATGCCTTACCGAAGTCCATATACATCACGTCCATCACTCTGCCCATTCGTTACTTCTTCAAAAAACTCAATCAAGTTAGGGAGACATGATTTCCCACGTACAAAGCCATGTTGACTATCCCTAATCAGTCCTTGCCTATCTAAAAACATGTAAATCCTGTCCCCCAGGATTACCTCCAGCAACTTGCCCACCACCGATGTCAGGCTCACTGATCTCTAGTTCCCTGGCTTTTCCTTACCACCTTTCCTAAATAGTGGCACTACGTTAGCCAACCTCCAGTCTTGGTTCCCTCACCTGTGACTATTGATGATCTCAGCAAGGGGCCCAGCAATCACTTCTCTAGCTTCCCACAGAGTTCTAGGATACACCTGATCAGGTCCTGGGGATTTAATCACTTTTATGCATTTTAAAACAGTCAGCACCTCCTCCTCTGTAATGTAGACAATTTTCAAGATGTCACCATCTATTTCCCCACATTGTATATTTTCCATGTCCTTCTCCACAGTAGATACCTGACATATGCTTCCTTCTTTTTCTTGACCAACACCTCAATTTCTCTGGTCATCCATCCCTCCCTATTCTGGATTAGTGGTGCTGGAGGGGCACAGCAGTTCAGGCAGCATCCAAGGAGCTTCGAAATCGACGTTTCGGGCAAAAGCCCTTCATCAGGAATAAAGGCAGTGAGCCTGAAGCGTGGAGAGATAAGCTAGAGGAGGGTGGGGAGAAAGTAGCGTAGAGTACAATGGGTGAGTGGGGGAGGGGATGAAGGTGATAGGTCAGGGAGGAGAGGGTGGAGTGGATAGGTGGAAAAGGAGATAGGCAGGTAGGACAAGTCCGGACAAGTCATGGGGACAGTGCTGAGCTGGAAGTTTGGAACTAGGGTGAGGTGGGGGAAGGGGAAATGAGGAAACTGTTGAAGTCCACATTGATGCCCTGGGGTTGAAGTATTCCGAGGCGGAAGATGAGGC
>NC_057718.1:77364311-77405145 GCF_004010195.1 Chiloscyllium plagiosum | reverse complement strand
GAGGGAACGGTCTTTGCGGAAGGCGGAAAGGGGTGGGGAGGGGAATATACTCCTGGTGGTGGGGTCTGTTTGGAGGTGGTGGAAATGTCGGCGGATGATTTGGTTTATGCGAAGGTTGGTAGGGTGGAAGGTGAGCACCAGGGGTGCTCTGTCCTTGTTACGGTTGGAGGAATGTGGTCTGAGGGCGGAGGTGCGGGATGTGGACGAGATGCGTTGGAGGGCATCTTTAACCACGTGGGAAGGGAAATTGCGGTCTCTAAAGAAGGAGGCCATCTGGTGTGTTCTTCCTTGTTACGGTTTGAGTACCTATCCAACCCTCCCTATATCTACCAGCCTTGCCTTTCACTCCAACAGGAACATATTGTCTCTGGTCTCTCATTATCTCATTTTTGAAGGCTTCCCATTTTCTAGCCATTCCTTTACCTGCGAACGTCCGCTCCCCCTCCCCCAACCACCCCCCACCCCATCAACTTTTGAAAGTTCTTGCCTAATACTGTAAAATTGGCCTTCCTGTAATTTAGAACTTTAATCTTTAGATCCGGTCTATCCTTTTCCATCACTATTTTAAAACTAAGAAAATTATGGTCGCTGGCCCCAAAGTGCACCCCCACTGATACCTCAGTCACTTGCCTACCTTATTTCCCAGGAGTAGGTCAAGTTTTGCACCTTGGGCAGCATGGTGGCTCAGTGGTTAGCACTGCTGCCTCACAGCAGCAGGGTCGATTCCAGACTTGGGCAACTGTGTGGAGTTCGCAAATTCTCCTTGTGTCTGTGTGGGTTTCCTCCGAGTCCAAAGATATGCAGGTCAGGTAAATTGTCCATAGTTGTTAGGTGCAATAATTGGGGGGGGGGGGGGGGGGTGTTACTCTTCGGAGAGTCAGCGTGGACGTATTGGGCTGAAGGGCCTGTTTCCATACTATAGGAAATCTAATCTACTCATAATCCACATATTGAATCAGAAAATTTTCTTGTATACACTTAACAAATTCCTATCCATCTAAACCCTTAACACCATGGCAGTCACAGTCTTTGTTTGCAAAGTTAAAATCCCCTAACATTACCACCCTGTTATTCTTATAAAGAAATTAAATCTCCTTTCAAATTTGTTTCTCAATTTCACGCTGACTATTTGGCGGTCAATAGAACAATCCCAATAAGGTGATTATTCCTTGCTTATTTCTTAGTTCCAACCAAATAACTTCCTCGGACATATTCTCAGAAATATTCTCCCTAAATACAGCTGTAATGTCATACTTAATCAAAAATTCCAGGTCCCCCTCCTTTCTTGCCTCACTTTCTTCCTTGGTAAGGATAGATGCAAAACTCCTGAAAGAAACAGCAAGTTACTGCAAAATAATGTGATAATAATGAAATAAAGATTTCACTTTCTTTGCAGCTATATAAACATTGCTGGATACAATTGAAGGAGAAAGTTACGACTGCAGGTGCTGGAGATCAGAGTCGGGAGTGTAGTGCTGGAAAAGCAAAGCAGGGCAGGCAGCATCCGAGGAGCAGGAGAATCAGGAAGGGCTTATGCCCGAAATGTTGATTCTCCTGCTTCTTGGATGCTGCCTGACCTGCTGTGCCTTTCAAGCACTACACATTGGATACAATTGAAGTCTAATAGATATTCATGGAGCTCAGCCAGGCATTCAGAATAATGTAAACTGCTCAACCCATTTTTGTTCTCAGATAAGCTCATTATGAAGGCTGATTTACGTTCTATGAATAGCTAATCAACTTATACCTTAGCAAACGTTCTTTATACAACTGAATAAAGATGGGAAAGCTTTGTTTGATTCATACCTGCTGTTTCTTGCAAGAATTTTGTTCACTCCTTATGTATTTGCACAGTGGTTAGCACTGCTGCCTCTCAGTGCCAGGGATCAGGGTTTGATTCCTACCTCAGATGACTGTCTGTGTGGTGTATGCACATTTCCCCCTCATTGTGTGGGTTTCTTCTAGGTGTTCTGGTGTCTTCCCACAGTCCAAAGATGTGCAGGTTAGGTGGATTAGCCATGGTGTCCAGGGATGTAAAGGTTCGATGGATTAGCCAGGGGAAAATGCAGTGCTACATGGATAGGGTAGATATCTGGGTGGAATGCTCTTCGGAGGGTCAAATCTCCTACTTCTACAATATTGAGATTCAATGAAGTCAGAAGTGAATTTTTTTCTGACATTAATATCCTAAATGACTATAGTTGATCAAGAATTTTGAAGGTTCTTAATTTGATCCATTTTTTAAAAACAAATGTTTCAAAGTCTCTGCTTATTGTGTCAATTTAAATATTATTTGAGAGTCAGTCTTGCCAATGGCTCATTGATTATGTATCTAATGGACATCTGTGGATTGGATGGGTGAAGCAGGGAAGATGTTGAAGATTTGAGAGTCTAATATTTATCATTAAAACCAGGCCAATATTCCTGTAAACAGGGGCAGGCATTACAGCCATCAGGCTTACTATCTACCTGCCTCCTTTACCACCTTCAGCCTGCAGTACGTTATCATTCACCTGTCTCCTCAGCACAAAAATATTGTGGATGTGAGTAGTTTGACAGGAAATGGGTCTGCCAAGTTGGAACCTTTTTCCAACTCAAGCTTCCTGTTCCTCAGTGAAAATCTGGCATTTTGTATTCAGAACTTATAGTCCTCAGAACTGCACTTCTTCGAACAAGTTTTCTGTTGTTGCCAAATAAAATGTCCATATGGTTATCTGATCCTGTTGCTCACCCATTTTATTTATTAGACTGTGCACTCACATCCATACATAGTAAGCCTAATTTTTATTACTTTCCCTTACACTCTGACACCTGATTCCTTACATTTTTTTTTACAAAGGTTCTATCTCAGCCTC
Organism: Chiloscyllium plagiosum; assembly: GCF_004010195.1. Lineage (NCBI taxonomy): Eukaryota > Metazoa > Chordata > Chondrichthyes > Orectolobiformes > Hemiscylliidae > Chiloscyllium > Chiloscyllium plagiosum. The sequence goes on along the minus strand of NC_057718.1, from coordinate 77,402,290 downwards.
CTAGAAACTTACTATTTTCTACTTTAATGTTATTTTTATCTCCCAATTCTCTGTTCACCTTAGTTTTCTTAAGTGATATCACTACTGGCTCCTCCAAGTTGGTTCAAACCCTCCCCAATGGCAGTAGCAATTTGTCCTGAATCGTCATTGGTCTTGGTTTTACTTAGGTGACATTCATCTGGGTTTTACTATCATTGAGGTCTTGTTTGTTGATTTCCTTCCTAGCTTCCTAAACTCTGCCTGCAAGATCATATCTTTCTTTCTGCCTATGTTGTTCGATACGCAACATGACCACTGTCTGTTCACCCTAGAGCCTCAGAGAGCTAATTCATCTAATATATTGTAAATGTCTCATGCATTCAGATACAGTGTCTTTAGTTTTGAAATTTTCTAATATTCCTGATGCCAGCTGGTCAATAATATTTGTTATTCTTATTCTCTCATCCTGGTACATTGCTTATTTTTACCCAAAACAATTGTTCTGGAAATGTAGAACGTTGACATTTTCCTTGCAGCTTTTGAATTTTAAAATGAATTTAAAATAATTCCACAGGATGTAGACAGATATTTTTACTTAACAATTGTTTTCTTTTCTCAAGCCCTTTATGGAGTTCTATTTCTGAGCCACAAAGAAGCAGCATTTGCTAACTACCGACTGTGGGAATCTGTGGGATTTGTTACAGCATTTGCTTATGCAAACTTCTTATGTATAAAAGTCAAGCTCATTATCTTGGTGATAGTCCTGTTATTGGGCATGATACTGTATGGAATTGTCGAATATATTGAATTTGTTCAGCATGGCAGTGAAAATCCTCACACAGTTTCACAAATTTTACGTGGTGAGCACCTAAAAACAAAAAAACAGAAGCCAGATGAACTGGAAGAAGAAGCGAAAGAAGAAACAGAAACCACTGATGTAAAATCTGTTGATGAAAATGATGCTGAAACCTAAAAGACATCCTCTGGGACAAAGTTATATGAGCAGCATCTACATTCTTCTAAAGATTAACTATACACTTTAAAATATTGCATTACATAATTTACTTCAAAATAATTTTCTAAGTATTGTATTAAATTTATAATGGCCAAGACTGTCTTCTATAATAGTCAAGCTGAATTAGATAATGTAACATTGGTAGATCCATGAATTGGCATAAAATATAGGTTTGAGTTCATAGGATATTTAAGTTGTTTTTGAAACTCTTACCTAGTCCAGTAACACAGGTAAACGTGGTGAGGAAAATGCCAAATCTCCAAGTCAAAAACGATTTTGCAACAACTTGTACTGCAACAGCCCATGCTGGATCTTTAAATAATAACTAGTACTTTTAATCCATAAACACAGCTTGTTGAATATCCTGTGGTATGTTAGTACTTTTACCTTGAAAGTTAGACTAGAAGACCCTATTATCATACTCATGGTGATGGCAATGCTTGTAACCTGAAATAAATTTCTCCAATTCATCTTGTTTAAATGGTAATATTATTTCCTTCCATATCATAAACATGCCCTTATGCTGGAGGCCAAAACAAAAGTTTGTCCTAAGAGTGAGATAGTAAATTTGATAATTTATTTGATTAAAGGCCAACTTAGAATCTTCAAGTGTATGTTTCATATCTTTTCACTCGTGTTAATTTGTGCATTGCTTAATAGCTGGAGAAAGGAAAAGATTACTAAAAAAATCAAAACTGAAAAGGTAGTTTTTTTTTTACAGAAAGCTTTGAGATTGGAAAAATAATAGCAAAACTAAAAGTAGGTTCTACGTATGACAGCAAAATGGCTGAAATTTCTATGATGGAATATAGATTGGAGAGTACACAGCACACAGGTTTGAAGAAGATTGCAGAGGTAGGAAAAGGCAATTCCAAGTACAGATTTGAGAGTAAGGACAAATATTTTAAATTTAAGACCTGAGTTCATTGAGAATTTGGGGAAGTAAGATACACTGTGAGTTGCACAATTCTATCTGGATTGAAATTTATGTAAAAGTGAAACCCTTGCTTAAATAACAGGTGCAGAGGTTATGAAAAAGTGTTGAAACAATAGGTTTGGATCAATTTCAGAGCTACAGGAGGAATGTTTCTATGGTTGAATTCCAGTGTTTTATCATTATGTACGAAGTTTATACCGACAAGGGCATAACCAACTATCACAAGCACCAGTGTTCTTAATAATAAATGAAATGTTCTAAAACATATATTGTGCATTTAGTTGAATAAATTTTACTCTCTGAAGTTTGTCAAATTTAGTTAATTATGCTGTGATACTTTAAGCAGTTATACATGTGTGCATAATCAGTGCAATTTAGATGATTACAGGACACAGAGGAGTTCTATTGCTAAAACATAGAAAGGTCAAATAAAAAGTGAAAATGCCAAAAAGGTGTCATCTTCAACTTCTTAACTGCTTCATAACCTGAGCTGCAAAGGATATATTTGGGAAAGATAAAGAGAGACTTTCTATCTATTTCTGTTCTATCTGGAAGTATTATTTCATACAACCAAACATCTTCTTTCCCCACCACCTAATCGCCCAAATACTACCAACAAATCACCTGTGTTCCAGTTGATTAATTTACCTGCAAAATCTATTAAGAGCAATACAGTAACACCAAAAATGAGGGACAGATAGGGAAAGAGGTGGGGGTTGGGAAATAACTTGCTGTTTATAAAAATACATTATGGTGACTGAACATCTGTCATTCCTAATTGTAGTAATGAGTTATAAATTGATGTTGATGAGCCTAATGATAAAATTCCTTACACTTGGACAAGTTTGGTGATTTCAAATATTCTAGCCCTAATGTGATTACAAATACTCTAGCCCCAATATGACTCATATTGGATAAGTTAATATACAGTGATTTATTTACTTTTGGGAAGGACCAATAGCTCTAAACCCATGGACATCACAATGCTATACTTGTGGCATAGTTCATTGCATATTAACCTTGGAGTAAGAAGTTTGTAGGTTCTAGATCCATGTCAGAGACTTCAGGCATAAATCCATTCTGACTGTGGGAGGCACCCGATTTCAGGTGGGATGTTAAACCACAGTCTCTGTTTAACCTCTCAGGTAATACTAAGCTCACATTGCATTACTTCAGAGAAAGGGCAGAGCAATGATTCTTGAAATTCTGGTCAATATTTATCTCTCAACAACATCATCAAAACATTATCTGGTCATTATTACTTTACAGCAATGCACAAATTGTTTGCTCTACTCGATGATTACATTTCAAAATAGAGCTTCATTGACTGTAAAGTATTTTGGGATGTCCTATGGTTGTGAAAACAGTTGTACTTATCTAAGTTCACCTTTATTTCAGGTTTGTTTCAACTTAATTAAATATTTTGGTGATTTTTTATCTGGTATGTATATTTCTGATGTTTTAAAGTAAATTAAACAAACTTTTGCCTTTCTTACAAAATTGTTTATATTTAAAAATAGTGATGCTTATGATAGGTTTGCTATTGGACAAGTACACGGGGCTGAATTTTCTCATTTTTAGTTAAAGTGCTTCATGAGTGAGATCCTGGTGCGTGGTCAAACATGGGGCATACAATAGGAACAACAGTTGGCCATTCAGCCCATCCAATGTGCCCTACTGTTCAATACCATCACGGCACATGCTTTTACCTACTCAATTCCAGTAACCCTGTAGGTCACTGGTAATCAAAGGATCTATCAATCTCTTTCTTACACATTCTCAAAGACCAGGTTTCCACAGCCCTGTGTGATAGAGAATTCCAAATGATCACAACTATCTTTGAACTCAGTTTCCATTATTTTTAAATTGTTCCCTCTAGTTCTAGACTCCTCAACCTGAGGAATCATCTTCCACTCTTCACCTTATTAGTTATGCAACTGCCAGCTCAGGGATTCAGGACCTTTTGGAGATTACACTACTGCCATCATATTTGAAGCCTAACTACACACTATTTCAGAAGGTGAAACCCAGGAATTACCCTTCACACTATGATGCTTAACCATCATCACAAATGTTACGGCAGTGTGCCGTTATGCAGAATTCCTGGCTAATATTCTTAGGACATAGGTTTGAGTAGTGAAATTTGAATTCAACCAAGTCTGGGATTTAAAAACAAACTAGCCTAATGGCTCCAATGTAATCAATGTTAATTATCTTAAAAATCCATCTAATTCACTAAACCCTTTCAAAGAAGCAAATCTGCCAACATTACCTGAGATAGCCATGAGGTTACACATTGTGATCGAATAACATTCCACAGCTGCTCGTGGCCATAGAACCTAATGCAAAGCCAGACACAGAGGAATGTGGTTGCTTCTTGACTGCCTGCAATAATGTCCTCGCAAGTCATTTAGTTTTATCAAACTACAACAAAGCTTAAGAAAAAGGGATTAAACCAAATAGACCATTTGGCATCAACTTAGGACCAGAAGCGACAATGGCAAACTCAGACCTGTCACCTGCAAAGTCTTCCTGACCAACATTTGAGGGCCTGTAGCAAATTTGGGAGAGCTATTTCACAGCAACAGCTGACATTGTCATACTGATAGAATAATACCCTACAGACAATGTTGCAGACACCACTAATCACCATCCCATTGAGGTCCTCCCACTGGAGGTGGCAGAACAGTGGAATACATTTGTGAAGGGATCACCCTGGGAGTCCTTAATATTGACCTCAGACCCCATGTAATTAGGACTGACATGGACTAGGTAACGTCTTGCAGATTTCTACTTACTACACACACACACACTCCACCGCCAGCCCCCCCCCCCCCACCCCCAACTTCCCCAGCCCAGTCAACCTGATGATAAATACTACTCCATATTAAACAATGCTGCTTGGAGGGACCACTGTGGGTGACCACGGCACAGAATCTACTCCGGGTGGAGGATTTCAATGTCCCTTACCAAGGGTGGCTTGGTGGTACTACTACTAACTGAACAGGCCCAGTCCACAGCAGACAAGTGAGGGAACCAACAAGTGACAAAAACCTATCTGACACCAATCTACCTGTTGTAGACATATAGTCCATGACAGTATCATGAAAGTGACCACTACAAAGTCCTTTTTGAGAAGAAGTGCTGGTTTCACACTGAGGATATCATTCATGGTATTATGTGGTCATAATAAATAGGAGAAACTTCAACACAGATGGAGCAACACAACTTGGCATCCATGAAACGATGTGGATAATTAGTAGCAGTAAAATTGTATTTAGCCACAATATTTAATCTTATGGCCTGGCATATCCCCATCACCATCAAGCTAGGGCACCAACTCATTCAATGAAGAGTATGGAGAACAGCACCAAGCGTATCTAAAAAATTGAGGTATCAATTTCTACTGTTCTTTATTTTGTTCTGGTGAAGCTATAACAGTAGACTATTTACTTGCAAAAAACAGAAACAGCGTGCAATAGACAGGGCTATGTGATTTAAAAACCAATAAATCAAACCGACATACATATACAAATTAGAGCAGGAGTAGGACAATGAGCTTCTTGGGCTTGCTCTGCCATTCAATTATTCATTCAGTTGTAAATGATGGTGGACAATTAAACAACTAACAAGAAGTGTACGCTCCATAAATACTTTCATCCTCATCAATGGGGGAATTCAGTGTACAAGACAAGGCTGAAGTAGTTGCATCCAATTTCAGCCAAACGTTTTGAGGGTCCATCTTGGCCTCCTCCTGACATTCCCTGCATCACAGATGTCCAACTTTAACAAGAGAGAGTCTAACCATGGTTCTTTGATATTACAATGATTTTACCTTACAAATCCTCCACTATCAACATTCTGGAAGGTTACAAAATCAGAGGTTGCTGGAAAAGCTCAGCAGGTCTGGTAGCATCAGTGCAGAGAAATCAAAGTTAATGTTTTGAGTTCAGTGACCCTTCCTCAGAACCTTGTGTGTCTGAACGTAGTCCGGAGTCCGTGCGGTGTCTGAACATAGTCCATAGCAACACGATGGCTGGAGGAAGAGCGCCTCATCTTCCGCCTAGGAACCCTCCAACCACAAGGGAGTAACTCAGATTTCTCCAGTTTCCTCATTTCCCCTCCCCCCACCTTGTCTCAGTCCCAACCCACGAACTCAGCACCATCTTCCTAACCTGCAATCTTCTTCCTGACCTCTCCGCCCCCACCCCCACTCTGGCCTATCACCCTCACCTTAACCTCTTTCCACCTATTGCACTTCCAACGCATCTCCCCCAAGTCCCTCCTCCCTACCTTTTATCTTAGCCTGCTTGGCACACTCTCCTAATTCCTGAAGAAGGGCCCATGCCTGAAACGTCGATTCTCCTGCTCCTTGGATGCTGCCTGACCTGCTGCGCTTTTCCAGCAACACATTTTCGATTCATTATCTTCACCATTGTTGCACAGTAGTGGCATTGTGTACAATCTAAAGAAATGTAATGTAGTAATTTACCAAAATTCATTTCAAAGCTCCAACTTCCAAACAAGTGGCCTCCATCTCAAGATATGGGTAGACTATTTAGGACAGAGATGAGGAAAAAAATTCATCCCGCAGAAATTGCTGAGCTTGCAGAATTCGCTCCCACTGAATGCAGTTGAGACCAAAACATTGAATGTTTTCAAAAAGAGATAGGTATAATTCTAAGGGCTAAAGGGATCACTGGTATGGGGCAAAAATGAGAACAGGGTATTGAATTGGATGTTCAGCCATGATCATATTGAATAGTGGAGCATGATTGAAGGACTGAATGGCCTACTTCTGTTCCTATTTTCTATGTTGAGAAGAACAAAGGCAGCAGATAGATGGGAACATCATCATGATGAAGATCCCCTCCAAGGCACATACCATCCTTGCTTGACAGTGTATCACTGTTTCTTAATTACCATTCATTGATATTACAATGATTTTACCTTACAAATCCTCCACTACCAACATTCTGGAAGGTTATAAAAACTCCTGGAACTCCATAACACTATCATTGCATCCCGACACTCCAAGGACTGCAGCAGTTCACAAAAGCAGCTCAGCACCCTGTTCTGAGGGCAGCTAGGAATTGGAAATCAATGCTGATCTAACCAGCAAAACCTACATCCCATGAACAAATAAAAAGGGAAGCAGGCACCCCACTCAGCCATCAAAAACTTGCAGGTGCTGGTGAATAAGGTAGTGAAGAGTAAGTTAGTGCTGTTTCTCACCAAATGAGCCATGCTACTACACCAACTCAGCCTGGACCTTTATTGTGGCCCAGGTCAAAGCTCTATCCCAGGTAAAACAATGCACAACACTGCAAGAAGTGAATGATCTTCTGTGCACCATAAGGTGATTGCCATTACCTTGTCCCAACTACCTCACACTTACAGTGACACTGGTCACTCTAACTTTACCACTGCATGTGCCTCTCTCCAAAGCTCATGGACCACAACTAGGACTATTGCATGCATTATGCCAACTCATCTGGCACTCACCTACTTCATCCTCCAACAGTACCACCCTTCTTCACCTATGTGCTTCCTACTCACCTGTTGGGGATATCCTGCTAATTCTCCTGCTTATGCATCATCACTGTCAGTTCTTCCATCCACACCCATCGTACTCAATCCCTCCTACTTTGCCTCATTGCAGAAAGATTGTCCCAAACCATGGCCAAATGGGCCAACAGCAGACATGATTCCTTGTGACCAATGGAAATTCTTGAGTTGGATGCGTACAGCATGACCCCTTTTGTTGCAATAGGGAGACATCAATGGACAACTGACCCATGAAGCTCCATTGTGTTGTGCTGTACTCTGCTATTACATCAATGCCAACTCATTATTGATTAACTTACACAAATTTTTATCCCTCTTAGAATCTTAGAATTTTACAGTCCAGGAGGCCATTCAACACATCGTGTTTGTACCTGCTTTCAAAACAGCTATCCAACTAGTGCCATTCTCCACCCCTATTTTTGTAGCCCTCTAAATTTATCACTTTCAAATATACATCAAGTTCTCTTTTGAAACTTCGTACAGAATCCACCTCCACTACTCTCCCAGGCAGTGCATTCCAAATCTTAACAACTCTCTGAATGAAGGAGTTTCTCCTCATCTCACTCTTGCTCACAATCTTGAGATTACAACTCCTAGTTACTGAGGTCAACTTGTGGAAACAGAATATCCTTTAGCCTGTCAAAATTATTCACAATTTTAAGCATCATAGCAAGATCAGCTCTTAATCGTCTTTGTTCCAAGGAGCATAAGCCCAATTTCTCTAATCTTCCCTTCTATCTAAAATCCCTCCTTCTTGGGATCATTCTACTAAATCTCCTTTGAACTCTCTCCAGTGCTTGAGAATCCTTCCTTAAATAAATTGTCCAGAATTGAACACAATACTCTAAATATGTTCTAACCAATGATTTGTAGCAGTGTAGCATCACTTCCTTACTTTTGTACTCAAAGCTTCAATTTATAAGCTGTTACTAACAACTGTTCCAACTTGCCTGGCCATCTTCAGAAAATTACTCATCTGAAACCCAATGTCCCTCTCATCCTGTAACTCGCCACAAAGTTGTACCGTTAAGCACGTATTGTCTGTACATGTCAACAAATTCTCTTGCTTATCTTATGCAGGTACAAGTGGCATTCAGCAAACCTCTGACCAAAGTGTCCAGTGCAGGAGACTCTCAGCTCCACCTGCACTTCTGAGGAGGAAGCCACTGAACTCTCAAAGGATGGACGGGCAAAGGTTTCACCTGCACGCTCCACCAGCTCAGAGATTTTCCCCTTAATGGGTACTCTTTCTAAGTTAGAGTGAGAGCACAATCTGGTGAGCACATCATTAGTATGTCTCAAACTGGCCAAGGTAAAAACTGTCCAAGTCTCTGAAAATCAGAGGATTATCAGAGATCTACCACCTATTCAATCTCAGGCAGGAGACAATCCCACGGTCTTGACCATTAATGACTTTGGCAAAATGCATACTCAAGCACAGGAATAGAAGGCAGGTTTGTCAGAGGTAGTCAGTAAACTCAAATGAAGGATAGTGGAGTCCACTAATTTTTCAGTACTGTGCTGCTCACTTTGGTATGCATGTGCATGGCTATCTTCTTGGAGTAGTTGGCAATCATGGGAACAATCATGGGAAAAGCCATGTCAAGCACACTCAATGCCTGCCAGAGATATATATATATATATATATATATATATATATACATATAGATAGATTTGCATTCTATTGCTGTATCCATAGGTGTATAACAGCAATATCAAGGTGAGAGAGATATTGAGGGACTTTGATGTTACTCTAGGTGCCCCGCCTCTCAGAAAGAGAGTGTGGTACCTGCAGGCACCCACAGGGAGGAGCGACTATGTGCATGATCACCAGAAGCTTCTCATCTGATCAGTCCACGTGCTTGGGCACTCCAACAGCCCATGGCTCTGATGCCAAAGCCTACAGAAGCTCCAGGCCAACAAGGGTGAGACTGCATTTGGGCAAGGCTTTCTGTGCCCAAATGCACCCAGGGATGATTGTTCAAGTCTTTGAAGCCAACAGAGCCAACTATAGAGAACAATCCGTCTACATCAGCTGCAAATGCTAGGACTGCACTGAGAGAAACTGGAGAGACAGGAAGAAAAAGAGTTTATGAGGTAAGTAAGTGTAATGCAAACTTGCACTTTTTGAAATATGTATGCACTTGCACTCATGAAATGTCTGCTGCAGTATCTATGTCGCTATTGGACATGTTACATCCATATGAGCAGATTCTTTAGAAACTCCAACGATAAAAGAAGTTGTAATGACCAAGCCATTACTTATCTCTCACAAGTAACCAACTTCGTGACTGTAGAAACCTTCAGGTATCAGGAATTTTTGAAGTGTGACATTGATAATGGCAGTCAAAGCTTTGTACTTTAAAGTGGATCAGGTTGACGATATTTACTATCTGTAGGTGCTGAGATGGGACCTGGCCTGCACATACCTTCAACATTTACACCCATCTTGTGAGTGAGACTCCAAAAGGAGTGATGGTTTCACATATCTCTGAAGGGAAAGGTTCATTCTATTCATCAGCTTACAGGTCAGCACACTATACAATGAACAGTTTACATGTCACTCTCCTCATAGCACGATAACCACGAATCTGTTGTTGAAGAAGGCATATGGCGTACTGGCTTTTATTGGTAGAGGAATTGAGTTCCGGAGCCCTGAGGTCATGTTGCAGTTGTATAAGATTCTGGTGCGGCCGCATCTGGAGTATTGTGTGCAATTTTGGTCACCATACTATAGGAAGGATGTGGAGGCACTGGAACGGGTGCAGAGGAGGTTTACCAGGATGTTGCCTGGTATGGTAGGAAGATCGTATGAGGAAAGGCTGAGGCACTTGGGGCTGTTTTCATTGGAGAAAAGAAGGTTTAGGGGTGACTTGATAGAGTTGTACAAGATGATTAGGGGTTTAGATAGGGTTGACCATGAGAACCTTTTTCCACGTATGGAGTCAGCTATTACGAGGGGGCATAGCTTTAAATTAAGGGGTGGTAGGTATAGGACAGATGTTAGGGGTAGATTCTTTACTCAGTGAGTCGTGAGTTCATGGAATGCCCTGCCAGTAGCAGTGGTGGACTCTCCCTCTTTATGGGCATTTAAATGGGCATTGGATAGGCATATGGAGGATAGTGGACTAGTGTAGGTTAGGTGGGCTTGGATCGGCGCAACATCGAGGGCCAAAGGGCCTGTACTGCGCTGTATTTTTCTATGTTCTATGTTCTATATTCTATGTTCTATGATTGTCAGAAAAACCCATCTAGTTCCCTAAGTCCTTTACGGAAGGAACCTGCAATCTTTACCCGATCTGGCTGACATGTGACTCCAGATCCACAGCAAATTGGGTAACAATTAACTGCCCTCTGAGCAATTAGGGATGGGCAATAATGCTGCCTAGCCATTGATGTGCTCATTTCATGAATGAATAAATAAAAATTGGCCTGCCAAGAAAATCTAGACAAAGCGCTGACCCTTGCACATTCAATGCTGCCTCACAAATTGCTCAATCATTTCAGGACAGTCTAGCAGTCCATACACACTCTGAAAAGTTGAAGTCTCATTGATAATGGAAGGGTCAAAAGGACATGTCTCAGGATCTTCTCAACCTGCTAACTATCAGGTAGACTTCACTGCACAATACTCAGAAATCATGTGCCAAAGCCTAAGTGCTATCTTACATTAATGCACTCAACAATGTTAAGTGCACTGTCTTACTGATTACTGTTTTTTCCCTAATGGTTGATCAGATCATTAATGTGTAGGTGCTTGAGAGTAGGATGGTCTGAAGCATACAATCAGATGGATAACAAAACATTTATTTCATAACAGAGAAGATATCTTGCAGAGAAACCGCAAAAATAACAAAATCCACATGTCCTTTACACTAAGTAGGGAAGCTTGCCAAATAACCAACAGCATGTTAAAAAAAATTAAAGCTCAAATCCAGCTCATTTATCCAGAAGGTGGGTTTCAATTAAGTTCTATTAAGTTCTATTTGGCTTCTCGTGCTCAACAGTGCATGGCTGTATCATTCTTCCTCAAATGTCCCCATTAGTCAAACTGATCCTCATTCTCACTTCATCTTAGATTTCAATCCTCTATTCATTTACTGGTGCTGAATTAGGTCTTGCCTATAGTAGAGCATCACTGAGGAAAGATAACATTGGGTCAGATAGAACAGCTGCCAGAGATCCAAAACACAGTAGTGGCACCACATATTGAGGCTAGTCAAGATGGAGGCAACCAGGAATCAGTACAGCAATGAAAAAATTCAGTGTAGTCCTGCATCTGCAGATGACAGAGCGACAATGTCAAAGACAGTTCAGTACATCTAAAGAGGCAGTTAATAAATTGAGTCCTCTCCTTCAGGATGATGTGCAGCTTCTTCACAAGTATTGCGTTCAAGGACCCAGAGGGAACATGTGTGACATCTCAAAACAGTGGCACATCAGAGTCATCATCAATGTGTTATTTTAAAATAGCCACAGCCTTCACTGAACTTCAGAATATACCCAGAAGCCAGGAAGCCAAATAAGTATAGGCTCCAGTGCCCATGCAGGTTTCCCACAGGTGTAGGCTTGACTGCGTGTATGAAGCAATTGGAGCTTCTTGGTACCAGCCTGCAACCTTCATAAATGGAAAGGCCTATAACTCAGTTATTGTGCAATTGATTTGCAACCAACAAAAAAAATCTTTTAGTTAGATGTTTTTAAAAATGCATTCTTGAACTTTGCGATTAGAGTTGCCAAAACGACTTGTGGAGTGTACCCAAATCAATTGGAACATACATTAGATTCTTGCGGGTGTCATTTTCATCCTGGGATACTTCACTGACCAGAACCAGGACAATGGATGTGTCCTGTGAAACAAGAAGTAGTTGGTGGGACACTGAAACATAAAGAGTCATAGAGAGGTGCAGCACAGAAACAGGCCCTTTGGTCCAACTCATCCATGCCGAACAGAAATCTAGTCTCATTTGCTAGTACTTGGCCCATATCCCTCTAAACCCATCCAAATTATATACCCATCCAGATGCTTTTTAAAAGTTGTAATTGTACCAGCTTCCACCACTTCCTCTAGCAGCTCATTCCATACTCGCATCACCCTCTGTATGAAAGATTTGCCCCTTCGATCCCTTTTATATCTTTCCCCTCTCACCTTAAACCTATGCCCTCTAATTCTGGACTCTCCCAACCCAGGTAAAAGACCTTGTCTGTTTACCCTATCTTTCCCCCTCGTGATTTTATAGGCCTCTCTAAGGTCACCCCACAGCCTCTGCACTTCAAGGAAATCAGCCCAGCCTATTCAACCTCCAACCTGGACAACATCTTGCAAATCATTTCTGAATCCTTTCAAGTTTCACAACATCCTTCTTAGAGCAGGGAGACCAGAAGTGTACACAATATTCCAATGTCCTGTACAGCTGCTACATGACCTACCAACTCCTATACTCAATGCTCTGACTAATAAAGGAAAGCACACTAAACACTTTCCTCACTATCCTATCTACCTGAGACTCCACTTTCAAGGAATAATGAACATGTACTCCAAGATCTCTTTGTTCTGCATCACTCCCCAGGATCTTACCATTAAGCATATAAGTCCTGCTCTAATTTGTATTTCCAAAATGCAGCACCTCACAGAATCTAAATTAAACTCCATCTGCCACTTGTCGTCCCATTGGCCCATCTGATCAAGATCCTGTTGTACTCTGAAGTAACCTTTGTCACTGTCTACTTCACCTTCTATTTTAGTGTCATCTCCAAACTGACAAACTAACCCTCCTATGTTCATTCCAAATCATTTTACATGATACAAATATCTCAGCAAGAGGCCATGCAATCATTTTCCTAGCTTTCCACAGAGTTCTAGGGTACAGCTGATCAGGTCCTAGGGATTTATCCATTTTTATGCATTTTAAGATATCCAACACCTTCTCCACAGTAAACACTGATACCAATACCCATTTAGTATCTACCCTATCTCCTGTGGCTGCACACAAAGGTTGCCTTGCTGATCTTTGAGGGGTCCAGTTCTCTTCCTAGTTACCCTTTTGACCTTAATATATTTATAAAATCCTTTTGGATTCCCCTTAACCCTATTTGCCAAAGCTATCTCACGCCCCTTTTGCCCTCCTGATTTCCCTCTTAAGTATACTTCTATTAAATTTTTACTCTTCTGAGGATTCACTCGATCTCTGCTGTCTATACCTGATATATGCTTCCTTCTTTTTCTTAACCAAAACCGCAATTTCTCTAGTCCACCAGCATTCCCCACACCTACGAGACTTGCCTTTCACCCTAACAGGAATATACTGTCTCTGTGGCCCTGGTCATGGCAGATGGAGGTATAGAGGGATTGGATATCCATGGTGAAGATGAGGCGTTGGGGCCGGGGAAACGGAAGTCTTGGAGGAGGTGGAGGGCGTGGGTGTTGTCTCGAACGTATGTGGGGAGTTCCTTCGAATCCTCCCACTTCCTCCAGACCAAAGGGGTAGCCATGAGCACTTGTATGGGTCCCAGCTATGCCTGTCTCTTTGTTGGCTACATTGAACAGTCAATCTTCTGTAATTACACCGGCATCACTCCCCACCTCTTCCTCCGCTACATTGATGACTGCATTGGCACCACCTCATGCTCCCATGAGGAGGTTGAGCAATTCATCAACTTCACCAACACACTCCACCCTGACATTAAATTTACCTGGACCATCTCTGACGCCTCCATCCCCTTCCTGGACCTCTCCATCTCCATGACCGACTTGACACTGACATTATTTACAAACCCAACAACTCCCACAGCTACCTGGATTACAGCTCTTCCCACCCTACCTCCTGCAAAAATGCCATCCCGTATTCCCAATTCCTCCGCCTCCGCCATATCTGCTTCCAGGAGAACCAGTTCCACCACAGAACACACCAGATGGCCTCCTTCTTTAGAGACCGTAATTTCCCTTCCCACGTGGTTAAAGATGCCCTCCAACGCAACTTGTCCACATCCCGCACCTCCGCCCTCAGACCCCACCCCTCCAACCATAACAAGGGCAGAAGGCCCCTGGTGCTCACCTTCCACCCTACCAACCTTCGCATAAACCAAATCATCTGCCGACATTTCCGCCACCTCCAAACAGACCCCACCATCAGGGATATATTTCCCTCCCCACCCCTTTCCACCTTCCGCAAAGACCGTTCCCTCTGTTACTACCTGGTCAGCTCCACGCCCCTCTACAACCCACCCTCCTGTCCTGGCACCCTCCCTTGCCACCACAGAAATTGCAAAACCTGCGCCTACATCTCCTCCCTCACCTCCATCCAAGGCCCAAAGGAGCCTTCCACATCCACCAAAGTTTTACCTGCACATCCACTAATATCACTTATTGTATCCGTTGCTCCCGATGTGGTCTCCTCTACATTGGGGAGACTGGACGCCTCCTAGCAGAGCCCTTTAGGGAACATATGCTACTTTCTGCACACCCCACCCTCCTCTCGCTTATCTCTCCACCCTTCTCTGCCTGTATTCCTGATGCAGGGCTCTTGCCCGAAACATCGATTTTACTGCTCCTCTGATGCTGCCTGAACTGCTGTGCTTTTCCAGCACCACTCTAATCTATACCTGACATATGCTTCCTTCTTTTCTTGACCAGAACCTCAATTTCTCTAGTCATCAGGCATCCCTTACATCTACTAGCCATGCCCTTCACCCTAAAAAGGACATACTGTCCCTGGACTCTTGTGATCTCATTTTTGAAGGCTTCCCATTTTCCAGCCATCGCCTTACCTGTGAATATTCACTCCCAATCAACTTTTGAAAGTTTTTGCCTAATACTGTCAAAATTGATCTTCCTCCAATTTAGAACTTTAACTTTTAGATCCAGTTTGTCCTTTTCCATCACTATTTAGAAACGAATAGAATCATGATCACTTGCCTCAAAGTGCCCCACCAAAGGATGTCAAACCCCTCTGTTATTTAAAACTAAAATACTGAGAAAACCTCGCCTCGTACAAAATGTGTGAGTGATAGAAAACCGCCTGATTTCCACTGTTTAAAGAAACTTAACTAGATCTAACAGTGAATACTAAATAAAAACTATTAACAAACCCAAACCCCTTTTTCTTAACTAATCACTACCTAACTCCAACTCTATTTAAATGCTGCTCCAATAACACAATTACTGAACATTGAATTAACTTAATCTCTCATCGTCTGGTCTTCCAACTCTGCTATTTCAAAACTTCCATCCTTCCGATTCTGCTGTCTTCATCCTGGGCCATCTTGTATGATTTTGGTTTTTACTGTGAGTACCTTTGTCTAAAATTCCGTAGAACCTTTAATAGAGGTGCTTTCTGAAATTTCTTTCAAAGCAGTTGGCTCTCTTTAGGTGGCAGTTGATCTCTCCCCGATTTTCAAAAACACTTGTTTTTATACCACTGATTACATCTTAAATTCTTACAGTCAGATTGGTTTCATTAACATTATCCAATTTTAAATTTGATTGGCATTGAAGGGCTGAGTGTTTGGGTTAAATCAGTTGGGCAGATTTGACTTGTTGTCAAAGCAGCATCCAAAACTCAAATATCCATTTAACAGACAATTGTGACATGTGTCCATTTTGGAACAGCCTGTCTCCCAGCTGCTCTGTTTTCTGGCAGCATTTGCTGTACTTTGAGCTCTCCTAAAAGGGACCATACATTCCTTTTGACTCACTATTACTCTACCCAGCTTCATAACACTGGCCTTGCCTTATTTCCCAAGAGTAGGTCAAGTTCTGCTCTTCCTCTGCACCCACATACTGAATTTGAAAATTTTCTCGTACACACTTAACACATTCCTCTCCATCTGATCCATTAACACTATGGCAGTCCTTGTCTATGTTTGAACAGTTAAATGTCTCTACCCTATTACTTTTACAGATAACTGAGATCTCCTTACAAATTTGCTTCTCAATTTCCTGCTGACTTGGGGTGTCTATAGTACAATCCTAATAAGGTGATCATTTCAGTTCCACCCAAATAACTTCAGTGGATGTATTCCCTGGAATATCCTCCCTAAATACAGCCATACTGCTATAAAGTTTGCTGTTTGTGTATTTTTCTTACACAAACTTCGATATCTAGAGATACTTGAAACTAAACAGCTGAAAATTTACTTCCTGGTCAGTCAGCTATGCAGCTTCACTTTTTGTTCACTTCCCACGTGGTCCTTGCTCCCACCCATGTACAATGTACCATTGTTTTGATCATTTTTTCCTGAAGTTCCAGAACAATGCAACAGCTTGTAAAAAAAAAATCACTGCTCTAAGAAATCAAGGAAATCAGCTCTAATACTGAAAAAAAATCTCAAAAATGGAACAGCTCTCACAGCGACAATTTTCTCCTCTCTTCCATCTTGGATTCCCCAGTATCCTTGTTCCACCCAAGCAAGTGAAAAGCAAGTGAACTACAGTATTGTTATGGTGCGAAATGAGATCATTCAGCCCATCATGTCTTCAAATGATATTATTACTGTTATGACATGGAGACAGACAGCCAAACCAAACCAGTCCTTCTACCACTGTATTCGCAACACAGTAAAATTAAAACCTTCAAAGACCCTCAAAATTGACCCCATTGGTTCTTAACTAGATACCGGTTTGCATATTAACACAAGACTTAGCAATTTATCAACAATTGTTATGAATTTGAAGGTGTGTACTTTACTTTTAAGACAAAGTGAATGCTGTTCTAAACTAAGATTACAAGCATCGGTGTATATGACTAAATGGCAGTCACAGAGTGTACTGGATAATTGAAAATATGTAACATTTGGCTGTGAAATGACTACCTGACTTGGTTGCTGTTTTGACAATAATTTGAATGTAACTAATCAGTTTAAATAATGCCCCAGGATACTAAAACCCAATTTGAATTTATTGTTTTGCCAACATTGAACCAATGAGACGATCTGATGTTGAGGGGGGTATAAAATGCGGACTTTTGGAAATTGGTCAGAGAAAGCAACTGCCATCGAGACAGAAACATCTGGAGATCTAATATCTTGCTCTCCAAAAAATTAGAAACACTCTCTATAAAAGGTACGTTTTCGTTTGAAACACACTCGCATTAAAAAGAAAGAAGTAAACCCAGGGAGATCCTCAGCCAGAAGAGGGAAGACAGAAGAAGACAACAGCTTTGTGGTTTTGAAATTAAATTCATATAATTTTAATAAGTGTCTTATTGGAACAGCATATTGTTATAGAGTTGGAAACAAATAGTAAGTAGTTATGAGAAAGGGAGGGGGCTTGGAGTTGTGAATAGTTGTTTAATGTTCACTTTAGATTAGATTAGATTACTTACAGTGTGGAAACAGGCCCTTCGACCCAACAAGTCCACACCGACCCGCCGAAGCGCAACCCACCCATACCCCTACATTCACCCCTTTTACCTAATTTAGCATGGCCAATTCACCTGACCTGCACATCTTTGGACTGTGGGAGGAAACCGGAGCTCCCGGAGGAAACCCACGCAGACACAGGGAGAATGTGCAAACTCCACACAGTCAGTGGCCTGAGTCGGGAATTGAACCCGGGTCTCTGGCACTGTGAGGCAGCAGTGCTAACCACTGTGCCACCATGCGCCACTTTTAGAGTTTAAAAAAAATTGATGCCATTTTCTTTAAATAGTGGAATTTGGGAGTTCTCTTTCACTCATATGTTAACAGATTACAAGGCAAGGCGAGCTTTTCTGGGTGTTTGGGTTTAAGTTACAGGAGGGCCCAACTCTGCATCATAACAGTTTGGGAGCTCATCTGGGATTTGGATTGATTCGTTCAGGTTTAGACAAATCCCGTCTGAGATTTGGACAGATTTGAACAGATTTGGGGTAAAAAAAAAGGTCCCAGCAGATTTAAACAATTCCTGATTAGTGTTTTAGATCTTTTTCTCACCTAAAGCATAGATAAGAAAATTTGTTTAATTTCAGTAACTTGTGGTTGGTTAAATTAAAATGAGGGAAATGGCTCTTAAGATTGCTCAAGAGGTTCTGGGTGTTCAGCTTAATTAACAGAGGGGTTCACTTCTGTGTTGTAACACAATATAGTAACTTCAGCAAAGCAAAATTTTAAAAACCAAAGCAATCTAATTAGTCTATGTGTGATGATGTTATCACTTTAGCAGATTACTTTGTCCTGGGTTTTTTTTTCCAAGAGAGGTCATAAAGGTAGATGTGTCAAAATATCTGGAAGCCTACTTTAACAATGGGAGAGAAGTGGCCAGTTCTCCCAGTTCAGGTTTAGTTGTAGCAGAGAAGCTGCTGGTAGCTATAGCAAAAGCTGCTACAGTGCACACAGGTTCCATGCTTCAGCAGATGATTCTTAATTGGCTTATGTCTATAAAAATTTCCTGCCGTAAGAATCTGTTTGAATTTACCTTTTGCCAAGGCGTATGTTTATGGGGTGCTGCAGGAATTGGAACAGCTCCTTAATTTAGTTGCTGTGTTGAGTCAGTTGAGCGCTCCAATAGTTATTATTCTAAATTCCATTTTCAACTGTAGTGTTTAAATAACCAGTTTTGCTTAAGCCGCGTGGTTTGACGAACTGCATCACACCTGGAATATCCAGTGCACATCTGCCTTTAAAATAAGAAAATGTTAGGGCCAATCTACCTTCTTACAATATTTTGAAGGTGTCCGACTTGGTCCATAACAGATGCTATAAAGCCAAAACCCTTTGTTTCCAATCACATTTACACAAAAGACAGATAAACAAAGCTAAGGGATATATAAAAGAAAATAACAAAACTGGATAACAAAAAACAAAACAAAACAATATGCCCCTATTAATAAAACTGGGGGCACTGCATTTGCTGCAGGGAAGTAGGGAAGGCAAATAGAATGTTGATCTTATTTCAAAGGAGATGGACTTTGAAAACAGGCAATAGAAAAATATAACTATGCAAGGCTCTAGTCAGATCACAGCTGGAATAATGTGAACTGTTTGGGCCACTTATCGAAGGAAAGATATTTTGACATTGGAGGTTGTTCAGAAAAAGTTCAATAGGTTGGTATTAGGTATGAAGGGACTGTCTTGTGAATAAAGGTTGAGTAGATTAGGCCTGTGCTCTTTGGAATTTGAAGCACATGAGGTGTTCTTATTAAAAGAGAACAAATATCACACATTTAACACAGAAATGAGGAGGAATTTATTCTGTCAGAGTGAAGTGAACGTGGAATTTTTTTACTGCAGAGAGCTGTTGAGTCTGATCATTAAATATATTCAAACCTGAGATACAAAGATTTTTAATCAGTAACAGAATTGAAGGTTATGTGGAAAAGACATAAAAGGGGAGTTGAACATTATCAGATCAGCCATAATCTCACTGAATAGCCTTATGGACTCCTTGGCTCTGATCTGCACTTGTAGCCATAGCATTTATAGTTTCATCATATAGTTCGGTATCTGGTCAACAGTATGCCCCAGAATGTTGAAAGGAGAGATTCAGCAATGGTAATGCCATTGAGTGTTAAGGGGCTCTTTCCTATTGGAGAATCAGTGAAAACCCAACTTGTCTGGCAGCAGAGCTCCGACCCCATAGACAGAGAGAGAAGATGACCATGTGCAAGACTGACCTCGCCAAGTTCATTAGAACCTACACAGCCTTGCCAAGTTTGAATGCATTAGGTAAGGATTGTGCAAATTATTATTTAACCTCTATTTCTTGGGATGGCTCAGTGGTTAGCTCTGTTGCCTCACAGGGATCCGGGTTCGATTTCCATCTCAGGTGACTGTGTGGAGTTTGCACATTCTCACTGTGTCTGCGTGAGTTTCCTCCCACTGTCACAAAGATGTGCAGTTTAGGTGAATTGGCCATGCTAATTGCCCATAGTGTTAGGTGCATTAGTCAGAGGGAAATGGGTCTGGGTGGGGTACTCTTTGGAGGGTTGGTGTGGTCTGGTTGAGCCAAATGGCCTGTTTCCACACTGTAGGTAATCTAATCAAATTGCAATTGGTAGATAAATCAACGTAAGACTCGAGTTTTATAGCAAAGGAGAAGGGTATTAGATAATAAACAGCTATACACTCCATTTTGTGCCCTTAATGTATTTTGTGAATAAAATTGCAATGAATTGCAAGATGACTCTCATTCTTTACTCATTCTCACAAGTACAGTACCTTAGTTAAAAGGGTTTACATAGAAACTGGTCAAAGTGTTTAAAGCACAGACAATACTAGTGTCCCTGGGTGGGCTTCGATAAGAAGCAACCAATGGTTACTCTGAAGTTGAACCTCACCAGCTTTGTATTACTGAACATTCAGTCTGGGCCTGAATTAAGAGGTGAGCCTGGATTCAAGTAGGTGAACAGGGATAGAGGTTGTCGATCAGTAACTGGATTACATGCCAGTCTATAGAGTGAGATAAATAAAGCAGCAGTCTTTTGAAACTTGGCTCATCAAGGAGGAAAGGTAAACTCTGCAAGTCAGCCTTCAGGAAGTGAAAATCACACAACACCAGGTTATAGTCCAACAGGTTTAATTGGAAGCACACTAGCTTTCGGAGCGACGCTCCTTCATCAGGTGATTGTGGAGGGCTCGATCGTAACACAGAATTTATAGCAAAAATTTGCAGTGTGATGTAACTGAAATTATACATTGAAGAATTTCAGTTACATCACACTGCAAATTTTTGCTATAAATTCTGTGTTACGATCGAGCCCTCCACAATCACCTGATGAAGGAGTGTCGCTCCGAAAGCTAGTGTGCTTCCAATTAAACCTGTTGGACTAAAACCTGGTGTTGCGTGATTTTTAATTTTGTGCACCCCAGTCCAACACCGGCATCTCTGATTCAGGAAGTGAGTCACCTACTCTTTGCATGTTGGACTTGAGAGGGACTGAGTGGTAATTTAGCATAAACCGAACCCCTATCTCAGCCATTTCCCTATGCCTTGGGCGAACCCAAAGGAATAGGAGAGCAGAAAAACAACAGACAATCATTGTGAGGTGACCCTAAGGAAATATTTAAATAGTAAGTGGTTAAATTGAGTCTGGGATCTGAAGGACAAAATGTTGGGGGATGCCGCATAAAGATTTTGATAAGTGCGCCCTGATTTTAAGTAAGGCTTTCGAGTTAGCCAGATATATGGAACAAGTGAAAGGCAGAGAAGTTGACAATGTTAAGTTTAAAAAAGAACTAGAGAATGTAAAGAACAGAATCAACCAAATGCAAGCCAAAATTCAAGAGCTGTAGCAGAAAAGCCAGGCAAATTTGCTGCACATGGAGCAGTTTCAGGTTCAGGAAGAAAAGACCTAACAGGGGAACAGTGTGTGAGCAGGGATTATGATACAATCCAAAAAGTTATGACTGAGCTAATGTAATGTAATGATTTGCAGTCAGCAGGTACAGCTCTACGCAAGTAAAATAACAGACAAAAGTCCACAGTGAAGACCATTTGGAGATGACAACACAGACTGATAGGTTAAAGTCCAAAAAGGGATAATGAGAATCTATAGGGTCGCAGTGAGGAAGAGAAGAGCCAAACAATGAGGTTGTCTAGGACCTAGAAGAGGAAATCCCATGAGGGATGGAGACTCATAACAGCTTCAGTACCCTCAGCACACCCAGCCTGTTTCCCTTACCCAAAGAATCCCTTACCCCAGGCAACCATGGAGCTCCTTCCATCCTGATAAACACACTAGCCACCAGTTACCAAAATAGGCAAGGGGCTGCCAATATCACCTACAGCATACAATTCACAGTAGCATAACTGGCAAAGATAGCCAAAAGAAAAACCCGCTTTTGAAACCACCTTGGTTTTTATTTCTTTGGCAATTCCCACCAATAGAGAATTTTGCATGGGCTGGACAACCCCAAGGAAATCAAGCTAATATTAACATGCTTAAGCCTCTCAGTCCTTTCAGCTTTGTCTCATCCACAAAACATGGACAGAGGGAAACTCAAGGACGTGAAAACTGCAAATTTAACTGTGGTCAGTCACAACAGAGGGGACCCCATAGACAATCTAAATAAGTGTCAGTAAAAGAAAGGGGAAAACCCCACCACATTTACCAGATGCTTATGGATGCAGTTCACCACTGCCTTCAGGCAGCTGGACAGAACCAGCTCTTAGCATGGAATAGGGCCAATTAGTCCACACCCTAGTCTCACAAGTTGCCAAAGAGAGGAGGAAGGATTGCAATAGTCTTGAACTGATACACACATGGAGGTGCGGGTGTGCTGGAGAATGTCCAGCATGTGGGAAAGGAGTTCCAGGGGTTTGAAAGGACCAAGCCCAGCAAGGCTGGAAAGATGAACATAGTGAGTCCAGTTTGGAGAAATGAAAGGGGAGATGGAAATAGAGGGGGCAGCTGAGTTATCCCACCCTTGTACACCCATGCAGGACTCACCAAACTGTGAGTGTGGCATCAAATGAAATAGTGCAGAGTGACCCCTGGTAGAAGGCAAGGTCAGAAGCTAACACACTGAGTTCCTATGGGACGCCAGAATACTTGTCTTGCCCCAAGGTACCAATGGGTCCTGGTGCACCACAAAATGATTGTCGTAAGTGGATTCATGGGGCACGTGCAGGAGGGGTTGGAAACTGATCCATTAAGATTTGTGCTGGGCAACACTACCTATCTTCATCTGGTCATATTAGTCAACCTCTACCCAGTGGCAGAACCCATCCTGGGCTCAGATTTCATACGGAAATGCAATCTATTATTTGACCTGTGAATTGTTGCATATAGCAGAAGTCTGATATGGATGAGGCCCTAATTGAAGTCTCCGCAGGGAGGTGTGTAGACAACATTTTCGCCCTGGGAGAATTTTTGTTTAAGCCTGTGGAAATGACTGATGACCCAGAGGCAAGGGGGGATTCTTGTGAGGCACACATAAGCCTGTGCAGACTACACACTGGGGTAGAATGACAGAGGGGCTAGTTGTAGATGATTCCAACCCAAAACCTCAGAAGCAACGTAGGTTCCACAACCTAGCTGAAGGAGAGGTTGCCAAACTCATAAACAGCCTCCTACAACAGGAATCCTGAACCTAGTCGTCTCACTAACAATATGCCAATATGGCTGGTTAGGAAACCGGACTGCTCCCGGAGGATAACAATTGACTACCTGGCGCTTAAAAAAAGAACACCTGTCACAGCACCCGCTGTAGAGACCGGCCCTGAAACCATGATGAAACAAACTCCACAAGCCAAATATTTCACCATATTGGACGTCAGCAATTGGTTTTTGGTCTATCCTCCTCAGCAAGCAGTGCAAGTACAAGTTTGCATTCATTTTCCAGGGTCAACAGTACACATGGTCTTGTTTGCCTCAAGGCTTCCACGATTCTCCTTCAGTCTTGCACCAACAACTAGAATGTTAGAATATTTTTCACATCCTGAGTGCCTGATTCAGTACATGGATGACCTCTTCCTACTGACAGATATTGAATCAGAGCACTTCCAACTACTTAATGAACTGCAAATCCTACTCACCTCATTAGGGTTAAAGGTGAGCCCTAACAAAATTCAGATTATGAAGCCCTAGGTTTCTCATCTGGGTACTGTTGTGACCCGGGGAAACATGAGATAGAAGGATGGACTGAGTAGCATACGCAAGCTGTCTCACAATTAAAACAGACCCTAGCAAAGGTTTCTGCAGTGCAGTTAGCAACCAGAACTCCCATTTGCACTAAAAGTGCTGCCACAGACTCTACCTTGACAACTGGACTCTTAAAGGAGCACCACAGTAGGCTTAGACCCAGTGATCTAAGCCTCCTGACTCCTACCCCATTGCAAAACAGAATTTCTCAGTGTGCATGAAACACCTCCAAGTAGTTTTCTGGGCAGTGCAGAAATTCACTTATATAATTGGATTCAAACTCCTAACCATTCCCACCAAACAAAGCCTTACGACCATTACCAGATGGCCGAATTAAAGACAGTACGTTAGCCAAAACAGCATAGTATGTGGGATCCTGACGCCTTAGAACTGTGGCATTACGGTAAAACGTACCAAAGTTGCCATCTTCCCAGCAAACAACTCAAGCTATGGAGGGGAATCTCATGAATGCCTGCTAGTGGCAGCAAATCATCCCATGAGACCATTTGTGCCAAAACAAAAGTGGGCAGGGCCCAAGGGAATCAGGAAAGCTGATGAACAGTCTTTTAAAATTTTCATGGATGGGTCCTCCATATTGAAAGACAAGAATGGGAAAACAGGATACGAATCAGCCATCCAGATAAGTTACCCACACAGGCAAACATATCTTCAGACAGCATGTATGTCTGTAACAGTTTAACTGACTTCCTGTCACTCTGAAAAGCCAGAAAGTTTGCGTCTCTGAGAAAACCACTACTGCCTGCAGTCCTGCTAAAATACATATTCCAAACTGCCCAAGAACAGGAATACAGGATTATTAAAGTCAGGGCACACCATAAACCTTCTCTGGCTGGGAATATAAAGGCTGATGAATTGACCAGGCAGGGAGAGGGAGAGCGATGGCAACCCCCAACTTCTGAATGCATAGAAGCCATCACTGTGAGCCAACCTAAAGTCAAAGACTGTAAATGAGTCCAGGGTGGTGACACTGACCTAAAGCCAATCCAGGAAGGAGCACATCTCACCTCCTATAATAAATGGAAGGATAAGCTAACAGTAAAAGATGGACTTGTCCTTAAAGATGGGCAATATGTGGAGTCACCATAGGACTGAACCAGATTATTTATCAATGGCACTATGTCAGGGCCATCAAGGTGTAAAGATCACCAGGGAAAGAATTAAAGGGCAGTTCTTGTGGCCAGAGATAGATAAAGACATATGGCACTACGTTGATTATTGTCTAGTCTGCATCGAAAATAATCCAGACAGTTATGCTAATAAAGGGAAACTGAGCCAAACTCTAATTGTAGAGGGTGCCTGGACAAACATCCAGATTGATTACATCTGCCCTCACCCACCCTGTACACTTGGGGAGCACAAATATGTGCTTGTCATTATTGACATGTTTAGCAAATGGATGGAAGCTTTCCCTACCTGAACCAACAGCAACTATCCTAACCTAGTAAGTTTTCACTAGTTGGGGCCTCTCTCACAGCATACCGTCGGACCAGGACATCACCACTTGTGTGATGTTTTGAACCTGTTTGCCATTGTTCAAAGGTTCACCTACCATCCCCAGTCCAGTAGGCGGAGGAAAAAATGATTTGCATCTTTAAAGGGATGCTTAGAAAATCATCCAGCAAAATAGCACCATCTGGAACACAGTGCCACCCCTTGTGCTGATGTTGGTGAGAAACACAGTCTTAAGCTCCGACGGATTGACTCACCACATTCTAATGACCATACGGCACATAGAGTCATGGTGGCACATGACGGAGATCGAATCCTTGCCGGACATGGATTTATCTGAACCAGAACTCCTAGCCTTTAGGCAGGTAAAGACATTCAAACATTGCTATACAATAGTTTAGATCAGAGTGGTGCTGGAAAAGCACAGCAGGTCAGGCAGCATCCGACGAGCAGGAAAATCGACGTTTCGGGCAAAAGCCCTTCATGAGGAATAGAGGCAGGAAGCCCCCAGGTTGGAGAGATAAATGGAAAGCCCTGGAAGCTTCCTGCCTCTATTCCTGATGAAGGGCTTTTGCCGAAACATCAATTTTCCTGCTCCTTGGATGTTGCTTGACCTGCTGTGCTTTTCCAGCACCACTCTGATCTAAACTCTGGTTTCCAGAATCTGCAGTCCTTGTTTTTGCCTCATTGCTAGACAATGTCCAGGCTACCCAAAAGACAGCAGCTGTTAGGATGGGTCAGAAAAAGAGACAAAATAAACACTTCAACAGGATCTCTGGATCCTCCGCCATCTACAGTCAGACCCGACCACCAGAGATATATTTCCCTCCCCACCACTATCAGAACCTGCATCCATACCTCCCACCTCACCTCCATCCAAGGCCCCAAAGGATCTTTTCGCATCAAGCAGAGATTTTCCTGCACATCCATACACCTCGCCCACTGTGTCCTTTGCTCTCGATGTGGTCTCCTCTATACTGGGAGACAGGACACCAACTCGTGGAATGTTTCAGTGAACATCTCCGTGGCCAAAGACTTCAACTCCTCTCTCCCATCCCGCCAAGGACATGCAAGTCCTGGGTTTCCTCCACCGCCAAATCCTAGCCACCCGACGCCTGGAGGAAGAATGTCTCATCTTGCGCCTTGGGACAGTCCAATCCCACTGTGTTAACATCGATTTCACCAGTTTCCTCATTCCCCTTCCCCCTCATCCCAGAGTCAACCCTCCAACTTGGCACAGTCCTCTTGAACTGTCCCACCTGTCTATCTTCTGTCCCATCTATCCACTCCACCCTCCATTCCAACCTATCACCATCATCCCCCAACTACATCTACCTATAATCTTCCAAGCTATCAGCCCCACCCCACCTCCTATTTATCTCTCAACCCCTCCTCTTCCTTTCACATCCTGCCCCACATTCTTAATGAAGGGCTTATGCCTGAAACATCGACTCTCCGGCTCCTTAATGCTGCCTGACCTGCTAAGCTTTTCCAATGCCTTCGACAGGAAAGTCAACTCTACTGAGTATGAAATGGGCAACAGGTCATGCTGTCACCTAGAGGAGCATTCCTGTCACCTAGGTTCTCAGAACTGTACTGATTGGTGGATGAGGCAAACCCTTTGATCGACAATGTATTGATAAGACTCTGGGAAGGCTGGATGGTACCATATAAATCAACTGAAAGTGTACAGCTCCCAAAATGTAAACCACCATTTTCAGATGTTCCTGGAAGGATTTGAGATGCCAATCCAAGCCCTTACAGCTAACTCCATCCCCACTGGTTGAGAAATCCATTGCCATGAGCCAACCCATAGCTCAAAAATACAGGAAACGAATATTGATCTGGCCACATAGTTAGGAATTCAGGTGGCACTGGAACCCCTCGAGGCATTCAGTCTGGCTCTTTCTTGGGAAGGCCATGGAAGAATTGGTCCCGGCCAGCCAGAGCCCAACAACTTAGGGTTATAACTCAACTATCAGAATTATAAGAATGCCACCACGTGGAATTGATTCCATTTTAGGAACTGACAGCCAATTCGACCATTGCATTCTTAATAATAGCTTGGTTATTTTTTCCAGATAATTTATTTTCACAATAACATTTTCTGCCTGATCAGAAGACGCTCCATCCATTCTATGTCTTTATCATCACCTTCAAACCAACTGCTAAGAGTTGTTCGCATAAGTGATCTTGTCTTTTTCATCTTGGCTCGCTCCTGATCCTGCAGATCTCTGTAAGCCTCTGCAACACGTTTTTTTCTTCCAGGTGATCTATTTTCACCAGCTGACAATACTCTTTAAAGCCAATGCATGACCCTTTCAGGACAGAGACATTGCATTCGAAATTCAGAGGAAGTTCACTCCGTTGATGAATAGTGTTGTCATATGAGGAAAAACTGAGCTTATATTCATTGGAATTTAGAAGAATGACAGGTGATTATTAATCATATGAGTCTAAAAATGCTCCATAGGATAAATGCTGAGAGGATGTGCCCTAACTTGGGAGAATCTAGAATTAGGGAGCAGGGTCTCAAATACATTAATAGTTTCCCATTTAAGACAGAAATTAGCAGGCATTTCTTTCATTGAAAATTATTGGTTTGTAGAATTCTCTTCAACAGAGAAGCTGAGTCAGACAGGTTTCTGATTTACAACAGACTGAAGGGTTATGGCAGATAAACAGAAACATGGAAATGAAGACCAGAATCAGAGGAGTCATGATCATTTTTTTTAACAAAAGCGGAACAGATTCAATGGTCTCAATGGCCTCCTCAAACATTTCCTTGTGATCTCTTTATTAAGTGGTCACATTGTGAGGAACGAAGCTCACGTATCAATAAATTTCAGTCCGAGTGAAATTCTGAAGCAGTGAACTTTATTGAAACGTTCTTGCAAGACGGATGGCTAACAAGTTGGCACACCGATCCAAAAATTACTTCACAATTTATACAGTTTAACTGAGTCTCTCTCGGTACTTCCCCGTTTACTTCATTGGCCTAGCATATTACGCGTCAAACCTATCATTATTCCCTATTGTATTTCGCCCCTGCCTAGCTGAACTCCGGCCTTGTTTACTTCTCCCACTACTCTAAGCCTAGCGACCCTTACTCTTGTTTGTTTTATTCCTTATTTGTAACTAACTTGGCTCCTTCTGGTGCTTACGTGAAGGTAATCTGCTGAGCTGGCATGACTCAGTGACCTTCTCTTCCCACTATCCTCCTTATCTACTTGTCCATAATGTGTTCCATTGTTGCTTGTCCTAATCTTAACTGACTCCCTTCATATGTTTCATCTTTGCATGCAAGGTTAGCCAACTCAGCTCTTTGCCGAAACAATCATGCAATTGTGTAAGTTAGTTCAGCGCTCTGCAGAAGCCATAATGTAATTTGTTCTTCAGTTGCAGAAGTAACACTGCTTTACCTATATCCCACAATTAGCCCTTTTTTTAAAATTAACATTTGTTGTCTTCTGCATTTTCCTTATATGTCGCCTCGAAGTTGGCGAGCATCATTCCCCGAGATTTCATTTATTTTGGAAACCTCCCCGAGGTCACTTACTCCCTCATTGTTCAGCAGGTAGAGACCTTCTCCTCGATTGCTCTTTAGGGGCATTTGTGAGGCCAAAGCTGTTTCAATCAGCCTTTGGGTTAGTCCTCGTGTGCAAGGTATGATACAACATCCTATGGTGGTCAGTATTCCTGCCACCACGATCAAAGAGGTAAGGACGGAGACCATCACACCCTTTCACTTTACAAACCACAACTCTAGCCACCCGGTGAGTGATGTGTTGACCCCTGAGTTTTCATCTAGTTCTTCCGCCAGTGTTATTAGGCCTTGCAGGGCCCGAGTAATAGACTCATCTGGGGCTGTGTTATTTGGAATAAAGGTACAACAGCTCCCTCCTAACAACACACACACACACACACACTCTTTTTCCGCTAGGATCACGTCTGGGGCCATTTTATTCTCCCAGGCCATTCTGCTGGTTGCATCAAGTTGTTTGGCTATGCCTTTAATTGTGTCTCTAGTGTAATTAGTGAGCCTTTGCTGATTATAGAAAATATATTTTATTCAGTCCACATTCTTGTTGATTGTTACCCACCAGAAGAGAGCTGATTCAAAACCTGCTGTGATCTGGTTACGAGCCTTGAACTCATCGGGTACCCCTCTTGGAACTCCTATAGAGTCTAGATATACCTGATCATCAAACGAAGTATCCAATAATGATCTCTTAGTCCGTCCCCCTTTCTTTGCTATCCTTTCCTTTTCAAATGCCAGGATGAACAGAATTGCCAATTGCACAATCGCACACATGCCCCTCCAATCTGGAGGTAGGGTGGGTCTCAATATTTTCTCTCCGCAGTACCAGCACAGATCCGCTCGGGGAATCCTTAATGCTGAGTCGTTCCCTCCCTTGTTCCGTTTCCGTCACGTACTCAATTTCGGTACATGAATTCAGCTCCCCCAAGTATCTCGACCAATTTGTGCCTTGTCTGTTTGCACACGATGTGTGATTTCCGACCACGATAGAAACGTGGTGGGGGGGAGGGTTTAAATCTTCCTTCTTTAAGGGAGGGAAAATTAATGGAAGGGACATACAATTCTCATTACTCCATGCAGTCTCACCCTGACACAGGGTTATCACGCATGTCATGCCCCTCCTGTCTCGCTTCCACCCAAGCGGAAAGGGGACTATTTGGGCCATTGGTCTCCCAGAGGCACATGCATAACAGTTGCTTTTATTCAGACTTTTCACAGTGTACTTTACCTATTCAACCCAGGCATTTGTATCCCCGTATCCTGTTTCTACTTCAATGGTCTTTTAAGTGTTTTATCTCTACACATTTTATCACCTTAGGGTCAGAGTAAGGGGCTTTACTATTCATTTCTTCAACTTGGGTTCCGTCTTTCACCTGTATATTGAAACAACAGCCCAAGAAATCTTTCCTGTCTGCTTTCATCTCTATCCCAAATGTTTTGTTTAATTGGACCTGATAGGTTTCTCCCCTGAAAATCGCTTCATGCCATGAGGTTTTCTTTATTGTTAAATATATCGGGTTACACTTTTTATTGGGACAGTCAAGAGCTGGCTGGAAGGGGCCCTGGTGTACTGTAACGAGTGGATTAATCAAAAGATCACCTTCACGGTCTTCCTGCCTCCGCCATCCTTTACATCCTTCATCCCAAAGATATCCCTTACTCTTCTCTCTCCAAGATACTTTCTTCCCGTCAACCCCACCCCGTGCCCCCCTTTCTGGGTCTTTTTTTGTAGAACTTAAGATGTATCTCTGAGTTACAGAATTGCCTCTGACTTCTCACATCTCCGCAATCCACTAGGCTGCAGGCATCTGTTTCTATGACTTGTGGATTTATACTTTCTGGAACTGTTATTACTAAGTAAGAAGACCACACCAGGGTCTGACAGAATCCTAGGACTAGAAGACCTGTACCTGTATCATGTACCTAAACATCCCCCTTATACTACGATGGTACTGAAGCACCGAGAGACTTAGCATACAATACTATAGAAACTATCCCACGCTCGCGTCAGCACTGTATAATCAGTTATTTAAAGTCTTTTTAGCCTGAGTTTAAGTGGTTCTTTTGTCGATTCGGTTGTCCAGACTTCTCTCTCAAGATTCCACTGGCCCCTCAATCCGAGTGTAGTGAGTCCAGCCTTTCTCTGCAGTTCTTATCGCCGTTTCAGTAGTTCAGAGTGCCTGGTATGGCCCCTCCCAGTCCGATTGCAATTTGGTCTCAGTCCATGATTTGACTAGGACCCAATCTCCCGGTCAAATCGGATGGACGGCGAATTCAAGGGGTGGGGTCTGTGCCAACAAACTCTGTTTCCTGAGGAAAGACAAAGAGGAGGACTAAGGAACAGATCTTTAATCTCCAGGGTCGGCAGTTCCCCTTTTGTTCCCAGATAGATCAGGCCAAACAATATCTCATAATGGGACAGCCCCATATCTTTCCTTGGGGCCGTTCGCACTCGCAAAAGAGCTATAGGTAAACACTTAGTCCAAGGGAGTCTGGTTTCTACTACTGATTTAGATAACTGCTTCTTGAATATCTGGTTCATTCTCTCAACCTTTCCTGATGAAGGTGGGTGCCAAGGGGTGTGGAATTCCCAGGAGATTCCCAACTCCTTCATCATTCCCTGGAGTACCCTGGAAGTAAAATGAGTCTCCTGATCCGAATCTATACAATCCACTTTCCCATATCTGGGGATTATGTGTTCAGGTATTATCTTGGACACCCCACTTACGGTGGCAGTGGCTAAAGGATACACCTCCACCCATCCAGATAGGTGGTCAACTATTACCTCAGTCTTCCCACTCAGGGTAATTCGGTATAATCTACCCGGATGCTCTGAAATGTTCATAGCCCAGGTTCTCTCCCTCCTGGGAATTGTTTCCTTAACACCTTCTTATTTACTTTTTTGCATGTTATACATCACTCACATATCTGTTTGGCTATCATATATATCCCTTTGCATCCATATTTCCTTAGGACTAAATCACACATTGCTTGGACTCCCCAGTGACTCCCCTGATGTAGGACAGCCATAATTTCTTGCACCATCATTTTATTCAACATCTCCCTCCCATCGGGTAACATCCAGCCCCCATCCGCCGTCTTTGCAGCCCCTAAATCTTTTAGTTCCTCTTCCTCCTTTGCAGTAAACAACAGGGCACCCTGAAGATCTGGAATTGTAGGTATTAGGGAGTATATCACTGCTCCTTGTGGATTCAGGGCTGCTTCTTTAGCTACCTCATCGGCCAGTTTATTTCCTCTTACTTCTGGTTCATTCTCCTTCTGACGTCCGTTTATATGAACTATCGCTATTTCTCTCGGGAGTAACAGGGATTCCAGCACTTGTTTTATAAATTCCTCATGTGCTAGTTCTTTTTCTCTGCTATTTATTAGTCCTCTTTCCTGCCAAATTTTTCTGAAGGTGTGTACCACTCCAAATGCATAGTTGGAGTCTGTGTACCGTTCCTTCCTTGTCTTCTAAGGCTCTGAGAGCTCTTTCTAGGGCATAGAGTTCACACGTTTGGGCTGACCAGCCGTTAGGCAGACTTCAGCCACGATAACGCTTCCCTCTATCCCATCTACTACAGCATGTCCATTATGTCTCTTGTCCTCAATCATCCGGGAGGACCCATCGATAAACAACCGAGCTCCTGCATGGAGCGGGATGTCCCTTAGGTCCACCGGCACTTTCGTCTGATATTCAATAATATCAAGGCAGTCGTGTTCTGGATTGCAAAGGGCCTCCCCCTCTCCCCGCCACAGGAAAGCAACTGGATTTAAGTAACTATCTGTGACTAACACAAAATCATCCTTCACTATTTAAATTGCCTCATATTTCAAGGTCTTAGAGTCTGTGAGCCATCGTCATTTCTGCCCAGCAGATCATCCGCCGTCATTTCCGCCCAGCGGATCAACCGCCGTCATTTCCGCCACCTCCAAACGGACCCCATCACCAGGGATATATTTCCCTCTCCTCCGTTGGTTGGTCCGGGTGTCCCAGAGGTGTTCTCTGAAACGTTCCGCAAGTAGGCGGCCTGTCTCCCCAATATAGAGGAGGCCACATCGGGTGCAGAGGATGCAATAGATGATGTGTGTGGAGGTGCAAGTGAATCTGTGGCGGATATGGAAGTTTCCTTTGGGGCCTTGGAGGAAGGTGAGGGGGGAGGTGTGGGCGCAAGTCTTGCACCTCCAGCGGTTGCAGGGGAAAGTACCGGGAGTGGAGGTTGGGTTGGTGGGGAGTGTGGATCTGACGAGGGAGTCCCGGAGGGAGTGGTCTTGATTGGAATGCTGATAGGGGAGGGGAGGGAAATATATCCTTGGTGGTGGGGTGCCTATCACCCTCACCTTGACCTCCTTCCACCTATCGCATTTCCAACGCCCCTCCCCCAAGTCCCTCCTCCCTACCTTTTATCTTAGCCTGCTGGGCACACTTTCCTCATTCCTGAAGAAGGGCTTATGCCCGAAACGTCGATTCTCCTGTTCCTTGGATGCTGCCTGACCTGCTGCGCTTTTCCAGCAACACATTTTCAGCTCTGATCTCCAGCATCTGCAGTCCTCACTTTCTCCTCAATGAATTAATGCAGCCATGTTTTAAATTAGCCATGAATCAATATGACAGGTCACTTAGAATGTGTGAAGGAATCCTGCCAATTAATACTGATTTTGGCTAATAAAATTGATTTATTATAAATATTAATAGTATATAATTAATAATACATATTTATAATAATAAATAAAATAATCAGTGTCTGTAATTCAGGGTGGAAACCCAACAAGTGACTGAAACATTTTAAAAACTGTACTCTGCTGCTTTATCCTTATTGCATCATTCCCTTCCCTTCTGTAGTTGAGCTCCTTACCTTTATTTTCATTTTAACCTCATTTAACCAATTTATCAATTTATGCTTGTCTAACTTTAAAGCCTGTTCCTCACTATACATTTTGGAATCTTACTTATCATAATCTGAAAGCTAATTTTAGGAT
The DNA here is from genome assembly GCF_004010195.1 of Chiloscyllium plagiosum. Classification (NCBI taxonomy): domain Eukaryota; kingdom Metazoa; phylum Chordata; class Chondrichthyes; order Orectolobiformes; family Hemiscylliidae; genus Chiloscyllium; species Chiloscyllium plagiosum. Next base: position 77,368,241 of record NC_057718.1, on the reverse strand, counting down.
TTGAATTTTCAGCTAATCAAAAATTGCAAGAGGAGAATAAATAAATAGGTGATTGGTCTCATTCACTTGTCAACTCCATGAAATGGGGCAGTGATGCTACAAAAGAAATAATGATTGATATATAACCCTATTCCTCGGTATGTTTGGCTGTCCCTATTTTCCAAAGGTTGGAATGCTGGGTGACAGCAGTGCCTGCTTAAGTCAGGTAGTAGTCCTTTTCATCGTTAGGGACACCTAATGATACGGATAGAATTCAGCTTGAATTTGGAGAGAGCACTAAGTCGAGTGGTACCAAGTATACTTTATGCATTACTGAGTATGGATATGGAGTATGAAGAAGATTATGGAAAATAAGTAAGTTTTCAATTATTTTTTGGAGGATCAACAGAGCTTAGTTCTCATTGTCTTGTTTTGAGAGCAGATCTCCTCTGTGGTAATATATCAATGGTCATTTTTTTAACAATATATCTCAGTAACATTCATTTTATTTTCTTATATAATTTATAAATATATATTTATATATTACATATAAATTGGAAATTCATTTATTCAGTATTTAATATTTAAAATGTAAAACGCATACAGTTTCCAACTTTGAAATCCACTATAATTACCCATTTTAGACCCTTAATTTAAATCCAAAATTAGTTTTCTTAAGTAGTCCTGACCATTAATTGCTCAATTAAAATGCTATAGATCGTGAAATAACCGAGCTGCCTTAAAAGGATTTGTCTATTCAAGTTAAAAAAAAAACTTCTAATGCATGAATAATGGCCAAATCCAAGGTCACAGATATTAACCATAGGATTTTTTTCTTGATGATTTATTACAATCTAATGTTGAACTGAAACTTCATCTGTCATTGAGGAAGGGGACTTTCTGAATAAAGCTATGACTGGCACATCATAATCACCAATGAAACACACCAATCTTAAAATTAAGTGGAAACAAATGAGTCTGAAACACAAAAAAAGGTTATAATGTTGTTTTCCTCCATATTAAGCTGATTTGAAATCGAATAAGTTTGGCTTTTATGTAGGGTAACAGAGATTAATTAGAAACTGATAGTAAGGCAGTCATGACCTGTAAAAAGAACAGGAGTTAATATTGTTTTCATAATCACTGTAAAATCCTTAACCTTAAAATAAATCATGTTAAATTTACATAATAGAAATCAGATTCAAAACAGTCCCGGATCTCAAGCTCCAGGGCACAAAGCACAAATATTCAATCAAGTTGTGAGGAACGAAGCTCACGTATCAATAAATTTCAGTCCGAGTCAAACTCTGAAGCAGCGAATTTTATTGAAATGTTCTTGCAAGACGGGTGTCTAACATGTCGGCACACCGATTCAAAATTACCCCACAATTTATACAGTGTAATTGAGTCTTTCTCAGTACTTCCCCGTTTACCTCATTGGCCTAGCATATTACATGTCAAACCTATCACTATTCCTTATTGTGTTCTGCCCCTGCCTAGCGGCGCTCCACCCCTGTTTACTTCTCCCACTACTCTAAGCCAGGCGACCCTTACTCTTATTTACCTTATCCCTTATTTGCAGCTAACTTGGCTCGTTCTAGTGCCTACATGGGGGCAATATGCCGAGCTGGCATAACTCAATGTTCTTTCACTCCTTATCTATTCGTCTGTAACATATTCCATTGTTTACAGGCACGCTCCAGCTAACTCAGCTCTTGGCTGAAACAATTATACAATTGTGTAAGTTAGGTCATTTACCTTGCAGAAGCAATTATGTATTTCCTTCACATAGTTTCATCCTTGTATGCACACTTTAGCTAACTCAGCTCTTAGCTGAAACAATTATACAATGGTGTAGGTTAGTTTATCACCTTGCATAAGCAATTATGGTTGCAGCAGTATCTATATCCCACAACCAACAAACAAATGTGCATTCAAACCAAATCACAAAGGATTAAACTTTCTATTAGCTGTACAGATTTTTTTTCTCTCTCTCACACACACACACACCATGTCTCACAATCACTTTCTGAGCTTTCCGCAACAACTCCTCTAGAGGCTTCTCGCTCCAACCCTCTATCTTTTGAATCTTTTTCTGAATGTCTGGCCATGATTTAGTTACGCAGTGTACCCTCAGTAGCCCTTCAGCTACTAGCCCTTCTGGGTCCATCCCAGAATACTTTCTCATAGAATCTCTTAACAAGTATTATGTTTCCAATTCCTCAACAACCTCCCCAGTGGACTTTCTGGAGGTATGTTGTCAGGGACCCTGCCTCCATTTCCATCTCCTTTTTCCTCGGAGGCTCTTTCTTTACTCGCGGCACAACCCATATTTAGTTCCTTCGTCAGTCCCCTATTAACTACTAGAACTCAATCCCAGCCACCAAGGCAGTACTTAAAAGTCAAATTTCTTACCTTGGTCCATGCACAGAGTTGCCTGGCTTGACGTCTCCCTGTGCCTACTTAAATTTCTCACTTCACAACCCTTTCGCGTAGTTCAGATAGACTCTCATTGGATCTCGATCAGTCAACCAGAAGGGGGAACTCACCACCGAGGAATACGGGACCGTTCTAAAAGGAACAGGACGCGCCTTCCCAGCCGTCGACGGTGCCTACCCCGCTGGCGATAATTGATATCCCGGACAAAGCCCCCACTTGTGAGGAACAAAGCTCACGTATCAATAAATTTCAGTCCGAGTCAAATTCTGAAGCAGCGAACTTTATTGAAATGTTCGTGCAAGACAGGTGGCTAACAGGTTGGCACACTGATCCAAAAATTATTTTACAATTTATACAGTTTAACTGAGTCTCTCTTGGTACTAACGCGTCAAACCTACTGTATTCCGCTCCTGCCTAGCTGCGCTCCGCCCTTGTTTACTTCTCCTACTACTCTAAGCCTAGTGCCCTTTACTCTTGTTTGTTTTATTCCTTATTTGTAACTAACTTGCCTACGTGAAGGTAATCTGCTGAGCTGGCATGACTCAGTGACCTTCTCTTCCCACTATCCTCCTTATCTACTTGTCCATAATGTGTTCCATTGTTGCTTGTCCTAATCTTAACTGACTCCCTTCATATGTTTCATCTTTGCATGCAAGGTTAGCCAACTCAGCTCTTTGCCGAAACAATCATGCAATTGTGTAAGTTAGTTCAGCGCGCTGCAGAAGCCATAATGTAATTTGTTCTTCAGTTGCAGAAGTAACACTGCTTTACCTATATCCCATAGTTTATACAATTCTCTTCCACAGAGAAACTGAGTCAGACAGGTTTCTGATTTTCAACAGACTGAAGGGTTATGGCAGATAAACAGATACATGGAAATGAAGACCGGAAACAGAGGAGTCATGATCATTTTTTAAAAAGTGGAACAGACTCAATGGTCTCAAAGGCCTCCTGCTGCAGCCTGGACCAGGAGAAAGCCTTTGACAGGATATCACACAGCTATATGAGAGATGTTCTCTCCAAAATGGGCTTTGGGGAGGGAATCTGCAATTGGATCAGACTGCTCTACACCAACATTGTCAGTGCAATCTCAATCAATGGGTGGGAATCAGATAGCTTCCCAGTCAGATCTGGAGTCAGGCAGGGCTGCCCTCTCTCTCCTGCCTTGTTTGTGTGCTGCATAGAACCATTTTCTGAGTCTATCAGGAAGAATGCGAGCCTGAGAGGGGTGAGTATTCCTGGCAGCGGGGGCCTGCTGATTAAGGCCTCCCTGTACATGGATGACATCGCCGTTTTCTGCTCGGATCCGCTGTCCGTGCGCAGACTCATGTGCATTTGTGACCAGTTCGAACGGGCCTCGGGGGCCAAAGTAAACCGAGGTAAGAGCGAAGCCATGCTCTTCGGGAACTGGGCCGACCAATCCTCGATCCCCTTCACCGTCAGGACTGACCACCTGAAGGTGCTGGGTATTTGGTTCGAGGGGGCTGGGGCGTGCGCCAAGTCTTGGGAGGA